>NC_056512.1:13307787-13328290 GCF_014905685.2 Nematolebias whitei
CCCCCCCCCCCCCCCCCCCCCCATGGAAACATTGTTATTGGTCTAAAGAAACGTTCAGACTGTACTCTGGGTGTGTTCACTTCATCTTGTGCTGTTGCTGCTGAAACATGCTCAGACACATCCCTCCACCATGTTTTATGAACACCATCAGGAAGAACTTCTGAAATATGCCAACGTTTGAAAATATTTCAGATACCAAAGGAATTTTAAGAAGAGTACGGTACTTTAACACGCAATTTAAAAAAAAATGAAGGCCGTGTACTCTGTACACAAGTGTTCGTATTTTCGTCACCATGAGACAAACGTGAAAGGATCAAAATGAAGACTGAAACTGGACTGACCAGAACAACGTTCAGGTCGGACATCATAATTAGACCATGAGAGAACTTTTAAAATCCCCTTTGACAAAATGTTGTCAACAGTGTGAACCTGCATCGTGCACAGTCTGTGGATCTGCTGCTGAGCTGTTGCTGCCTCACTGAGTTACTTCACACGAGGAAAAACACAAGAGTTCATCTAGCCTGTCAATTTAACCAGAAACAGAGGATCAAAAAACTCCTGGACCAGTTTTGCTTTTTGACGGACTCCACCCTTTTCACGTACACTACTGGAGCCTTCGGATCCACTGAGACATCGTGAGGAGAGTATCTGTTGCACAAGTTCTGGTCTGACCAGTCACAGCCCGAGGCAACATTTTATAACGTTGCGACTTCACAGCCCCAAACAGTTCTCACACCGACAGTCGTCTGGTGTGCACATGCACACACACATGTCGGTGTTTGGATGTAACAAAGACATTTTTTAGGTGATGTATGACCCCAACTAATTGTGAGTTGGTATTCTGTGTTGTATAAACACAATACTTTAAATGCCAAAGCTTTCTACACCTGTCACAAGAAACTGTGAAACAACTGGGAAATATTCTGTTCATCTACTTGTTGCTTAAATAAGAGAAAAATTCAGCTCTGAGACGAGTGAATAGAACAGAGGGACAATTTTCACACTTTATTGTGATGTTCTGATATTAAATTAAGCTCCTTCATTCATTTCTAGTATATGTTTGTAAATTTTTAGAATTAAGTAAACTACTCAGGTTTTTACAACCACAAATCAAACAATGTTGACACTGGGGCGGCTGTGGCTGAGTGGTTAGAGCAGTCATCCTCCAATGCAAGAGTTGGGGGTTAGAATCCACCAGCACTCACATGACTCTGATGTGTGTCCCATCAGTGTATGAATGTGATAAAGCTCTGATTAGTCTCTTTAGAATGATTTGTTCAATTATCTTTGTAGAGATCTAGTAGAGTGCTGTATGAATGGGTAAATGGGGCACAGATTGTAGAGTAAAGCGCTTTGAGTTTCTTGAAATAAGATAGAAAGGTGCTAGATAAGTACAGTCCATTTACTGACAAAAGTAAATGAAAAACAGAACTCAGTACGCAAATCTCATAAGGCTGTACACACACACACACACACACACACATACATATATATATATACACACACATACATACACACATATACTGTACTGTATATATACTGCCAACTGTAGGTACTGAGGGACGATCCTGTCCTTCCGCTGTCATGAGCCATGTTTCCTGCTAGTTCCAGGATCTCAGTGGTCAGGCACTCGAGCACAGCTGGCAGGTAGATGAGAATGCATCCACAGAACATCCTTTTCAACTCATCTGAGAGTTGGGGCCATAGTTGAGATATTATTTGAGCTTTTGAGATGTTAATCAGCTGCTGGTGTTGTAGAAAACTGCCTTGTTGCCATGGTTACGCATCATAACAAACGTCCAAAACCAAAAAGTTCTCAGTAAAAATCCTTCCGGCTGCACAGCATCTGATACCAGAGGAAACAATCATCCAAAAAATGTAATTTACATCCAGAAAACCAGGAATTAAAGTTTCCAAAAGCAAAATCTCAGAATGAAAGTAACAGAGCTGCTCCAACATGCAGCCACCTTGAGCGGTGCAATTCTAGAACACACACACACATGCATATACATATAGACTGGTTTAAATCTTATCTCTCCGACCGCACTCAATTCATTCAGCTTAAATCCTTTCATTCCCAGTCTTCCCCCGTCTCCACGGGTGTCCCCCAAGGTTCTGTCCTTGGACCCCTCCTCTTCATCATTTACCTCCTTCCTCTAAGTCACATCTTCCGCAAATTTGGTGTCCATTTCCACTTTTATGCTGATGACACACAGCTCTACTTGTCAACAAAACAAAACTCCACCCACCCACCCTCCATCCTCACTGACTGTCTCAATGAGCTAAATCATTGGTTTTCTAACAATTTCCTACAACTAAACAGTGACAAAACAGAAACCATTCTTGTCTGTACCAAAAACTCCATTTCAAAATCAGAACATCTTCTCATTCCCCTTAACAACTCTCTGCTATCCCCCTCACCTCAGGTCAAGAGTCTTGGTATCATCCTCAACACCACTCTCTCCTTCACTTCACACATCAACAATGTTACTCGGTCTGCCTATTTCCATCTCCGAAATATTAACCGTCTCCGTCCTTCTCTCACACCCTGCTCCACAGCCATCCTTGAGCACAGTCCTGTAACTTCTCGGATTGACTACTGCAACTCCCTTCTTTATGGCCTCCCCAACAAATCTCTTCAGAAGCTACAGATGGTCCAGAACTCAGCTGCCCGTGTCATCACTCAAACCTCCTCCTATAACCACATCACTCCAGTCCTGCAGCAGCTCCACTGGCTCCTGGTTAAATCACGCATCGTCTTCAAAATTTTTCTTCTCACTTTCAAAGCTATCCACAACCTTGCCCCTCCTTACCTATCTGAGCTCCTACACATCTCCATCCCCTCTCGCTCTCTCAGATCCTCCTCTTCACTACACCTCCATGTACTCTCTGCCCGCCTCTCCACCATGGGGAGCAGGGCCTTCACCTGCTCTGCCCCTCATCTCTGGAACTCTCTACCCCCTGACTCACGAAACGCCATCTCTTTTTCTCTATTCAAGACTGCTCTGAAAACACATCTCTTTAGACTCGCTTATCCTTAACATTGCTGTATGGATTTTATGCATTTTATATTTCAGTTTATTCCTGTTGATCTTTGCACTGTGCTTGTTGTTTGTTTTTTTCACAATCTTTTTGATATGTTTCTTACTGTAAAGTGTCCTTGGGTGTCCTGAAAGGCGCTTTTTAAATAAAATGATTATTATTATTATACATACACACACACACACGCATGTACATATACATATATATATATATACATACAGACCCTTTCCAAAAAATTTGAATATCACGGAAAAGTTGTTTAAACTTCCATAATTCCATTCAAAAAGTTAATCTTTAATTGATGATAGATTCAGGGCCTACAATTTAAACAATTTCAAGTTTTTTTTTAATTTGTTTATTTTTACATAATATGGGCTTCCAGCTCATGAAACTCATGAAAACAGGATTTCAAAAAATTAGAATACTGTAAAGACATCAGCCCACACTACTCAGGATTTGCAGAAAAAAAAAAAAAAAGAAATTAGGATCACAACAAATCAATCAAAATATGGGACTTTCAAAACAATATGTCAATCTTCAATACTTGGTTGGGAATCTCTTTGCCTTAATCACTGCCTCGATGTGACGTGGCATTGAGACAATCAGCCTGTGACATTTTCTGGGAGTTATGGAAGCCCAGATTTCCTTGATGCTTGCTGTCAGCTCTTCTTTGTTGTTGGGTCTGGTGCCCCTCATTTTCCTCTTGAGAATACTCCATAGTTTCTCAGTGGGGTTTAGGTCCAGTGAGTTGGCTGGAAAGTCAAGCACTGTGGTATGGACATCAAACCAGGTTTTGGTGCTTCTGGCAGCATGGGCAGGGGCCAGGTCCTGCTGGAAGATGAAATCTGCATCTCCATACAGATCCTCAGCAGAAGGAATCATAAAGTCCTCTAAAACATTCTGGTAGACTGTTGTGGTGACCTTGGATTTAAGAAAGCAGAGTTTACAAACACCTGCATTGCACCCCAAATCATGACTGACTGTGGATATTTCACACTGGACCTCAAGCAGTATGTGTTCTGTTCTTCTTCCTCCAAACCCTTGGACCTTGATTTATGAATGAAAGGCGCACTTCACTTTTATAGAAAAAGAGGACAGAGGAACCCAGCAGTTGTAGCCCATCTCCCAGATGCGTCTGAATGTGGTGGTTTTTGAAGCCGTGACTCCCGCCTCATTCCACTTTTTCTGGATCTCTGTCAGATTCTGGAATCTTCTGTTTGATAATCCACTAGGGGTGCGAATCTTTCTGTGTCTGGTGATCCAACTTGATTCCAATTTTTGGTGTCACGATACGATTCAAAATTGATTTTCGATTCAGAAACAATTTTTCTATTTAAATGGTTATAAATTTTGTTTCAATTATAATGTATATGTAACTGACAAGCTGAAAAGATTAAACAACAATGTAAACAAAAAACATTTATTTAAAACACTAATTTTAGGTTCCTTACTGTAATAAATATTTTTGATTCATTTTATATTTATACCAAAAATAGGAAAAAATATAGGAGTGCATACAATTCTGTAACTTAAATTACCAGTATTAGGTTAGCTTGGTTGCCTGAATTAAAATGAATAAATAAATAAAAAAATTAAATAAAAATCTAGGAACAAATAATTCATCCATCCATCATCTTTATCCACTTCTTCCTTTACGAGTCACGGGTGTCACTGGTGCCCATGTCCAGCCATCACTGTGTGAGGGTTGGGGGACACCAGGACAGGTCTCCAGTCCATCACAGACAAATAATTCAAAATATATAAATACAAAAGTAAACAGACTTCAGCCTACCATAGTACATTAACCTTTAACTCAACATAAAATACAGACGTCACAGTTACTTTTAATCATATTGTTCTAACATTTGTTATATTTTCAAAACTTAACCTAATATGAAATATACAGACTTCACATTCTTAACCATATTGATTCATATTTAGTAAATATTTAACAAAATTTCAAAACCTGTACAAGTTTGCACAAAATCTCTTCAGAACTATAATTTATAAACCATAAACTGTATCATTTAGAACTGGCTCCAGGTGATGTCTCATCTGGTCTCTTCAACCTGTTAAAAAGACAAATTACATTAAGTTTGTTTTATAACTTGTCTATAAGTTTTAGTATAATATGAGAAATAACAGTTTCCTTTGAGCTGCAGCTGCATCAGAGCTTCTCCCATTTGTTGTTTCATGGTGAAGTTGTGCTGCTGCTTTATCGCAAAGAAAAAAAAAAGCTACATAAAAGGAATAACGTACATTGAATCAATCGTACTAAAAATAAACCTGAACCCCTCACCTTCCACTGAGCTGTCTGCTCATAAATCCTTTGTGGTATAGCAGGAGATGGAGGGGGAAATGTTCACAGCCTTTGGGGAAGGCTGGAAGTTTGTTGCAGAGTTTGCTGGTCGGCTGCTTCGCTTTCATCTTCCGTGAATTTTGTCTTATATCCAAAATACTGTACCGCAATTTTATATTACGCTTCTTGTAAACAACTGTGCTCTTGTGAAGCTCTGTCTTCCCTGGAACATTGTAGGATCTGAAATGATTTTTAAAGACGAAGCAGCGGGTTGAATCGTGCTGTCTCCCTCCTCCATGCTAGCAGGCTCCATTCAGATAAAGGGAGCTGGCTAACTAGCTTGCTGTACGGTGGCCTACACGGCTCAATTCTACGGCGGCCGAACAGGGAGTAGGAGCAGAAAAAATATAAAACTTAAATGCATTTTAAAATCGATTTTTGGACCTTTAGAAATGATTCAGAATCGCCAGGACTAAGAATCTAGATTCATCGAAAAATCAATTTTTTTCTGCACCCCTATAATCCACTGAAGCCCACAGTCATCTCTTTTGCTGGTGCATCTTCTCCTGCCACTAGCCTTTCCATTGATATGTTTGGACACAGCACTCTATGAACAGCCAGCCTCCTTAGCTATCAACTTTTGTGTCTTACACATCCTATGGAGGGCATCAATGATGGTCTTATGGCCAGTTGTTCTGTCTGCAATTTTCCCCATATTGAACCGAACTGAGACAATTGAACCAAACTAAAGCAATTTAATGACACCTGGAGAAGCTTGTGCAGGTGCTTTGAGTTTAGTAGGTGATTAGTGTCACACTAAGTTTAAAACATTCATGACTGCAACATTTGGGCTGATTTCTTCACAATATTCAAATTTTTTGAATTCCTGTTTTCGTGAGTTTCATGAGCTGGAAGCCCAAATTATGTAAAGATAAACAAATAAATACTTGAAATTGTTTAAATTGCACCCTGCCTACTGATATAGACGTTTGGGGATGCATCCATGATAATTGTCCCATTATCCGCCAATATAAAAACTTCTAATTTTCACCACTAAAATGCTGTGAACCAGCATAATTGTTCAATGTATCCAGCAGAGAGTGTATGAAGACTACTTAAAAGTCATGGCCGTTCATTTTAGGGCTGCAACAACGAATCGATAAAATCAATAAAAATCGATGATTAAAAGCGTTGGCAACGAATTTCATCATCGATTCGTTGTGTCGCACGATTATGCGTCTTTCATGGAGCTGCAGAGTCGTTTTGTTCACGGGCAGTTCACTGTCAATGCTGACTGACTGAATAAAGTTTGAAAAAAAAAAAAACTCTGCAGCGCGAGTTGAACAGAGCGGGGGGAGGAGGAAGCAGAGCAGAGGCTGTTTTCAAAGGAAAATAAGTAAATTTTACAACTGATCAACGCAGAGAAAACTGTTTGACCCAAGTCCTCCTGCTTGTTTGTTTGTTTGTTTGTTGATTAATGACGGTGATAGAGAACACGTGTTACTTTTTATTTTATTTAATTGTTACAAGCAGTGTTTAAATGTGATTTATAAATAAATCTAACACAAAGATAATAATTTAATGATTAAGCTTCAACTTTTAATTTGCTGGCAAAGTCTGAAGACACTGCAGGTATGGCAGGATGAATTGCATTTAAACAGGAATTAAAGTAATTTATTACATCTACTCAAATGTGTGTAATTATGTATTTTATGTGTGTGTGTGTGTGTGTGTTTAATTGCTCTTTTAGCTACTTTTGCTTGAACCTAACACAGTTAGTGAAACAAGGCATTTCTTGAGTTGCTGTAAATTATGCTATAATACATATTTACTGTCTCATTCCAGAAAACAACAACAAACAACAACAAACAACAACATCCTTCATGATGGACAGACATCATGGACACACAGCAGCAGCTGTCTTCACTGAAACATCCTGAACATGATCGTCACTGACATGAGGCCTCTGTTGATGGTTGAAGACAAAGGCTTCACTACAATAATCCACACTTTTAATCCAGGTTACACTCTTCCCTCAAAGACACATTTTACAAAGTAGCTACATATTGTGCAGGTATAAAGATACATTTGTATATATTTTTGTGTACATTTATTTTTTTTAAGCTATTCGACTAACTTTTATTTTTTATTATTCAATATTTTACTAACAGAATAGTCAAATAGCAACCTGTTTTTTGTGCGAATTTCTATGTCAGTCAAATGTTCAATTTTGGAATAAAGGGGTGGAAATTAAAACGTGTTTTTTCCCCCGACTCATCGATTAATCGAAAAAATAATCTGCCGATGAATTGATTATTGAAATAATCGTTAGTTGCAGCCCTAGTTCACTTTTAAATTTCACTTTGACGATCACAGCCAAAGCAGGGAGCAATACTGAGCAATACTCAGTGCGGTTTAAACTAGGTAAAGGGCCTTCTCCTACTCTGCTCCTGGAACACCTTGCAAAACATCTGAAGCTCTCGACCTTGACCTCTCTAAGGTATTTTAAACATCTGCTAAGTTCATGGCAAAACCCAACGCAGACATGTTCCTGTTTTTAGTATCTTACATCGCTTTATAATGTAGCTGTTTTTGTTTAGTTTTTATTTCATTTCTTCCATTTACTTGCTCATTTTATATGCTTTTATGATTGTCTACCGCTGTCTGCACCTCATCTGTGTTCTTTGTTTGAAACAGGTCTCTCTTATAAATGAGTCCTCGAGGCTCAATGAGACTAATCTGTATAAATGAAGGTTGAATGAATACTGTGCAGCCTATTTTGTTGAACAGAGCCTGGTAAGTTTATTTAACTGATCTATGAAACAAATCAACAATAATACATTCTCTTCAATCCTCCAACCTGCTTGTCATTAGCTACATGCCTCTCAAGTAAGCAAGCTAACATTTAGATAACCTGGCATAGGCCATTACTTTGGAAAACTTTATCCAGATTCTGAACAATAAATCAAACGTAGCGGTAAATATATATATTGGTGTTTGTAATGTTATCTTTGTCGTCTTCAATGAAATGCATTGTTTGTGTTACTTCTCTGCAAAGAAAAACTAAACTGTTGCAGTCAGTTCTAATTAGACCTTCACCATACGTGACTGACTGTTTAAACAATGAGCAGGGAAGGTGTTTGTTTAATTTATAGTTTTGTAACACACTTGGTAACTTTATGGTGAATAGTGGAGGATAGAAAATGTGAACGCAGGTTAGGAAGACTGTTTAATGACAAGTGCACCGCTTGTAAACCTGCTGTGCGACTTGGTATAGTGTGGCTTTGATTAGCTTAGCTTCATGATTGCTAACAGCTAAATTAACAAGCCCCGCTCCACCCGCTGGTGTTCGGCAGGTACACTTTCATACAGTTCCCTAGGCAGGGCGCCTTTACTGACGTAATGCAAGTGCACACGTGCACACACACACACTTTTTTTGTACCAAGAGATACTGTAAATGTTCTTTGAGAAGCCCTGAAAAATGAGGGGAAAAGCTGTATACTTTGTAAATAAACGTTCAAGTTTAGGGATGTACGATATTGGATTTTTGTCCAATAACCGATATTTTATATACGTTCCTTTGTCAGAACACAATCCTCTTATTTAGGCTTATTTGCTACAAAAATTGTGCAACAGCTGTAAGAGCTGGTGACATATATTCAGTAACAGCCATATGACATGCATAGTACTTTAACTTCTATTAAATGAAGTGTTAAATGTTATTTATTAGCACCAGTCACCTGCCTCACTTGTGGAGGCTTGTTCCAGGTTACTAGCTGCAGTGTGGGATCCTCACCCAACAAGTCGTGCTATCGGCTATTATCTTCTCAATGACGTCGGAAATGACGGCTTGTAACTTGGGTAAGGTTACGATGGAAAAATATCTCCGACTGGGGACGATGCAGCAAGGCTCAACGTGGAGCAAAAATCTTTGGAATCTGACATCCTCAATGAAAAAATGTACACGCTGTCGATATTTTGAATTTTCTTCTCTGCCATGAGCTCAGGTAGGTGCGCGTGACGTCATCACACTGTGCTGCCGCTGCAGGCACGCTTGTCACTGGGTTGTCATACAAAAACAGCCCCTTCTATAACAGCGAGTTATTTGGATGGAATGGTCGATGTCTGTGATATTGAACTTTAACACTAATATCTGCCGATACTGATACCATGCTGATAATATTGTGTTTCCCTATTCAAGTTATAAATGTATTTTTATGTATTTAAATGTACTTTTTATATTATTATCATTCATCCAATAATAGATTTATTGTCGTTATTAAAAGTAAAATAAGAATTTGAAGTATTTGCCTTACTAACCAAAAGCTTAATAGAAACACTGGAATAGAAGAATTTTGCCGTATTTTTGTTCAAAATTGTTAATAATGATCAAACTATATTTTACTATTTAATTGTTGAAATTTGTTAACCATATAATAATACACTTCATGTGAACAACATGTGGTTTACATTATAAACCATGAAATTCAGAAAACTTAAAACATGAAAAAATGAATTTAGGGAACAACAAAATAATAATTTGATGATAAAAATAAAAGCCTAACGTTAGTTCGGACTTCAGTTTGATATTTCAGGTGTGGACATCTTTAATTCCTTTGACTTCCTCAGAACACTTTCAAAATGTTTGACTTGGTGGATATAAGAAAAGAATCAGTAAAATATCTTACTGTAAGACTTATGAAATAACAGCGGGGTAAGAGAACCACGCATTGTTCTTACTCATAACATTACAACACGTTAGTCATCGGCCACTCCGATGACACAGAGCTGAGAGCAGATTATACAAGAGTTTGGCTGCTGCCACCACCAGACTGAACAACAGGTCACGCAGACGAATGCTACATTTAACAATTCTTTAACACGTGCGAAACAACATCAGCTGACCCAGTGCAGCCACGACAAGGGGATTATAAGTCTGCAAAAACAGTTTTACTTTTTTAATGTACCAAGTTGTTTCACTACCGGTGGCGGCAACAGATTATTTCAAGGACCTTTAGTGTGAAACAGTTTCACAGAGTTTTTTAGACATAAACTTTTTTCCCTGCTGTGAAAATAAGATTAATTGTGTCATAACTATTAGGAGTGCTTGTTTTACTTTACGCCTAGATTATTTTCATTTCCTCTCTAGAGTATTTAATACTTTAATTGTTATTGTATGCATTGCAGAAGATTCATTGTTAATCTGAGCTGCCACTGTGTGCTGTTCATCTTAAGGATTACTGTAGCTTCTTGTTGGAGAAACATCTCGCAGGAAAGTTATGGATTTTCATGTTTTATTTGCTGAATAATAAATGTTTGCAACAGATGAAGTAATTATAACTGTCTTTAGTGTTGACTCTGAAGTTTTTAATTTGTGTAATTTTAATGATGAACACGATTCTAATCTAGTTTTTCTATGGTGTTTTCTTTATATATTTAAATATATATATAAATATATAATAAATATATTTTTTTTTTTTTTTTTTAACTACAGCAAACAACAACAAAAGAGGGGAAAAAAAAACCCTAAATAAATAAATAATAGAAAATGAACAACACAAGTTTACAGGGATCAGTAGACAACATAACCATCCGTACAGCATTAAGGTTTAATTTACCTGAGACAAAGTTTAAATTGGGGTAAACATTATTTTGCGTGTATGGAAATGATTGAATCTGGGCAGTAATTCCCTCCCTGCCTCCGTGCTGAATCATTTCAGTGTGTTCAATATAAAGTTAACCTTTATGCTAATGGTCACCAGCCTGTGATCAACACGGTCTGTTGACATTATGTCGCACTATATATAGCAATATGTAAATATGTTAGAGCCTTTTTTATTAAGCGTAAAAATATATAAATCAATGTTTATATAATATAAGCTACGATCACGAGTTACATGATAATCAAAATGCATGAATAATTGTTTTATAATCGAGTCACAAACCTCTGAATCACAACTGAATCGTGAGGTTCCTAGAAGGTTTGCACTCCTAAACAACAGAACAGTAATATCAATGTACAGCTTTAACTAAACTAAAACTATTACTGCCACAGTAAAAACACAAAACAAGATTTAAAATGCAGGAACGCGTGACCAGTAAAAATACTAAAAAACAAGATTCTCGACTCAAAGAAATACATTTAAAGTTGCTGCAAGTTTGAAAATTCAGCCGCTACAGAAAAAAAAAAATCACCTTGAAATATGTGACAGCTAAAAAAAATGCTAATACATCATAAAACAGACATCAATTAGGAAGATAAATGGAAAATTATATTTAGTCTAGGATCTCCTGATACATGTATATATGTGTAGACAGAAATTAGTCTGAACGGACATGGCAGATAAAACACGTACAGAAAAAGATGTCATTAAAATATATAAATGTCATAAGTAATAAAAGGTTAGCTAGATCATACTCTAAAAACTCACTAGGAAACGTGACAACTCAGTTCTACCCCGCGCACTTTGGGAGAGTTAGTTATAATAAGAGCTCGACCGATATATTTTAGGTGGATCCAGATGTTTGGGGACATATCGGTATCGGTGATAATTGGCCCATTATGCGTCGACAGAAACACTTCTAATGTTTAGATAACTATTGCCTTGTGAAACTTTAGCCAGAACAATAAATTTAACGTAGACGTAAAATATATGAATGTTAGTAACGTTATCACTTAACCGTTTAAACAACGAACAGGGAAGGGAGCGTCTTCGTTTATATTTTTGTAACAAGTGTTAAAGCAGGTTTCAAAGCAGCTGTTTACTTGGATTCTTGGGTTTCAGCCGATATATTGATTAGCGGCACTAGTCTCCATTCCCAATATCGGGATTGACGATAGCCAAAATTTCCATATTGATCAGGCTCCATTTAAAATGGTTGCATTCCAGTCTGTGGTCAGCTGAGTCCATTTAGTTTGTGCAATTTGTGTCTCGTAATGTTTCAACTCCCTGCGCACTGAACTTTTTAAAGTTCCCAACAATTAGTACTTGAAGCAAAACTTGAACGGAGCAGAGGATCCCTGAAAAATAAGCAAAACAACAAACAATCCTCTCACATTTGCAATTGTGTTTTCATTAGTGCACAACTGAGTTAATCTCTTTAGTTAAGTTACTGCATAAGCTCTGATGTTTGTTTTAAAGGGCCAGTGTTAGTTTTTGGTTGCAGAAGGTGGCAGGTCTTGTGTTCGTCACCTTCTACTTCCTGTATCTTTTTCTCTGTTTACAGAACTCAGGTCCAAGTTTAGGGACGAAACGTGTTCAGCTGTTTTCAGTCACCGTTTCCAGGAGCAGCAAAGCTCCAATGTGGCTACTTGAGGATGAATTACGTCAAAGTTAATGGAGCCCAACGAAATAACCTGATAATTTAAGAGAAGTCTGTTGCTTCCTGTTTATAGCCCAGTTTCTACCCGCCCAGTAATTTCAGACAGCACTCGCTACTTATCAGTACTCATATAGCCATGGCTAGATCTATTTATGCAGGTGACAAAAACTTAAAATAAGGACAACAATCTGATGTATTCAGCAATCTAACTATTAGAATATGACCACTGGCTTATTGCAGATTGATGATTGTGTCAGAGTAATTTATGGGATTATATAATCCTAGCTGGGATAGCTTGTGTTGATCAGGTTTAATGCCAAAGGCTCAGGCTCTTGTGGTCAGACCTACAGGAAGAACAGCTTCCGTGTTTGTCCTAACGAAGTCTACTGAGATAAACACCTACGAATCGTAGAAATTATTCCCCCAAGACAAGTGAAAACAGTTTGATGCTCGCTCTTTAAAAATAATCTCTGTGCTAGGTGAAAGATGCTAACCTGGCAGATAGTGTTGCTAACATTAACCACCAGCTGACTGTCGGCTCCATTTGAAACCTGAAAGAGGAACCAGATGTCCAGCTCGTCCCTTTTTAAAAACGCACATTGTAGGAAACTTAAAAGACAATATAACATACCCAAGTAGATGTCTCCAAAGGATCCACTTCCAATTTTTCTGCCCAGTCTGTATCGGTTTCCGACTCGCAACTCCATGTTAAGTAATTTGTTGTAGGCTAGCAAGCGCGCTAGCTCCTAAATATTTAAATTATCTTCTGGATTTGAATCTATAACTTAAACGAGAATGATTGAACCTGAAAACTGATAGGAAAAGTCTTCAAGCGAGTATTCCGATCGTGTCGACTTTGTCTCCGGATGAAGTCAGCTCCGAGTCTTTCGCCTCTAATTTCAAAATACTCCTAACATCATATGTTAACAATACGTAGCTTGTTAGAAAGATTAAAGTGTGTACTTTTTGCTCTTGCTATTTTTAATATCGTTACGCATTAATTTTCCACGGATGAAGATGGATTTTGAGCAGCTCCTAATCGCGATTATACTCAGGTTCTATAGCTCCATCGGATACTGTCTGTAAGGAGGACCTTGTTCGGCTGTCTTACGTCACTTCCTGGTTAGAGCTCCAGAGAGCTTATCAGTTAAGATACTTCAGTGTGCATCACTAACAGAAACAAAACCAACTAATGAAATATACATTTTAAACCCATTTACGCTCTGTTGTCAAAATACATCCAGACATATTGTTAACAAAAGTATTAAATATGCAATAAGGTTTTTAACAGCGTGAAAATTATAAAGGATTTTCTTTTCCAAATACAAGTAAACTTGTTTAAATATAACACATAAACGAATGCCTTTCTCATGTACAATATTTGAAATACTAAATTTTTCATTTTTATTTTTCAAATAAACCACTTTATTTCCACACTGCAACCCCGGTCAGTGTACCCTTCATTGAAAAAAAACAACTGAACGAAGGGTACACTGGTCCAACGCCATCATGTGTGTCTGATTTCCCCTCGGTTCGTTTCGTTCTCGTCTCTTGAGGATGCCTGCTAGAAACCAGTCTTTTCAAAGCAAGAGTTTCTGGTCCACACAACAACAAAAGGTCGTTTCCTTTGTCACGCTGGCTGCAGTCCATTTTCCCGATGGTAGAGAACGAGCCGTTAAAAATTAACAATAAACTTAAACTTCTATATTCTGACATTGTAGACGTGTTTATGACATTTATTTAAGAAATAAAGAAAGCGAATAAGTGTGTATTGAATAAAAATGTAGAACTGTTGATTTGTTTGAACACCGTGCTTTTATTTTGAAGGGCCGAGGGGAGGATGTTACCGAACTGCGTTTCCGGTGTTTCTGATTCATCTAGTTTTGTTGCTAATGCTTCCCGAAACATGGAGTTAACTGGTAAAGACAACCAAAATGTTCTACTAGAGGCTCGTAAAAACGGGAAGGAGGAAACTGAAGACAGTCGGTACTGTACTCAAATTATATTTCTTGTTGACAGCGTAATATTTGATGACATCATCATCATTAGCAGAAGAGTCAAGTTTACTTTGAACTTCTGAAGATAACTTTTGTCAGTCGATTTCATGAAGAGCTGTGCAACTGAAACAAACTTGCTAAAAATGATTAAGTTTCTAGATTGTTTGAAGATACGTTTTTTTTTGTTTGTTTGGACCATGCAGTGCTGAACGAAGAGCGTTCAGAAAGTGGACAGGTTTGAATGAACCTGTCTAGATTCTCGTCGGCCATGTTTAAAAAAAAATAGTGTTCTCGATTTTTTGTGATCATTCAAATTTCGATAGATATTGAACTTAAATTTGGTGTGTTGGTATCCCCAATTAGACTCTGAGAGCTAACTGATGGAACAAGAGTTTTTTTTTTTTTAAACTTTATCTGTATTGTCTATGTCTGTTAACAAAATATCTACTGAGTCACTGGATGGATTTTATTGAAACTTCCAGGAAATAAACATTGGCTCTAAATCTACAACTGGTTAATTTTTGGTGGCAACCCAAACTAAGATGGCCACAATAGCTAATCAACATTAGGCAACTTAAAAATGGTTATAGCATAGTCAGTTTTACAGTTAAACTCTTAATGTGGTAGTAGCTGAGAGTTTTTCCACAACATATATTTGAGAGAGAGACATCTTGCCCTGTCACATAAGATTGTGCATCATGTTGTGGTTCGAGGTTTGTCTGAACCAGTTTCAACTGTGCCATTTGTCGTCACATGATGATCCTATAGAAGCCGTTTTGCAGCGTTGTGGTCCTGTTTGGGTGCGCCAGGTGTGTGACTTGAATGACTGTGACAATGGGTTGTGAAGATTGCTGTGCAGTGTACATGTGCAACAATGATCACAGATTCAAGAACAAGTGAAAATATATGGAATGATGAAAACTTCTGATAGTCACAACAAAGTTCTTGTAGTACAGGTCTGTTAGAGGTCTAGTATTATATTATCAGAGAGTCAGAGAGATTTATTTGTCATACACACCACATGTGGTACATGAGGTGGGATGAAACAATGTACACAGGGTTCCAGTTAAATAAATAAATAAATAAAATAAAGTGCTATGTGTTGTTGTCATCATTGTATGTTCCCATACAAATACAAAATTAGTTCTCTGCATTTAACCCATCACACCTGGGATACACCCAGGTGGAGCAGTGGGCAGCTATGTAAGCGCTTGGGGAGCAATTCAGGATTAGGTGTCCTGTTCAGAGACACCATGAGATGTGCAATGACTGGGGATCGAACCCAGAGCCTTCGGGTCCCGAAGGCTCTGTGCTTAAACCGTCTTGGCCCCTAATTCATTCAACCTTTAGGGTGCATTCACACCAGCCCTGTTTAGTCCGCTTTAATCGAACTCTAGCTCATTTTCCTAGAAAGTCCGGTTCGTTTAGAGAGGTGTGAACGTGCCATCGAACTTTGTCACGGAACAAAAAGGCGAACTCTGGCCCGGGCTGAAACCTAGGTCTCGGTCCAGTAGAAGAGAACTCCAATGCGTTTCGAGTACAGTGTGAATGTAAACAGACCGGGCCCCGCTCCACAAGCAAGAAGTGGAGTACAGCGCAGGGCAAACAAAAACAAACACACATTTCTCTGACCTTATATGAAGCCGTCAGCTGACTTGTGTGAAAAACGATATTCTTCATGGTCTTCTGTCTCATCTTCTGCTCGTGCTGAGTCCATTTTTGAAAAATGACAAAATATAACTCCTAAAATTGCTAAAACTTGATGCCACTCCGTTTTTGTTTTTATTTCCAGAAGAAGAATAAGAGTCTTCTTCAGAGGTTTTTGTGTCGTTTCTTTCAGTAGTTCTTGGTGTAGCGCCCCCACAGGTGAGCGGGGGAACAGGTTGGTTCAACAGGTTGGCTCGACTGCACAGTGCAGTGTGAATGCAAACGCACCAGCTCAAATGTAAACAAAAGCTCATGAATATTGGTCCCCAACCGAACCGAGTCTACCGGACTATCAGGTGTGAAAACGACCTTAGACAAGTTAATCCCATTGAGCCTCGAGGACTTATTTACAAGAGAGACCTGATTTCAACAAAGTATGATGACAACAATAGACAAAAGAGGCATACAGATTTTTTTTTTAATAAATCCAATAAAAACACAAATTGTAAAGAAAAATATTAGTAAGATCTGAGTCATGAACTAAGAATACACTAAGCACCAACAGCACAAAAACAATGCGCCAAAACAACAGCAGCACGAACACGAGTCCACACGAACAGATGAGAGCCAATGAACACAGCAACACAAATTTTTTACAGTGATTTTTTTCAGTGATTTTTTTCACAGTGATAATCTTGACTTGAGATTCATGAGTCTAAAGGGTCCAATATACTCCCGCGTACATCTGTTCACACGTATGTACACGTGTACTGTACGCAGAGGGTTCAGACTTCATACCCGAGCGTACAACCTGAGCAGCTGCAGAGCAGCTTCACAGACAAGGGGCGTTTACCTTTGGGACGAATTGAGGTCGCCGATTGGTTATTTGCTGACACGCCTACTGGATTAATTGACAGTCGGAATAAAAAAAAAAAAAGAGCGCTGGCACCTCAGCCGCAGCGGTGTTCTGTGTTTATATGTTGTTAATAAAAAGATCTAAAAAAAAAAAAACGGGGAGCGCTGGCCCTGCAGCCCACACATCAGACCAGCCCACCAGGAAATCTCCAGACCCTCCCGCAGCCACGCTGGACCTGAGTTTAATTTGCTCGTGATAAATTCCTTAATTTCTCACCATTTCAGTCATGGCATCAACGGAGGAGGAAGAGATCACTGCCTCTTGGCAAAAAAAACTAAAGAAAAGGCCAGATCAGAGATGAAGACAGGGAATTTAATACATTGGTGTTGCATACAAAACAGTCCGTCGCTGGGCAGTTTATTGTGCGACACCACGTACGCGTATGCAGTCGTAAAAATTGAGCTTTGCACAGACATGCCCTGGGGGGTACGCTCGTACCTCCGCGTATGGACGTACGCGGGAGTATACTGGGGGCTTAACAGCCTCAGGGTAGAAGCTGTTCCTCAGCCTAGTGGTTCTACACTTAATGCTCCTTAACCTCCTTCCTGAGGGGAGCGGGGCAAAAAGTGTGTGTGCTGGGTGAGTGGGGTCCTTCATGATGCAGGTGGCCCTCTTCCTGCATCTGGAGGTGTAGATGTCTGTGATGGTGGGGAGACTGACTCCAACATCTTCTGTGCAGCCTTCACCACTCTCTGCAAAGCTTTTCTTTCTGCAGCTGTGCAGCCTCCATGCCACACGTTGATGTTGGAGCACAGGATGCTCTCCACTGCACACCTGTAGAAAATAAACCCACTGCAGCAGTCAATTCTAATTAGACATTCACCATATGTGACCAACTGTTTAAAAATAGGGAAGGGTGTTTCTTTATTTAATTTATATTTATGTAACACACTTGATAACTTTATGGTGAATAGTGGAGGATAGAAAATGTGAACACACATTAGGAAGACTAACAACAAAAAAGGTTAAAGCATTTCATCTGGACATTTTCTGTGTTAGGAAGACTGTTTTTATGACCAGAGCACCACTTGTAAACCTAGTGTGTAACTAGGTATAGTGGATCTGATTAGCTTAGCTTCATGGTTGCTAACAGCTGCGCTAAATAAACAAGCCCTGCTCCACTCACTGTTTACAGTACTTAGATTTATGGGGTGGACAAAGCTCAGAAATTTTCAGCCATTATATCGATATCGGCGATGGCCACAATTTCCAAATCGGTCGGGCTCTAATTAGAAGTCTAGTATTGTAGTATAGGTCTAGTGCTAAATATGTTGAAGTGATTTATAGCAGGGTGGCTCAGTTGGTAGTGCTGTTGCCTCTCAGCAAGAAGGTTGCCAGTTCAAATCCCAGCTTGGTACCTTTCTGGTGGAGTTTACATGTTCTCTCTGTTCATATGTGTGTTTTCTCCGGGTACTCCAGTTTCCTTCCACAAACTAAAAACATGCATTTTTGATTGGTAAATTGTCCCTAGGTGTGAGTGAGTGTGTAAATGTTTGTTTGTCTCTGTGTCCCTATAATGGACTGGAGACCTGTCTAGGGTGTCCCCTGCCTCTCACACAGTGACTGTTGGATATGGACACCACTGACCCCCCGTGAATCAAAAAGGAAGAATTGAGTAAAAGGTAATTGATGGATGGATGCAGCGATCTTGGCCATGTATCAAATCTGCCCGCCCAGCAGTCGTTTTGGCCACTTAATGACGCACGCATGCACACACACACAGTTGTTTATAGCCTGTCACTGAAAGCATAGAAATAGTCAACCAGCAGTCATATCTGGTATCCCTCTTTACCCCATGAAGGTGGTGATTACTTTCTTATTTCAATAAGTGATGCTGAAAGCCTGAACCCATCTATACATTGTTAATAACATACACTGATTAAAAGGTTACTGACCACAAAAAAATGCATTTACCACCATTATAACAAAAACACATGTATTTACAAATTAATATTCATGTCAAATATGATTTGACCCATCCAAGAAGGACATTTTATACTCAGCATTTATAGAAATATAGGCAGGCCTGCATCATGATTGATGTAGAATAGTCATTTTAGGCTTCCATTCCAACATACAAGCAGCATAACTACTCTTGACAAGTATGTCCTGTCTCAGATTCAGTATAGGTACATCACGAACCAACAAAAACTCTTTAAGCTGCTCAACTGTACAATTTTCTAAATTTGATAAAGTGTCCATCATTGACTTCACTCTCAGTTGCCCCCAAACAATTCGTATTCAGTAGGTGGTGCTAAACAAAGATGGCATTATCTGCAAAACGTCTCATGGGGGCGGCTGTGGCTGAGTGGTTAGAGCAGTCGTCCTCCAATGAAAGAGTTGGGGGTTCGATTCCACCAGCAGTCACGGGTTCAACTACCCACCATGCCCATGTTGAGCAAAACACTTATTCCCTAACTTCAGTCTTCAATAGCTGCCCGCTGCTCCACCTGGGTGTATCGTGTGTGTGATGGGTTAAATGCAGAGAACATACGATGAGAATACATGGCACTTTCTTTCTAATTTTAAACTCGTATCATGAAAGGTGGCAGCCCATGTGCAGTCTTTCAAGAAAGACTTTTCATTTTGTTTATCTTCTGAAAATAAAATCTCACTTCCAGTTTGGAGTCTTGTTTGGACCAACCTTTGGAATCGAGCATTCTGGAGGTCATCAAGTATACACCACCTGTTCTGCCTGGTTAGTCAGCAGTAATTGTAAAATGGGAACAGTTTCTGTTGATACGTTTTGTCCTGCTTATTCTTTTTATGCCTCGTTTCAGCTAAACATTATGATGAGGAGACCACCGAACCAATCAGCTATGGTATTTGCTCACTGGAGAAGTTGTTGTCCTGGAGTCGAAACGAGGCAAACCCCTTCAATGTGGCTGTAGCTCCGCTGGCTCCTCGCGTGCCTCGTCTGGCCAACTGTCTGCACCGCACATTGGTGTCTCATGATATGATGGGTGGCTACCTAGATGACAGGTTTATCATTCATTAATAAATAATTCCCTTCTTGTTCTTCTCATATTAAACTTTTTTTTCTTGTATGTACCTTCATGTTTATGTAGCGTAACTAATTTAATACTTTTTTGTCTTTTTCAGGTTTATCCAGGGCACAAATGCAGACAACCCATATGCCTTCTATCACTGGCAGTACATAGATGTTTTCAACTACTTCACACATCAGTTGGTCACTATTCCTCCTGTCGTATGGACCAATGCTGCTCATAAACATGGAGTCCTTGTTATTGGTGAGCTAAAAGCAGCAGTATCAAAGG
>NC_056512.1:13328390-13342418 GCF_014905685.2 Nematolebias whitei
ATATATATAATGTGTGTGTTTTTTTTTTAATTATTATAAATTTTTTTTAGAAAGGCTGAATCTCAAAAGTAAAGATGGGAAGAGGGTCTGCAAAAAACTGACTAAAAATAGCATAGTTTTAGAACAATGTTCCTCAATGGAAAATACTGAAAATCCCATCATCTACATAATATTGTTCATAATATTTAGTGTCTGGAGAAATCTCTGAGCACAAAGGACAAGGCTGAAAGTCATGATGAATGCTTGTGATCCTCGAGTTTCAGGGGCCACTGCATTAAAAATGGATTTGATTATGTCATAGGCGTGACTGCATGGATTCAGAAACTGTCGTACAAATCGTTGTCTGTAAACACAGTTCACTGTGCCAGCTACAAGCACTGATCAAAGCTCTATCAGGCAAAGAAGAAAACAAACATGAACACTGCACCGTCTTTGATGCTCATTTTAAAAACGTGTTCTGTGATCAAACAAATTGAAACTTGATGAAAAACGCCATGTGCTCTATACGAGTGTTTTTTAACCACTGTTCCAGGGAGTTGTCAGGTGTGCAGTGCAAAGTTGTCCAATTTCACTTAATTGGTAAAAAATAGTCACTGCAAAGGATTCTGCATTGTTGAACATCTGTGCGTGCAAAGTGTTGGCTAATTTAAACTTTGTCCCTTGCTGGTTGGTGGCAGTAGGTGGGACAATAAGAAGTTGATGGTGGTGATGGTGAACTGGACGATGGACTAAATTCTCACAGCTCCGCAGAAGTCTTTAGAAAATATGTGACTTTAGAAGCAGGAGGAACTAACTGAACTGAGACAAGGCAGTGGTTTATAGCTGTTTTGCTGATCTACTTTTGGACAGTGTTTGACTGTCTGCTGCCAAAGAGTTCCCCTTTTCATAAACAGAGCTATTTCAACATTGCTTTCATTTTCCACAACATGTTTTAAGTGAGCTGAACTTTTCAATCATGACTATAAAAACTTAAACAACAAGAGACTGAGAGCTGTTGAGAAAGAGCTTGGTGTGTACCTTCACTCCCTGACAGGGTATCAGCTTTGTGTTATTCGAAACAGGCCCAGATTCATACTTGAATAAACTCAGACTTTATGTTGTCATTATATGTGCTGTATTAGTCTATGATGTGGCATTTTGTCACTTTTTTATTGTTGTTGTGCTGCCATGTCTTAAAACAAAGGTTGTAAAACACTGCTCTATACTAGAAAGGAGAGAGACCAGACTGTTGTCAGTGCACAGTTCTGAACTCTTTTTGATGGTGTGGGGTGCATTAATGCCTCTGGCACAACATGGGCATTTTGCACATCTGGAAAGACACCATCAGTGCATAATATTGGTTTTGAAACATCTGCTCCAGTCCAGCAAAGTAAAGCCCTGACTGTAGACCAGCTAGAATCCTCGATCAGACAAGAATAGGACAATATTTCCATCCTAAAACTCCAACAACTGGTTTCCTCATTTCATGGATGATTAGACTGTTGTTTAAAGAAGAGGAGATGCTTCACAGTGAAAAACAGCCCTGTCCCAGCTTTTTGAGATATGCTGCTGCCATCAACCTAATTATTTTTTTACCTCAAAACGTGGGACAATTTCTTAGTTTAAACATTGGGTTACTTGGTGTACTGTGTTCCACTGTAAAACAAGTGGTATACTGATATCCCATGTCGCTGAGGGATTTGAATAGTGAATGTTTGTAATTTGCAAAATGAGCTTTTCAAAAATTTCTGGACTGGAATTGAACAGGGAATGCAAGTAAACATGTTTTTGATGCAATATATTCAAGCGATAGTGATATTCAATCAAGATTCAAGTTCAGTTTACCTTGTGTTTAAGAAAGTAGTTTTTTCTTGTTTTTGCTGTCCCAGGCAGTGCAGCGTTATAGATTCTGGCATGTAGAGTGAGCAATTTTATCCTCGACCAGGCACAATGCCAGCGCCATGGGGGTGACCATTGGTGGCCTTGGCCACCACAGATTAAACTTCAGCCACTGAAGAGCCACCCCAATCAATTGAGGAAACTATACTTTTAAGCATATATGAAAACTAGAAAGCATAGTTTCCTCAAATGATGATGTCAGTTTACATATTTGTATGGCAACAGCCATCTTGGATTTTGACATGGCAACCCAGTTTTCGGAAGGAAACTTTCTTATGCCTAGGTGTAGCTACATGCCAAAATGGATGTCGGTACCTCACTTATTTTTCAAGTTTTCACACCTACAGCATCCCCCTTTTCACTCCCAAATGGGGTAAAATGTGTAAATGGGATTTGCAATTGTTATATTCAGTTTTTACTTATGGTATATTTTACACATCGTCCCAACTTTTTTGTTACTGGGATTGTATCAAAACATGTAGATGAGATTTGGAGTTTAAATTTGATGCTACAGCTAATTCAGTTGCAAATCTGTCCTGCCTTTTTTTAATCAAATCTTTTGAAATATGAAATCTTGTACTGTTGACTGGTCTGCTTTTTCAGGAACTTTTATCACTGAGTGGAGTGACGGAGCTGCAATGTGTGAGAGCTTTCTGAGTGATGAGGAGTCCTATCGGGCCGTGGCTGATAAACTAGTCCAGATCAGTCAATACTATGGCTTTGACGGCTGGCTCATTAACATCGAGAACACCCTCAGTGTAAGTTCAAGTTTTCTATCTGTCATCACCACAGTCCAACACTACAACGTTCCTTACCATAGCTGTTGCAGGTGATAGTGGTTTCCATACTCAGAAACATTGTAAACAGTCAAAAACACTGTAAACAGTCAAAAACATTGTAAACAGTCAGAAACATTGCACATATAATTCCTACAAGGTTACCCAGCATGCTTAGCAGTGCACACAGTCTCTGGGATGTGACTCTCACACATTTTACGTATCTTTGTTTGAATCTGAGGCATACAAATATTCATATTTTAGTGTTAATAATGTTTAATTATAATAGCATTAGCTTCCACTAATTTTTTTTTATTTGATTAGCGTTAGCAAAGCTCAATATTTTAGTTAGAGGTTAGCTAATTGTCTGTGTGTGATCCTATGAGATCTGTTTTTTTAAAACTTTGCTTTAACTATTGAAGTTAATCTAATTTTTCTGTTAGTAGAATATCTCATGAACCACTGGATTTGTTTAAATAAAATTTTCTGAAAGTATATTATAGCCAATTCAGCATGGCTGTCACAGCTTAACTTTAGTAAACAACACAAAAATACTATTTAGCCGATAGGCATTCCTTTAAGAAATGCTGGGTCTTAAATTTTTTTATAAGACTTGGACCAAATGTCTTCCATCCATTATCTTTACCCGTTTATTCCGTTTTGGGTCACGGGGTCGCTGGTGCCCATGTCCAGCAATCACTGTGCGAGGGGCGAGGTACACCCTGGACGGGTCACAAGTCCATCACATGGACACATAGAGACAAATGAGACAAACAACAATTCACTCTTTCACTCACACCTAGAGACAATTTAGAGTTATCTATCAGTCTAACATGCATGTTTTTGGTCTGTGGGAGGAAACTGGAGTAGCTGGAGAAAACACACGCATGTACAGAGAGAACATGTAAACTCCACCCAGAAAGGCCCCCGGCTGGGATTTGAATTGGGGCGACCTTCTTGCTGTGAGGCAGCAGCTCTACTCTTGGGGGCGGCTGTAACTGAGTGGTTAGAGCAGTTGTCCATTGCAAGAGTTGGGGGTTCAATTCCACCAGCAGTCACATGCCGAAGTATCCTTGGGCAAGACACTGAACCCCACATTGCCTCCGATGTGTGTCCCAGCGATGTATGAATGTGATAAAGCTCTGACTATGCTTTGTACAGAAATAGTAGAGTGCCATATATAAGTATATAATAAGTGCTATGTGTTGTCATCAATGTATGTTTCCATACAATGGCAAAATTAGTTCTCTGCATTTAACCCATCACACCTGGGATACACCCAGGTGGAGCAGTGGACAGGTATGTAAGCGCCCAGGGAGCAATTGGGCTCAGAGACACCCCGACATGTTGGAATGGCTGGGGATCGAGGCTTGGACTTTCAGGTCCCAGGTTGGCTGCCCTACCTCTACCCATATCGGCCCCGGGTATGAATGGGTAAATGAGGGCACAGATTGTATTGTAAAGAGCTTTGAGTATCTTGATAAGATATAAAGGTGCTATATAAGTACAGTCCATTTACCAACTGAGCCACCGTGATGCCCTTGCTATTTATACAGTTTATTAAATGTGAGGGAGATTACCAGTAGTACCTTGCTCAAGAGCTCTCACTGCTTCTTGAAAATTTCTTGACTAGGAATTTAACATTTTTAGTTTCCTCATCTGCACAGTTGGCACTGTCCAGTTGTGAGTCATGCTTTGAGCTGTCCAGGGTTAGGGTAACGGCTAGCTGCAGGTAAAGACAGTGACCGTCATATTTGGCTGAAACTGTTTACCCACAACTCCTTTCTTAAACATTGTGCATGAACTTTATCATTAATTTGACTTAAAGCAGGAATTGTTCTAGTGAACAACACTGACAGAATAATGTGGGGATGCTGTTCAACCATCAGTCGGTTGCATCAAATCTTCATCATCTTTTATGTTTTATTTCACACTCACTCTTCTCACTCAAGTAATACTTCAGACCTACTTCTTTTTTATAATCTAATCTCTGTCACGAGATCTACTAAAATATTATTTAATGGAGCACCTGTAGTAGAGACATTATTTTTCTTTCTAGGAGCTGTGTTATTGTAGGAGCTCTTCCTGTATTCAGTGTGTGTGTGTGTGTGTGTGTGTGGTGGTGGTGGGGGGGGGGGGTGATATACTGAGGTGTTAAGACATGGATGGGTGTGGCATGAATCTGAATACCACAATCAATCAATATAACTTTATTGTCCGTAACATTTCATGTGATGGAGATTTATCTTTGGCATCTACTGATACATACAAAACAACACAAATTAAAAAGGCCATAAAACTTTAAAAAGCTTTTCTAACTGAATAAAATCAATTTTAAAATACATGATACATTAAAAACATCTTAGCAGACAATGGTTTGTCATGTGAGACTGTTTAAATAGGACACTATTAAGGACACACATCAGAGGGAACAAATAACTTTTTGTATCCATTTTTCTTTACCAGAGGAACCACCAGTCTTCTGCCAGATGGTACCAACCTGAATAATGGTTGCAGTGGATGAGTTGAGTCATTGTAAACCTCTATTGCCTTTTTTCTAGAGCCTGACTGTACAGGTGCATTTGTTGATGACCAATGATTTGACTACTTAGTTTGACCACCCGGGACAACTTGTTCCTGTCTCTGGTTAGGAGGTCCCCATACCATGAGACAATATTAAATGAAACAACACTTTCAACAAGTGACCTGTACACCAATTGCAAGGTATTTTATTTGCTAGCATAAAGCTCCTTGGCTTATATAGAAGGTGGAGACGCTGTCTGGCTTTTTTGTAAATATAGTCAGTGTTAGGCTCAAAGGTCAACTTGTTGTCAAGTGTTGTTCCGAGGTATTTAAAAAGCGGTACGCTGATGTCCCCATTGCTGAGGGATTAGAATAGTCAATGTTTGTAGTTTTTATGATGAACATTTTTTTGGACTGGAATTGGGAAATGGAATGTATGTTTTTGGTGCAAGATATTCAAGTGGGTAGGAGTTGCACTGTGAAGAAGACCAGAGGTAATTTTTTTTTTTTTTTCTGTCCTCCCCAAGAGCCGCCCCAATCATTTGAGGAAACGATACTATTAAGCAATATAAAACTAGGAAGCAAATTCCTCAAATGATTGCAGTGACCAATTTCCATATGATGGTGGTCAACAGTTTCACACATCAAAATGGAAGTCAGTACCTCACCTCTTTTTTACTTATTTACTACCACATCAAGTCTTGTAAACAAGTCCTCGAGGCTCAATGGAATTAACTTGTCTAAATAAAGGTTGAATAAAAAAATCACAGCTCAATATCTGTTTAGGTGACAGACCTATAGCCAATTTGTGTTAGCTAATATAGGTTTGGTGTGGCAGCCATCTTGAACTGTTTTGACTCCAGTAGTGTAGCTTAAATTAAGTATTTACAAACACTGTATCAAAAATGTTTCTCACTGTCTGAGATCTCTGAGACAACCACAAATAAGTGGAAAAGATGGATGGAAAGATCTGACAAGAAATCCCGCTAAAGCTTCCTTGTTTTAGGTCGGAAATTACCCAATACCCAAAATTATTTATATTTGTTAAATGCCCATATCATGGGAGAGAGAATTTTTATTTACTTTCTTCAAAGTTACAAGTTTACATATATTTTCTTAGTATTTGGTAGCATTGCCTTTAAACTGTATAATGTGGATCAAACAGTATGGGTTTCCTTTCACAAGCTTCTTTCTCATAATACTTTTAGATTTTGTCCCATTCCTTCTGACAGCACAGGTGGAAATGAGTCAAGTATGTAAACCATTTTGCTTGCATGTCTTTCCCACAAAATCTTTTATCCACCTTATTCCTGGGGGGCTCTACTGTATTAATGATTATGGGTACAACTTCCTGTCAGACACCAGAAGTAGCAGTAAGCATTGGTTAATCATGGTAGTGGAGCACGGACTGCAGTTTATTTTAAAGTAATTTGCATTCAGTTTAGCAGATAAAATGCTGTTTTTGTTTTGTTCACATTTATTTAACAACCATAAAGTTTACTAACATAGCTTTGTGGACTTCGGGTACCTGTTGTGTTCGTGGCTGCACGAACAACCAAACTAAATTAAACCAGTGGCTACAACAACAGAGTTTGAACACGGACCCAGAACAAACAAAAAAAGAAGTGTTCCTGTGAAACATGGTATAGTTTCCATTGCCTACCTACAGATGAGGAATTAAGAAGAATGTGGCTGAAAAATCTCAGCTTGAAGAGACCACCCAAAACTCTGAATGTGTGCTCATTTCACTTTGTTGACAAACGGCCGATGGAGGAAAACCTGCTTCCTACTTTGTGTCTGGACTACAATAAACCACCGGAGAAGAGATGCCGTATCCTCAGAAGGATTGAAAACAGTGACGAGAACATCAGGTATGATTTTAAGTGTGGGCAGCACGGTGGCGCAACTGGTAGATCTGCTGCCTCTCAGCGAGCAGGTCCCTGGTTCAAATCCCGGTCCGGGAGCCTTTCAAGGTGGAGTTTACGTGTTCTCTCCGTGCATGCGTGGGATTTCTCCGGGTACTCCGGTTTCCTCCCACAGACTAAAAACATGCATGTTAGGCTGATTGGTAACTCTAAATTGTCCCTAGGTGTGAGTGAGAGAGTGAATGGTTGCTTGTCTCGTTTGTCTCTTTGTGTCCCTGTGATGGACTTGCGACCCATCCAGGGTGTAAACTGCTCCTCGCACAGTGATTGCTGGACATGGGCACCGGCGACCCCCGTGATCCAAAATGGAAGAAACGGGTAAAAGATAATGGTAAATGGACTGTACTTATACAGCGCCTTTCTATCTTATTTCAAGATACTCAAAGCGCTTTACACTACAATCTGTGCCTCATGTACCATTCATACAGCACTCTACTAGATCTCTACAAAGATAATTGAACAAATCATTCTAATGAGACTAATCAGAGCTTTATCACATTCATGCACTGATGGGACACACATCGGAGGCTATGAGGGGTTCATTGTCTTGCCCAGGGACACTTCAACATGTGACTGCTGGTGGAATCAAACTCCCAACTCTCCCAATGGAGGATGACTGCTCTAACCACTCAGCCACAGCCACCCAATGATAGATGGATGGATTTTAAGTGTATGGAGGCACCACATTATAGTCTTTGTTTGTCTTCAGTATTACGATTTTCTCTGGAATTAACCCAAGCTCAGTGATGGAGGACTTTAAGGATTCAAGGTTCTTTATTTGTCATTCACATCTCATGTGGTACATGTGGTGGAACGAAATTATGTTCACAGGGTCCCATTTATATGATCCAACAATAAAATGTAAAAGAAAAACGGTAGTAAGATCTAAGATATGAACTAAGAAAAACATCCACTAAATATACACTAAGCACTAGTAGCATAAACAAACAGCACGCCGAACAGCAGCACGAACATGAGTTGTGTGAGCAAGTGAGCACGCATGAACACAACAACATAAAACGGATCAGCAGCAACATGTGATTTTTTTCACAGTGACTTTCCTGGTTAGAGATTCATGAGTCTAACAGTTTCAGGGTAGAAGCTGTTCCTCAGTCTAGTGGTTCTGCACTTAATGCTCGTCAACTTCCTTCCTGAGGGGAGTGGAGCAAAAATTGTGTGTGCTGGGTGAGTGGGGTCCTTCATGATGCAGGTGGCCCTCTTCCTGCATCTGGAGGTAGAAAAGTCTGTGATGGTGGGGAGGCTGATTCCAACAGATTTCTGTGCAGCCTTCACCACTCTCTGCAAAGCGTTTCTTTCTGCAGCTGTGCAGCCTCCATGCCACACGTTGATGCTGGAGCACAGGATGCTCTCCACTGCACACCTGTAGAAGGAGGTGAGGACTGAGCTTCTCAGACCAGCTCGTCTCAGCCTTCTGAAGAAGTAGAGTCTCTGATGAGCTTTCTTGATCAGGCTGGTGGTGTTGTTGCTCCAGCTGAGGTTGTCATTCAGATGCACACCCAAGTACTTGTAGCTGGAGACCACTTCCACCACAGATCCTCTTATTTTCAGTGGGGTGTAGGTGTGTTTGTTCTTTCTGAAGTCCACAATCATCTCTTTTGTCTTCTTCACATTGATGTGAAGGTTATTCTCTTTGCACCAGCTCTCCAGGTGTTCCACCTCCTGCCTGTAGCTGGACTTATCATCATTGTTTGTGATGCATCCAACAATGAGTCCTAAGGCTTTGGCTGGGCTCTATGTCTGCTTTAAGGTAAATAAGATTGGCTCATACTGTTCCACATAAACAATTGTTGGTTTCAGTCCGCACCAGAAGTCATACCCATAATTCATGCAAGGCACCGTGGGACCTAGGAATAAGGTGGATTGATTGAGATAAGGCTTTATGATGGCCGTTTCAAAACATTGCATCTGTTGTCCTTAAACCACTTTTTAAAATAATTTGTCTTTGCTTGGACTCATTGGCCATTGGAAAGAATCATTTGTACTCAAGCTTTAAATTCCTGGCTAATGTATTGAGATGTTGCATCAATATTTTTCCATTATGTTCTTTCCTGGTAATGCCATCTGTATTCTGAGGTGCATTAGTCTCCTGCATTAAAACACTCCCACAATCTAATGCTGCCACACCCAGACTTCGCAGTAAGGATTGTGTTTTCAGGCTTGCAAAGAGTCCCATTTTCGTATGTAACGATTGTCATTATAGCCAAACGATTCACGTTTAGTTTCATCATAGAAGACTTGTCACCAATAACTACAGTCATCTTCCCTTTGCGCATTTACAAACTGTAATCTGTCTTTTTTATGCTGCTTTCATAGTAGTTGCTTCTTCCTCTCAGTGGCGTTCAGATAATCTGAATCTATAGATTAATCAGAGCTTTAGATCACATTCATACACCGATGGGTCACGCATCAGAGGCATTGAGGGGTTCCGTGTCTTGCCCAGGGACACTTGAACATGTGACTGGATAGTGGTGGAATCGAACCCCCAACTCTCCCTTTGGAGGACGACCGCTCTAACCGCTCAGCCACAACTGCCCGTCAGTTATGGGTCTTTATAGTGTATGCAAACATTCATTTCAATTCAATTCAAAATACTTTATTAATCCCAAAAGGAAATTAAATGTTGCTATCCTCATTTCATTGAGATGTTATAGGTACTGATGGCTGCAGGCAGGAGGGATCTCTTGTAAAGGTCATTCCCACAGTGGTCCAAAGAAAATGGCCGCAGATGCCATCCGATCCATCCACCCAGTAGGGGTTGAATAGACTAGTCGATTCTAGGACATCTTACGAGTTTTTAAATTTCACGTTGACTAGTCACAGTCTATGATTGTGTCACATGTCACATGATCAGCTGGGCCTCTGGCTACAAAACTGATTCTTCCAAGCAGATGGAAGGTGAGGAGCAGGCAAAGTCTTCCCAAACAGGTAGAAATTCATCAACAGTGTGGAAATATTTCACTTAAAATTTATGTTTTTAGTTTTATTTTATTTAATCCACTAAATAAAATAAAAATAAAAGCAGGGGTGCGCTCCACCGGAGAATCCACCACTGCGCACCACTGCCGGTGGAGAATCCACCACCGCCGCAGTGGTTTATTTTATTTAGTGGATTAAATAAAATAAAACTAACTTTTGCAGCTTAATAATAGTTTTTGTTTTCCTGTTACTTATTTGCAGCATGATGAATGGTAGGAGCATAAATATATGCTCCCGATGCTTTGTTCTTTTTTTGTAAATAATAAATTACTTTTTTTTCTACATCTTGAGTTCCTATGACATCGTCAACTAGTTGACTTTGACTCGACTATTATCATGTTAATGTCTACTTTAAAAAATATGTAGTCATTCAACCCCTACCACCCAGACTCAGCTGACCTCTTGGTTCCCCGGTGCTGCAGGATCGCCCGAATGCCATGCAGACCTTCTCCGATAGTGATGGTCACTCCTCCCAGCAGCCTGCCGAGCTCCTTGTCACTGCAGATAGCCAGCTGCAGGTGCTGGGGGACGATCCTGTTCTTCTGCTGTCACGAACCACATTTTTTGCCAATTCCAGGATTTCATCAGTCAGGGACTCGAGCACAGCTGGCAGGGAGAGGTGAATGCATTTACGGCGCCTCCTTTTCAACTCATATTAAATTTGGGGCTGTACCTGAGATATTATTTGAGCTTTGAGATGTTAATCAGCAGCTCCTGGTTGTAAAACCACCTTGTTGTCATGGTTATGCATCATAACAAATGTCCAAAAGCAAAAAAGTTTCAGTAAAATCCTTCCAGCTGCACAGCATCTGACACCAGAGGAAACAATCATCCAAAAAATGGGATTTACATCCAGAAAAAGAGGAATTAAAGTTTCCAAAAGCAAAATCTCAGAATGAAAGTAACAGAGCTACACCAACAAGCAGCCACCCCGAGCTGCGCAGTTCTAGAATATTTGGTAACAGCTGTTTGCTGAGAATTAGTCTCAACTACTACCAGACCAAATATTTAATTCAGTGTCTATAAAATTGACATTTTGTGTGCTTTTTGGGTTAAGTTGGCTGTGGCGGCCATCTGGAATCAAATTGACTTCAAAAGTTAATCGGATGGGCAGCACAGTGGCGCAACTGGTAGAGCTGCTGCCTCTCAGCAAGCAGGTCCCGGGTTCAAATCCCAGTCCGGGGGCCGGATGTGCATGCGTGGGTTTTCTCCAGGTACTTCAGTTTCCTCCCACAGACCAAAAACATGCATGCACATGCACTGGTTGGTAACTCTAAATTGTCTCTAGGTGTGAGTGAGAGAGTGAATGGTTGTTTGTCTCTATGTGTCCCTGTGATGGACTTGCGACCTGTCCCATGTGTACCCCGCCCCTCACACAGTGATTGCTGAACATGGGTTTTAGTTCGACCCCCTGACCCAAAATGGAAGAAGTGGGTAAAAAGATAATGGATGGATGGATGGAAGTTAATCGGATGTAGATGTACATCTAATGGTTACTTTCTGCGGTTCATTAGACATTTTGGTAACAGTCAGAAACACAAACACATGAACAAATGTCATGGTAATTTATTTATTTGCACAGGTCGGAGAAGCACTGTAAACTCATTGTATGCCTGATGTGCAACGACAATAAAGATTCTGTTTTATTGTCAGCCCAAGATCTTATATTTCAGTTGAAACAGTCTGAATATACCAGTATGCTCAATGAGAACATTTGTGAGTTCTCTTAGTATTGTGCCACTAAGTTATCAAAAGTTGTATACCCTTCATTATACTTTGTGCTTGCTAGGTTAGTGGATTAACAACACATTTGTAGCCTGCATCGCTGATCTGAACTTGGTAACTAATCAAATCAAAAACGTGTAGACCACATGAGCTGCTCTGTTTGCAGGAAGCTGCAGTGAAGAACACGCCTTTGTTCCTTCGTTATCTGACTGACCAGATGCACGAGCGAGTGTCCAGCAGCCTGGTCCTGTGGTATGACAGCGTGATCGAGAGCGGAGAGCTCAAATGGCAGAATGAACTTAACCAGTTCAACAGGTAGGATCAAATGTGTTTTTTTCCCCATCTATTCATATTTAATATTGTTTATTTCTTCCTTCAACTAGTACTGGTTCAAATCCCAGTCCGGGGGCCTTTCTGGGTGGAGTTTGCATGTTCTCTCCGTGCAGGCATGGGTTTTTTCTGGGTACTCCAGTTTTCTCCTACAGACCAAAAACATTCATGTTAGACTGATTGGTAACTCTAAATTGTCCCTTTCTCTATGGCCATGTGATGGACTGGAGACCTGTCCAGAGTGTCCCCCGTCTCGCACAGTGATGGCTGGACATGTGCAACAGTTACCCATCCATCCATTTTCTTCTGCTTATCTGTGGTCGGGTCATGGGGATAGCAGTCTAATGTCCCTTTTCCATTAGTACCGGTACGGGCCGCCTGGACCCTACTTGGTCCGGTTCTGAGGCTTTTCCATTAGTACCGGTACTTAGCACCTGTTACTATTTTCAGTACCCTTGGCTTGGTGGTTCTAACCCGAACGAAGAGGTACTAAAACGTGACGTCAGGACACTGTCAGTCACTGATTGGTCGGGGGCGGAGTCGGGGGCGGAGTCACTGGATCATTCAGAAACTTTTCAAAACAATAATCCGCCATTTGCAATTTCTCAGACTGGAGCAGCGGCTGGACTTATTTTGAAGATTTTAAAAACAATACTGACAACATCTTGGTCTAATGCTGATGTGCTGGCATTTTTTTGTGCTTGGTGGCCGACAACATAATTCAGAGCAAGCTGGATGGAGCTCTGCTGGTGTACCCGATCCTCCCCCCGGAGCCTTGGAGCGCCAGACCGGGCAGGGCGTCATCTCCCCGGCTCCAAGTTCAGCTGGTCACCGCGGAAGATCCTTCGATGTGCCGACTCGGAGGCTCGGGTTCCGGATACCAGCCTTGTGTGCTCAGAGCTCCGCAGGTCACTGCAAAGCTGGAGATGGGGACTCACAGGTGGCCGTTGCGAGACCCCGGCCGCACGTAATCATGAAGGCTGAATCCCAATCCCACCCGGCAGTCAGGCGGACTGGACAGTCTGGGACGGACGGTGGAAGCGATTTTTAAATATAATAATATTTTGTTTTTATACAAAAAATGTTTTAAAAAATTGCTGAAGCGATTTAAAAATGATTTTTTTTTTTTTTTTACATGTAAAATGTTTTTTAAAATCGCTTCCACCGTTCGTCGCAGACCCGTCTCTGTCCGCCTGTCTGCGCGTGTCGGGCATTCATGATTGCGCACGGCTGGGGTCTTGGAACGGCCTCTGTCAGTCACCAGCTGAGCTGGAGCTGGGAAGATGAGCCTGACCGTCCTGTCTCTGGAGGAGAGGATCGTGTAAAAAAATAATATGAATATATATATTAGCGTTGAAGATTAAAAAAATAATAAAATAAACGGTGCCAGCTTCATCATGAAATCCTGTTTTCACTTTAATGCCTGTTAACTCAACTGAAAATCATAAAAAGACACAAAACTATTGGATCTCAGGAATATTTCCCTCAAACATGTTTAAAGAAGAGACGACCTTCAGTTCAACTTTATTTTAACCCACAAATATACAAATCACAAAACAAGAACTTTAAAGCAAAGCTAAAAATAAAATGTATAAATGTGAACAAGAAAGAAAACCACACATTTGAAAAAATGTGTGGTTTTTCAAATTAACATTAAAAATAGACACAATGAGTGCAAATACATCAAATGATGATGAAAACCTATAAAAATTTAAATCTAGATGTTTTTGTAGAATCTGGTTCATCAGAGTTTTAATTTATATACATATATATTGTAGTGAACTTGACCTGATGTGAAATCAATGACCTTAGGATCATATGGTCAGGAACTGTCATTTCATTGATCTGCATCCAGAAATACAGTTTGACCCATC
>NC_056512.1:13342518-13347029 GCF_014905685.2 Nematolebias whitei
TTAATTGCAGGATCATCCAACTTCTGAAGTTGGGTGATGTCTGGGTCAGTTGAAAATGACTTTTCATATTTAAAAAGAACTTGGCGAGGTTTGTCTCTTTCTTCATCAGATGTCAGAGTGTCGGTTTGAGCGACCACCTGTTCAATCTGTGATGAGACTGATGAGGGTTCTTGCTCCATGGGGAGCTCCAACGAATCCTTTTCTGAGTCGTCGGACCTGTCTATGGGTAAGACACCATAGGTTTGTGGTCCTTGGTCGACGTCATCAGTTGAGAAAAGAGCGATGGCCTGTGATGGTTTCGTGAAACATACTGGCCCAGCTTCTTGACTCGGTACCAGGTTATCTGGGAGTCCTCCCAGAACTGGAATGCCTAGTTCAAAATCATGAAAGTCAGGTTCTGACTTTTCAGTTTGTGATGACTCATCATCGTTTGTGTGTGAGTTTATCCCCCCTTCGTCCGATGAGGGGTTCTTGGAGGCAACAACAGCAATGTCTTGGTGTGTTTCACCGACATCTGTAATGTTGTCATTCGCGCCTTCAGATTTAGTAGCGATCAGATCACTACACTGTGCTCCTGGTTGGGTTCCCATTTCAGCGTGTATCAAAGTTTCTAAAAACCTTTGTATTTCCTCTGTCTCTTCCGAGCTCAGAGGTGTAGGGCCTTTTTTCTGGAACCTTTGTGATTTTTTCGCCTCGGGACGTTTTGTCCGAGGTGGGAGGCGGCTAGGTACGTCTTTGGTGGGTTCCTCTTCGGATTTCCCCTGATAATATGGGTCCTCTTGGATCCCATATCTTTGCGTCCTACGCATATCCCATTTACGATAATCACGTTCATCCTCTGAAAGAGGACCCTTTTTGTTCCAGCGTGCACCTTCATTACGTGGTTCGTTAGTTTGACAATACTGCCTTTTCTCGCCTGTTTTAGGAGGAGGTGACGCGGCGCGCCTTCCTTCCATTCCTAGGGAGTGGGGTTTAACCTTTACACCAGGAAACACCTCTATGGGCGTCTTAGCATGAGAACGTACCTCAAACACATTCACAGCACACTGTTTAATCTCATTTATAGATTTTTCTCTGAAATTTGCCATCATTTGCACTGACGTTTGTGTGTCAGTGTGGAGATTTTTGCTGAAAACAAATTTAAAATTTTCTTCTTCCTCCATTCCGGTTTCATTTCTGTTACCAAAATAAGCTTGGAAGATTCTTTTGTAATAAATTTTTGGATGTTCATTCTTTCCCTGCTTGACCTTGTCAGCGGCTGGGAAACCAGCAGGTCCCGTGCAGGGGTCGTACTCTCTGATCAAAGCTTCACACAGAAGGTTGTAATCCTTTCTCGTTGCATCAGGTAGACGCTCGATGAAGGTGAATACCTCTCTGCCCGAAGTGAGCCGTATCAGACTGATCTTATCCTCAACCGTAGCATTAGGATAATCTTTCAATCTGAATTCGAGATCTTTCAGGTACGCTTTTGTTCCAGTTGAACCCATCGGTCCAGGTACAAAGCGTTGTACATATTTTGAGAGTTTTAGCAGAACATCCATTGAAAGAGGAATTTTCCATGCACTCTGTTGCATGTTTGGTGGAGGAGACCTGTTCAGGTCTGTTCCTACCACTTTAGGTGAGGGTGGATGGATGAGTCTAAAAGCACCAGGTCTGTAAAAGATTTTTTGAGGTTCTGGTGTATTATCCCGACGCTGTTCAGGGTCTGGTTTGGATTCCAGACCACCTCGCCCCTCGTCAGAATTTTTATTTGTTGCTGCTCTTAGCTTCTCCTCACATGCTTTTAAGCGTTCCTGTGATGTATGATAATCACTTTTTAAACGCATACATAGCTCCAGTAATGTGTGTTTATCCATTCTGAGTTCTTCCAGATCTTTGTTAAGCACATCTATTTTGCTATTCAGCGAATCAATTTCTGCATTTGCATTTTGCTGTGATTGAAACATCTGTTCAGAATGTTTTTTTGTGAGGACTTCGTGTTCACTTTTAAATTGAAGGAAGTGTTCTTCAATTTTCTGAACCACCTCTTTTTCACCTTATTGCAAGGTAATCAGCTTTCTCAACAACCGTATAGAATGATTCTTTCAGCAAAATTGCAATTTTAGCCAGCTTTTCATAGTTTGACATTGAAATTTTTGTAGAGGTCACACTCTCTGCAACCTCCTTCAGATTGTCCACTAACTCTTTTGGGTTCATGCGGTCCGCCTGTTTTTGTCTATATGGATGTAAGGGTTCTGTCAGCAGCTTCAACGCATTCTCCAAGCAGTCCCTCATCCCATAAGGATCAAAGTCTTTTTCTAACACACCTGTCATGTTTTTCACTGTGTAGCACTTTATCTGTTTAAAACAGTTGCAAGCTTCAGATATTTTACAGGTAAATATTTGTATTCAAGTTGTCATTGAGTTTTCACACTATTTTAGCTTTGGGTTTACACAAAAGTACTGTTATAAGTCAACGTATTCAAATGTGAGTACCTGTCTGTAGGTTTTACCCCAATTCATGAATATTTAAGTAAATGCTCTCTGGCAGTGTTACTTTTTATGTGCTTATTTCTTAACAGATACTAGATTACCAAGTTTTTTTTAGTGTATTTTACTCTAAAGCACTGAATTTTTAATAAACCTGCAATTTTTCTAAAAAGTCTCACAGCAAATCAGTTTAAAGACACTTTTTAAACCGTTCTGTTCCAGAAATTTGCTATTTTAACAGTTACTCATAGAACCAAGTGGTGAAAAGAAAAAGAAAAGTTGATGATGTGTCAGGATTAATCAGTCTTTCTTCAGAAAAACTGTTATTACTCCTGTCCTCCTGCAAATCTTCTATTTAAAATTAAATAGGAAGATGTATTTTTAGGTGGCAACTTAAACAGAAAAGTTTCTTTTTCCTGATAAGTTTACGCTTATCTAGTGATTTTGCAATTAAACGTGTATTATCTTTCAAGCGAATGAGTAACTGATCAACTCTGTGAATATTTGAACCGTATCTTTTAAAAAGTTTCTAATTTTTCATATTGTACCTCCTTGTTTGAGGAATTCAGTGAATGAAAATGTCCTGGTAAATGCCTCTTTTGCATAAATACCTTAATTACTTTTTAAATGCAAGATAACAGTGATTATTCAGCTTTGAGGAACGTTTATTAACTCAAAAATGCCTTACAGAAAAAAAAACGTTTAATTTCACTAAAATACCTAAAACTGAAGTGAAACTGTGATCTCAAGTTTCCCAGGAGGTGGCAATGTTTAGCTTTCTACCAGCAGGAGTCTATGACGACTTCCTGTGACGTTCGGTTGACATCCTGTTTTTAGCCGCTTAGCTTAAAGTTAGCTTCGGCTAAACTCGGTTAAAATCAACATTTCTGAACGGATTTGAAGCGTAAATGTGGCGTTCTTTCAACAAGCACGACTTTTTTGCATGAAACATGAGTTTTCTGGGACATATGGCAGCTTTATTTAGTGATTTTAAGCACAGTGAAGGCTCCGGTTGCAACCGAGCTCATTTCCGACATGGAGGAAGTGACGTGACACGTCACTCATCCGGTCGTTAGCTGTTAGCTTAAAATTAGCATCGCTAGCGTTGTTCAAAAACATCATTTAATGACGGATTTTAAACTCAAACGCGGCGAAATTTCAACAATTATGCTTCGAAGACACGGAGCATCGTATCAGAATCCACTTTTAAAGCGTTTTTGAACTTTAAAAAGCAGATTTTATTTCCCTAAGAAAACGAGTTTTCATTTCCGGGTCACGTGACTGAATCGTTCAATGACAGTGCAACACGACCTGACACGTCAGAGTTAGTCACTACTGACACGTCTGTCAGCCAATCAAACGTTACACACGGTCTTTTTCAACCAATCACAGAACGTCTTTCCCAACTAGCATGTTAGATTTATCTGAACAAGTCCGTCAACTTTTTGTCTTTTAAACTGTCAAAATGCACTTTTTTCTGTTAAAAGATGTAACGATAAGCTCCCAGCTGCACGGAGTCGGAGCTCCGGTCTCAAAAACGTCTTTCTAGCTATTTAAACAACTCGTTCGATCTTTCTCAGAACCGAGCCAGAACCAGAACCACGTCTGGACCGTCTTTAAACAGAATAAAGCGTTTCCACACAAAGCCAGCTTTAGTTACACATAACAGGCGTACAATTTCAGCTTTAAAAGAACATATGACTCACAAGTTCAGCTTCAAAACATCGCCAGCGTAAACATGTAGCGTTTCAGCCAAGCGCGCAGCTCCAGCACGCTGCGTTCAAGCACAGCAAACACTCTGTTATTTTTCATGCCAACATGTAAAATCAATCTTTACACGAAAACACAGTCATTTATGAACCGTCACGGGCCACCAGATGTAGTATGAACAGAATAAAGCGTTTTACAGCACACTGTTTATATTAATTTGGTGGAATAGGCAAATAACAGCTTTATTAATCTTACAGGAAAACCATACGGCCATGGTTTTCCGTTGCTTCACCACAGACATTAATGAAAACATCTGGATTAATTTTCTAGCA
>NC_056512.1:13347129-13352705 GCF_014905685.2 Nematolebias whitei
TGCTAGAAAATTAATCCAGATGTTTTCATTAATGTCTGTGGTGAAGCCACGGAAAACCATGGCCGTATGGTTTTCCTGATTGATTAATTATGCTGTTGTTATTTTCATATTTTGCCAAATTAATGTAAATGTTTGATGTTAAACTTTGATTCTGTAAATAAATGACCGCATTCATTTTGATGGGTCAAAGATGAATAACGTCTCTCGTTACATTTCTGTTAAATTCAATGCACGCATGTTACACAGTTCAGAAAAATGAAGAACCCGTTTAATGTATGAATATATCTCAGCATCTGTTCATACTACATATATTTATATCTATAAATATATATATATAATAATATATATATAATAATATGTATATATATAAATACATATATATGTATATAAATATATATAAATATAAATACATATATATGTATATAAATACATATGTGTATATATATAAATATATATACATAATTGTGTGTATATACATATATGTGTGATATATATACATATATATATATATATATATATATATACACATATGTGTGTACATAGATATTTGTGTGTGTATACATATATATAATTTATACACATGTACATACACACATACATGCACACAACTTCAAAATTACATAAATTCTCTCCCTGTACTGAAAACAGTTTCTGTGTCTCAGCGCCACCAGCTGGTGAGAGGTGGTGACGTCAATTTGAACCCCGCCCACTGGAACCGGTACTGAAAGCATAATGGAAACACAACCTGTACCGTACCGAGTAGAGTAGAGCCGTGCTGTACCGGTACTACAGGTACTAATGGAAAAGGGGCTTAAGTAGGGAGGCCCAGACTTCTCTCTCCCCAGCCGCTTGGGCCAGCTCCTCCGGAGGAATCCTGAGACGTTCCCAGGCCAGCCGAGAATCATAGTCCCTCCAACGTGTCCTGGGTCTTCCTCTGGGTCTCCTCCTGGTGGAACGTGTCCAGAACACCTCACCAGGGAGGTGTCCAGGAAGTGTTACAGGCCTCGGCTGGCACGGCGACCTCGCTAACAATTCAATTCAATTCAATTCAATTCAATTCAAACATACTTTATTAATCCCAAAGGGAAATTATTTGTTGTTGTAACTCGTTATCCTCTTTTCATTAAGAGATGTTATAGATGCTGATGGCTGTAGACTGGAAGGATCTCTTGTAAAGTTCCATCCCACAGTGGATCCTAAGAAACTGCCCGCAGATGCCGTCCGATCCGTCCACCCAGACTCGGCTGGCCTCTCGGTTCCCCCGGGCTGTAGGACCGCCCAAATGCTGGGCAGAACTCCTCCCAGTGCGATGTCCACTCCTCCCAGCAGTCTAACAAAGATGATATCTGTAAAATAAATGTAGTGTGCAAGAGGAAGAACCACAACAACACTCGTGTCTTTTCTCCAGACGGCATATCACTTTTAATTTCCTTTTTAACTTATTTACAATTTTATTTACATTTCATTGCTTTAAACATCCAGTATAAACAAATTGACAAACTCAAATTAGAGTAATATTCTACATTCGTTCACATCTCATTACTCAAAATCATTTACAACTACTGCTCTTCACATTTCCAGTTGCTTCCCTGCAATATTGGTAAACAGCCCCGCTGTAGCTTTAATGGGAACACTTTAATGTGCTTTAATGTACTTTAAAGCTTTAATGCACTTTTGTTGAAATAGTGTAATGCTCAGTTACTCGTCTGTGCTTTCACATTAGTATATTTTGCTTATTTAGAATTGGACTTAGCACTTTGAAATATTAGTGAAAAATAAACTCATAACTGCATTTTACTCCTTTAACACATCAAGTAACACTGACAGTCTGACATGAACTTGACAGTTGTTGACACAATACAGCAGCTCATAAAACACTCACGTCAAATCAGGATTCATACAAAATTGTTTGGAAGGCATTTACATATGAATAAGCTGCATAATACGGTAATTTCTATTTTTAGAAACTCATTTTAGGCACAAATTTACTATTGAAAGAAAGGCACAAATTCCCGCGAGACTATGCTGAAAATGCGGGTCACCTCTGCCACCTGTGCCAACCACAGTTTAACAACTCTTAATAAAACAGTTCTCACAAGCCACATAAATCACCCAACACTATGACTGAGCAAACAGAAAGTAAAATGAAGCTTAACGCTTTAATTCACAGTTATTTAAATCGAGTGCTGACCTGTAAAATAAATGCAGGGTGTAAGAACAAGAACCACAACGACACTCGTGTCTTTTCTCCAGACGGCATATGAACGTGAGCAGGAAGTTGTCATGATATAAGCGGTCGAGGGTGAGGACCCCAAAGGTTCCACTCCTCCACAAAGTTAATTAAACAGGACTGCCTCTGTAAAATTAGTCACCATAAATCCCATATTATTTATGTTATAAAGGAAAACTTAAATGACATAAAGTTATTATTTATAAAATGATATCAATGTGGTTACATTATTTGGATGTACCACACAAGCATGCTAAACAGATGCCCGAGCCACCTCAACTGGCTCCTGTCGACGTGGAGAAGCAGCGGCTCTACTCTGAGTCCCTCCCAGATGATCGAGCTTCTCACCCTATCTCTAAGGGAGAGCCCAGACACCCTGCAGAGAAAACTCATTTCGGCCGCTTGTATCCGTGATCTCATTCTTTCGGTCACAACCCAAAGCTCGTGACCATAGATGAGAGTAGGAACATAGATCGACCGGTAAATTGAGAGCTTCGCCTTTGACTCAGCTCTCTTAACCACGACAGACTGGTACAGCACCCGCTTCACTGCAGACGCCGCACCTATCCGCCTATTGATCTCTCGCTCCATTTTTCTCACATTCGTGAACAAGACCCCAAGATAATTAAACTCCTCCACTTGGGGCAGGACTTCCTCCCTGACCCAGAGAGAGCAGCAATGACCCCCGCGACCCAAAAAGGAAGAAGCGGGTAAAGATAATGAATGAATGCCTTGATAGTCTCGTACGCACAGATTCAAGACACTGTTCCAGATTAAACAAGCCAGAGTATGGCAGGTGTCATACTCTGGCTTGTTTAAACCTACATGCTTCACTGTAGTGTACAGTGCCTTGCGAAAGTTTTCGGCCCCCTTGAACTTTTCAACCTTTTGCCACATTTCAGGCTTCAAACATAAAGATATAAAATTTAAATTTTTTGTGAAGAATCAACAACAAGTGGGACACAATCGTGAAGTGGAATGAAATGTATTGGATGTGTCAAACTTTTTTAACAAATAAAAAACTGAAAAGTGGGGTGTGCAATATTATTTGGCCCCCTTGTGTTAATACTTTGTAGCGCCGTCTTTTGCTGCAGTTCCAGCTGCAAGTCTCTTGGGGTTTGTCTCTATCAGTTTTGAACATGGAGACACTGAAATTATTGCCCATTCTTCTTTGCAAAACAGCTCGAGCTCAGTGAGGTTGGATGGAGAGCGTTTGTGAACAGCAGTCTTCAGCTCTTTCCACAGATTCTCAATTGGATTCAGGTCTGGACTTTGACTTGGCCATTCCAACACCTGGATACGTTTATTTGTGAACCATTCCATTGTAGATTTGGCTTTATGTTTTAGATCATTGTCTTGTTGGAAGATAAATCTCCGTCCCAGTCTCAGGTCTCTTGCAGACTCAAACTTGGCCCCATCCATCTTCCCATCAATTCTGACCATCTTCCCTGTCCTTGCTGACTAAAAGCAGGCCCAAACCATGATGCTGCCACCAACATGTTTGACAGTGGGGATGGTGTGTTCAGGGTGATCAGCTGTGTTGCTTTTACGCCAAACATATCGTTTTGCATTGTGGCCAAACAGTTGGATTTTGGTTTCATCTGACCAGAGCACCTTCTTCCACATGTTTGGTGTGTCTCCCAGGTGCTTGTGACAAACTTTAAACACTTTTTATGGATATCTTTGAGAAATGGCTTTCTTCTTGCCACTCTTCCATAAAGGCCAGATTTGTGCAGTGTACGACTGATTGTTGTCCTATGGACAGACTCTCCCACCTCAGCTGTAGATCTCTGCAGTTCATCCAGAGTGATCATGGGCCTCTTGGCTGCATCTCTGATTAGTCTTCTCCTTGTTCCAGATGAAAGTTTAGAGGGACGACCGGGTCTTGGTAGATTTGCAGTGGTCTGATACTCCTTCCATTTCAATATGATTGCTTGCACAGTGCTCCTTGGGATGTTTAAAGCTTGGGAAATCTTTTTGTATCCAAATCCAGCTTTAAACTTCTCCACAACAGTATCTCGGACCTGCCTGGTGTGTTCCTTGGTCTTCATGATGCTCTCTGCGCTTTGAACAGAACCCTGACTCTATCACAGAGCAGGTGCATTTATACGGAGACTTGATTACACACAGGTGGATTCTATTTATCATCATCAGTCATTTGGGACAACATTGGATCATTCATAGATCCTCACTGATCTTCTGGAGTGAGTTTGCTGCACTGAAAGTAAAGGGGCCCAATAATATTGCACGCCCCACTTTTCAGTTTTTTATTTGTTAAAAAAGTTTGACACATCCAATAAATTTCATTCCACTTCACAATTGTGTCCCACTTGTTGTTGATTCTTCACAAAAAATTAAAATTTTATATCTTTATGTCTGAAGCCTGAAATGTGGCAAAATGTTGAAAAGTTCAAGGGGGCCAAATACTTTCGCAAGGCACTGTATATTTCATTTTTGGACCCGTAAACATAAAGTTCATTAAACTGAGTTTTGTCTTATAAATTCAAAGACTATTATCCCAGAAACTTTGTTGTTTGTCAATATTCATTTTGGCTAAATCCCTCCTTATTCTAAGAGGGACAGGATGTGTGATCTGACACTGATGTACCTTGACTTTGGAGGTCATGTGTCATTTCTTTAAAAGTTGTTTTGGGCTCTTTGGTTATCATTCATATTTTCAGGCTCTTTGATTTGTCAGTTTTCCTCTTGCAGCCACATTCATTCATTCATTCCACCTTTATTTAAACAGATAAATCACATTGAGCCTCAAAGACTCATTTACAAGTGAGACCTGTTTGGACAAACAAAAACAGTGGTTAACTGGACACGTGTAGGAGTTTGAGGCTAAAAAAATTCCTGTCAGACTTTTTTTTTTCTGCCTGAGAAAAAAAAACCCTCTAATAATAAAAAAACACCTCGCACAAACAAGCACATATTTACGTAGGCAATCTGCAGACGGGGGATACGAGAGCAGTCAGCAATGTTCATAGATGCTCTCGAGGTCACTGTAAGAGTTCTGATAAGGATGTAATAATCAGTCAATGTCCTCCGGTGAGATTCATAAACATTGGTATGGTATGGTATAAACTTTATTCATTTTAAAAAAGTACAAAACAATTCCATAATAATATAAAAAAGATAAAAGAGATTTAAAATGAAAGGCAGCAGAAAGAAGAAAAAATCTTATTATATCTGCCCCTTTTTTCAAACAATTATTTCAATCATAATAATTTTCAAGTAACTGAACAAAATGAATAACTCTTTCTAATTTTTCTGATGCATGCTCAATAATCCAGGTAGAAAAATCCAAAAAAGTTCAATCTGGTCCTCTGGACATTCAAAAAAA
>NC_056512.1:13352805-13357587 GCF_014905685.2 Nematolebias whitei
TTTTTTTGCTTTGTTTTGTTTTTTGTTTTTTTGAATGTCCAGAGGACCAGATTGAACTTTTTTGGACTTTCTAATTTTTCTAATTCTAATACAAAACACACACTAATCTACTTCATATATACTTTTTTAATAATTCAGCTTTGATCTTTTTCTTAAATGTACACATTAACTTGGCATTTTAGACCTTCCCTTCAGACTAGTTCTGAATTTTGGTTTGACAAATATCTCTGTCCCTTTAAGATTACAACAACTTTGGCTTTTAACAAAATTTCTTTGGATATTTAATGGTAATGTGTTATTTTGAGCCATATACATAACTGATAAAATACTATAATCTACCAAATCATGGAACTTCAATAACTTCAGTTGATAAAATAATGTGCTTGATGGGTGACTGTAATGCTTTCTGGTGATAATTCTTACAGCTCTTTTCTGTAAAATAAAAATAGGTTTTGTAAATGTTTTACATGCTTTCCCCCAAACATCAATGCAATAGATTAAATGTGGAACAATGATTGTGTTATACAACATGTACAGAGCTTTACCATTTAATAATTCCCTGATTTTGTATAGTTGTAGTGAACCTAATCTGACCTCAAATCTCATCAGATGAACAAGAGACTGTTATTTCATTGATCTGCATCCAGAAATACAGTTTGAGCCATCTGGTGACTTTCTTTCTTGAATTAATCAAGCAGAAAAGACAATTCTCTATGATCATTACTATTTTACAAATGTTTGATAATCAAATTGTGTTAGCTCACTCAATGCTTACAGGTTGAAGAAGAACTACTCATTTTTATTTTACATAAACAGTAAGTAATGATTTTTATTCCTCATTCAAAGAAGAAATCAGGTTAATATGCATTTCTTGATTTTTCTGTCTGCAATGAGCGAGTTTTGTAAGTATGTTAAAGGTCGGTTCTCGGTCAACTAAAATGTTTACTGAGAAAAAATGTCATGTTTAACTATTTGAGAAGATACAGCAGAGTGAGACTCCACGAAGTCTGGGTTTCTGCAATAATCTTTCTGTCTGTTGTTGAACAATCTCATTCTCTGACCTCGAATTTGATAACATCTTACATCACAAACCACACCTCTATTTCTGGTCCATCGACCAATCAAAAAGCTCTCAAATGACCCGGAAGTCGACCCATTTAAAATGTGGCAACTTCCCAGTTCATGTTGGAGTTGCTGGAGTTGGTTGCTGCAGTTGCTGCGCTCAGGAATGAGTTCAACTAGAGAGTGCACAGTAGTCTGAAGTCTGAAGCCAGACGCTGAAGATTAATGGAGCTAAAAAGAGTCTGATGCTGCAGAGCTCTGAGAGTTCCACACAGAGTGCTGAAGATGAAAGGAGTTCAGAGTTCTTGGATGCAAACGCGTTCAGGATGATCCAGAGACGTTTTGGGATTATAACTTCTGTTTGAACAACCTCGTACGACTCTCGAAGGATTTCAGCTGCTCTCAACGGAGACGCTGAAAGAGTCTGAAGGATTCTATACCGAGCTGATTTATCGTCAACCAGGTAACGATCTACTTCGACCAAGCGTACCGTCGCAAGCTGAGATCTTAAGGAGCGTGCATGTTTCTGGTCAAACAGATTAATTCCCTCACAAATCTCTCTGTAAGATAAATCTCCATTTCCATCTTAAACTCTGCTTTCTCTTAAAATCAGTACAGATATTTTAGAAATATCTGAAGCAAAGTCCTCGATCACCGCCGTGTGATTGAAGTCCATTACTTGTGAAACTTGTCTGTTATTATTTTCATATTTTGCCAAATTAATGTAAATGTTTGATGTTAAACTTTGATTCTGAAAATAAATGACCGCATTCATTTTGATGGGTCAAAGATAAATAACGTCTCTCGTTACATTTCTGTTAAAATTCAATGCACGACATTTACACAGTCAGAAAGATGAGGAACTCGTGAAAAGTATGAATATATATCCTATATGACATACTACATAGTACTGCAATAGATTTAGCTATTTTTATTCTTACAGAGTTTATGTGATTTTTCCATGTTAGCTGTTCATCAGTGATTACACCCAAAAATTTAATCTCATTAACTCTACAAATCTCAACACCCTCAATTTTAAATGGATCATCAACAGTTTTCTTTTTGTTACTAAATATCATGTATTTAGTTTTATCTAAATTTCATGATAATTTATTAAGTTTAAACCAAGTTTGTATTTTATCAAATTCTGTCTTCATCAATTGCAACATCCGTTTTACATCTTTACCCAAACAAAAGAATGTGTTGTCATCTGCAAAAAGGACACATTTGAGGAGTCCTGATACATTCACTAAGTCATTCACATATAAAATAAATAACTTTGGTCCAAGTACAGAGCCTTGAGGAACTCCACAAGTGATATTGCAGAGGTCAGATTTTACGCCATTTATTTGTACAAACTGTTTCCTATCTTTCAAATAGCTAGATACCCAGTGTAATGCTAGTTCTCTTATACCATATTTATTTAATTTTTCAAGGAGAATAGTGTGATCAATAGTATCGAATGCTTTTTTTAAATCAACAAAAATACTAACACAATACTGTGTTTGATCGACAGCAGTAGTTATTTGTTCTATTAATTCCATGAGAGCCATTGATGTAGAGTTTTTTTTCTCTAAACCCATACTGACTGCTACTTAGAATGTTTTGTTTAGTAATAAATTTATCTAATCTGGTCACAAATAGTTTTTCTAAAATTTTTGAGAACTGTGGTAATAAGGATATTGGTTAATTATTGAACACACATTTATCACCATTTTTAAAGAGAGGAACTACCTTAGCTACTTTCATATTGTCTGGAAATATTCGTTTTGAAAATGATAAATTACAAATATATGTAAACGGCTCGATAACATAACTCATTATGTCCTTTACAAACATCATATCCATGTCCACCCAGTCTTTTGATCTCTTATCTGTAAGATTTTTTTACAACATTCATTATTTCTTCTTTGTCAGTTCCATTAAGAAAAATACTGTTGTCACAACCTATAACTGAATGGTTCACCTTATTGTCTACTTTTGGTATTTCTTTCTCGACATTCTCGAGGTATGTCGAGGAATGGCCAAGGATAACATCTATGATAATCCAAGAGTCCTGAAATGATGACACAAAGTTTATTCAGCTGGTTCCATCTGGTTATCAGTTGGAAATTCTTCAGGGAGTGGGTGGTGAGCGTTGGATCACATTTTCTCCAGGTGAATTCAGATAAGATGGCTTCAGGGCCAGCCAAGGGAGCCAAATTCAGATAAACACACAATTGTTTTGGGGACAGGCAAAACTTAATGACATCTACCTTGAGTCTGTGTTGGTCGACTCGGTTCCAAAATGTCCAAATTACATGGCCACACCAATGGAACGTGACTGAGTAAAATCCCCAAGATCTGATCCATTCAGCCCAAAGCATTTGAGTCCAGGTACTCGAGACACGAACCAAGCCATCATAAAGGCAAGCAGCGTGATCGGGTCCAAATTTGCTGCCGACAACTTCCTTGATTGTAAATAAAACCAGCAACCAGACGATTCCAAAATAGCAGGAACCAGTTATCGTAAATCCAATTAAATATGCGTCCTTAAAATCCACATATGGCAGCAGAGATAGACACATCATCAAGTCTTCCAGTCGATGAGATATCCAGCTGCGTGCATGCCAACAGGGCAAATCGGCTCGCCTAAAGCCTGTCTTCTCTTCAAAGAAATGTTGTAAATTGAGTTGAGGGACCAACTAGTCAAAACAAGTCCATAATTATGGTTCAGAAGAAATGCAAGAGATTCTCACAAGCAGATTCACAGACAGACAGAGCAGCAAAGCAAAGCGGAGAGGGAGGGAGGGAAGCATCCGATCTCGGCGAGAGCAAGTGGTGAAGTTCAGGGAGGTTGTCTCCAGACCTGAATAATCTGTGCTGCTGTAGCCACATGAACATTCAGCTGCTTGGAGATGGTCTTATAGCTTTTTTCTTTATATACAGCTACAACTATCTGGACTCATGTTCAGTAATCCAGGCAGAAAAATCTAACAAAAAAAACTTGTTGAAATGTTTAGTTTTCAAATGTCTTTTTACACACACACACACGCACACACACACACACACACAGGTTTGTTTTGCTATCTTTGTGGGGCCTTTGCATTGACTTCCATTCATTTTTCATTCATTTCTATAGCCTAACCATGACCTTTATCCATAACCTAACCATTACCAGTACATACCTAACCCTAAACCTAACACATCCTCAATTCACACCTTAGTCCTAAACCTAGCCCCTAACCCACCAACGGGACTTCTTCTTATGGGGCCCGGGCTTTGGGCCCCATAAGGAGCAGTTGGTCCCCACAATGTAGTATAAGTTGGAAAAATGGGCCTCACAAAGTAGCATAAACAAGGACACACACACACACACACACAGGTTTGTTTTGCTATCTTTATGGGGCCTTTGCATTGACTTGCATTCATTTTTCATTCATTTCTATAGCCTAACCATGACCTTTATCCATAACCTAACCATTACCAGTACATACCTAACCCTAAACCTAACACATCCTCAATTCACACCTTAGTCCTAAACCTAGCCCCTAACCCACCAACGAGACTTCTTCTTATGGGGCCCGGGCTTTGGGCCCCATAAGGAGCAGTTGGTCCCCACAATGCAGTATAAGTTGGAAAAATGGGCCTCACAAAGTAGCATAAACAAGGACACACACACACACACACACACACATACATACATACATACATACATACATACATACATACATACATACA
>NC_056512.1:13357597-13385588 GCF_014905685.2 Nematolebias whitei
ACATACATACATACATACATACATACATACATACATACATACATACATACATACACACACATATATATGTGTGTGTGTGTGTGTGTGTGTGTGTGTGTGTGTATGTATAACATCTTTTTTTCCCCCTTAAAACTCAACCCATAGTTTGGTTTGTTGAGCTGATGAATATAAATTATGGTGTCAAAGTTTCCTCTGCTTGGAACATCTAACCTTTTCAATCCTCCACTACAGAATGTTTTTTGATGCCTGTGATGGATTTTTCACCAACTACAACTGGACAGAGGAGAACTTGGAGGGGATGAAGAACTACTCTGAGCTCCAAGGCCGCCAGGCAGACATTTACGTAGGAGTTGATGTGTTTGCTAGAGGAAAGGTGGTTGGTGGAAAATTTGAAACAAACAAGGTACTGGTAATTCACTGTTCAACATGGAGTTGTCTCTGAAAAGTGTTATTTCTAAAGATGGTCCTGTTGTGGTTGTCTTTAGGCTCTGGAACTCATTCGAAAGCACAACTTCTCTGCAGCCATCTTTGCTCCAGGCTGGGTCTACGAGACCCTCAGTGATAGAAGTGAATTCTGCAAGAATCAAGACAAGTGAGAGAAGCAACAATATTTACTCTTATGAGAAATGGGTGATAATGTAAACACACAGAAACACTGGGCTTGATATGCTGTTCCGTGTTCTTCAGGTTCTGGGCTCTTTTGTCAGATTACCTGTATATCCACCATCCAGTCTCACATCTGCCCTTCGTCTCCTCCTTCTGCCAGGGCTTTGGGAAGGCAATCTACTGGAGAGGACAGGTACTCACATGGTAGAGGAAACAGGTGGACATAAGCTCAGTAGATCCAAACTTGTTTGCTTCAAAGTCATCCTTGCTATCCATTCCAAACCCTGGGCCACATAGCCAAGAACATCCATGGAACACCAGATTAACCAGCTAAAGGCATAGTATTCTCTAAAGGACTGAATATAGGCTGCCATCTTTCATGCTAGACTTTTAGACTACAATCATCTTACTTTGAGAAATGATGAAGTTGTAGCCTTCTCTGTCAAACCTTTCACACAGTGTGTGAGCATGTTTTGTGAATGACTCTCAGCTACTACTACATCAAAGTTTCATTCAGTACCTGTAACACTGACTTAGTTATCGCCATGTTTATGTTGGCTAATGTTGATCAGCTGTGGCAGCCATCATGAATTAGACTGACTGTTAAAGTTGTAGGTGGACATCTAATAATTTATCTCTGAAAGTTTTATTGAATTTTTTTGCTTAAAACCTTGGCATTAACTGTTAAAGTCAACCTTGTCTGTGTGTTAGCAAAATATCTCATGATGCACTGGACAGTTTTTAATGAAAACTTAACCTGGATTGTACAGAGGTAGGATCGCACAAGTTTCATACTCCTTACTCGCTGTTGGACACTGGATTTTTATTCGTCCCCATCACAAAGTGACGAGGAAGAATTGGAAATATCCACCGTCCGTTCGCTCGTTGTGAGCATGATAACTTGAAAAACAAGTGAGGTACTGGCTTGGGGTGGCTGTGGCTGAGTGGTTAGAGCAGTCGTCCTCCAATGCGAGAGTTGGGGGTTCGAATCCACCAGCAGTCACATGTCGAAGTGTCCCTGGGCAAGACACCGAACCCCTCATAGCCTCTGATGTGTGTCCCATCAGTGCATGAATGTGATAAAGCTCTGATTAGTCTCTTTAGAATGATTTGTTCAATTAGCTTTGTAGAGATCTAGTAGAGTGCTGTATGAATGGGTAAATGAGGCACAGATTGTTGTGTAAAGCGCTTTGAGTATCTTGATCAGATAGAAAGGCGCTATACAAGTACAGTCCATTTACTTCCATTTTGGTCTATGACTGCATCTAAAAGTAAGAAAGTTCATTATCAAAAAATGGATTGCCACGTCGGGCAGCACGGTGGCGCAACTGGTAGAGCTGCTGCCTCTCAGCGAGCAGGTCCTTGGTTCAAACCCCGGTCCAGGGGCCTTTCTGGGTGGAGTTTGCATGTTCTCTCCGTGCATGCGTGGGTTTTCTCCGGGTACTCCGGTTTCCTCCCACAGTCCAAAAAACATGCATGTTAGGCTGATTGGTAACTCTAAATTGTCCCTAGGTGTGAGTGAGAGAGTGTATGTTTGTTTGTCTCGTTTGTCTCTATGTGGCCCTGTGATGGACTTGCGACCCGTCCAGGGTGTACCCCGCCCCTCGCACAGTGATTGCTGGACATGGGCACCAGCGACCCCCGTGACCCAAAATGGAATAAGCGGGTAAAGAAAATGGATGGATGGATGGATGGATGGATTGCCACGTCAAAATCCAAGATGTCCACCACCATATGTGTGCAAACCGGCCAGCCCTTTTCATTTGAGGAAACTTTGCTTCCTAATTTTTATATTGCCTAAAAGTTTAGTTTCTTCAAATGATTTGGTGGAGGTGGGGGTTGAAGCTTTATCTATGGTGGCCATGGCCACCAGTGGCCACCCTCTGGCTCCACCATCGCACCTGTTCATGGATAAAATTGCTCCTCCACTTGCCAGGATCTGCCACTCTGCCCTGCCTCAATCAAGAAAAGAAAAGCCTTCTCTTCTTCTACACAGTATACCTCCTACCCACTTAAATATCTTGCACCAAAAACATTAAGGTTTCCCTGCATTCCCTGTCCAGTTCCAGTCCAGAAAAGCACTCATCTTGAAAACTTCATGCATCCATCCATCCATTATCTTTTACCCGCTTCTTCCATTTTGGGTTACGGGGGTCGCTGGTGCCCATGTCTAGCAATCACTGTGCGAGGGGCATGGTACACCCTGGACAGGTCGCAAAGTTCATCACAGGGACACACAAACAACCATTCACTCTCTCACTCACACCTAGGGACAATTTAGAGTTACCAATGAGTCTAACATGCATGTTTTTGGTCTGTGGGAGGAAACCGGAGCACCCGGAGAAAACCCACGCATGCACGGAGAGAACATGCAAACTCCACCCAGAAAGGTCCCCGGACCAGGATTTAAACCGTGGACCTGCTCGCTGAGAGGCAGCAGCTCTACCAGTTGTGTCACCGTACTGCCCTCGAAAACTACATTCACTATTTAAATCCTTCAGCAACGAGGACATCGGCATAACCTTTTTATTAATTTATTATTCATTTTTGGTATATCAACAAAATTATTATATGTGAGTATAGTGTATGGATACATTATAATTTTGTTAATTTTTGAGTTTGAGTTAAACTGATCACATGAACAATAAACAAACTATTAGAGTAACACCAAGATGGGCACAACAACTAGTCATCATTGCTCGTGACTAGCTAACTAACTAAAATAACTTTCTACAAGTACTGAGCTAAAGTTCTGTGGTAGTAGCCGAGTCATTCCCAACACACACTGTGAGGGCCAACACATCAGCAAGATCTTGCATTATGAGACTGCACATGCCTTTAGTTACAAGGCTTGACAAAAGCTATCCTTTCTCATCATAAGATGATTCTATGTTAAATTGTTTGGCCTTTTTTGGTTTATGGAATATTTATTTCCATAAAGACTCATGGAAATGACTAACAAGTATTTTATGACTGAGCCCTGCAATCCAGTGAAGTTAGAATAGAGGATGAAATGACACAAAACTCTGTGGTCACCATCAACATTACAACTACTGTCACTGTTTCCAAAACAACATGAGGGCTGAAGTCAGCACACACACACTGCCACCGTGTTCTGAACCAGGTGAACATAGGGGACCCAAAATAAACTCTGCTCAATATAACAGTCAGTGAGTACGGGTTGTAGTGTTCTCTGTTTCCCTGTTAATGTGCTTCAGGTTTATACGTTACCTCATGTTGGTCAAATACTTGGCTCATTTTACCCCCAAACAACACAGTGGTTAAAGGAATCTATAGTAGTTAGGGATGCATGATAAATCAGCCGGTTTATCGGCCCAGATTGACCTAATTTTTGGAGATCAGAGATCAGCCGATACTTACACGAGAAACTGATTTTACCGATTTTTTTTAGTTTTAACAACAATTGTCTGAAATTCATTTATTTTTCAGAGCACTACCTCATGGCCAGTTAAAACAAGTTTGTATAGTTTTTAGGATATTGTTGTTTTTAAATCAAATAAGATAAAAAAAATTAAAGGTGCATTGTGACCTTATAACACCTGACAGTGTCGCTTATAAAACAAAATCTGAATCGGCAGGTCCGACTTTTTAGAAATCGGTGATCGGCCATGAAACTGCAACCGGTGCACCCCTAGTAGTAATCTAGTTACTTTGATTCAAAGTTATTATTATTACCAGTGTAGGTCGTACACAAAACTTTACTTTAATACCATCCATCCATCCATCCATCCATTATCTTTACCCGCTTATTCCATTTTGGGTCACGGGGGTCGCTGGTGACCATGTCCAGCAATCACTGTGCGAGGGGCGGGGTACACCCTGGGGGTCGCAAGTCCATCACAGGGCCACATAGAGACAAACGAGACAGACAACCATTCACTCTCTCACTCACACCTAGGGACAATTTAGAGTCACCAGTCAGCCTAACATGCATGTTTTTGGTCTGTGGGAGGAAACCGGAGTATCCGGAGAAAACCCACGCATGCACGGAGAGAACATGCAAACTCCACCCAGAAAGGCCCCTGGACCGGGGTTTGAACCAAGGACCTTCTCGCTGAGAGGCAGCAGCTCTACCAGTTGCGCCACCGTGCTGCCCTACTTTATACCATAACTTTGTAATAATTTAAGCTTACCTACATGTTGACGTTTGAACTGTTTTAAAAAAAAGTAAAATGAGAACCCTTATTAAAAGAAATGCCAAAGTTGCTGCCAGCAGCTCAGAATGTCACCATGGTAACCACACACTCCATGTCTGCTGTGTTAATGCGAGGCAGACAGAAACACAAACTGAAAAGTAAGCCTCATATAAAACAGGCACTGCACATCAACTGTACATTCGATCCTGAAATGTAATTAACTGTGAGCGACAGAAGATTCTGATGACGGTTTTCTTCTGTCTGAGCTGAAGATCTCCAAAGAGAGCTGGGTTTCCACGTTTCTCCAAAATAACACTAGATTTTTTTATCAAACATCTTTGTGAATTTTGTTTATGTTCTGCAACATACTACTACAGATGCTGTTGCACACTCATCTCTATCAAGCTACATGTTTTAATGGTTAGCACTTTTTATAGCTGTGCAACAGGACACTTTTTTAACAAACTAGTACCGTTAACTAGAAAATGTGTATTATTTTTGTGAAAATGCCATGTGTACACTGAGCTCTGAATGACTGCTGAAAGTGGTTGAAGAAGCAGAAACTGAATGGTTAAAGAGAAATCCAGGAGAACCAAACTAAAATGGTAACAACCATAGCTAAAAGCAAAATAAGCAAATCTATTTGGGAAAGCTAAAATTGGAAAAAATTGTAGCTCAAAGCTGAAATGAGCAAAATAGCTAAAAGTTAAAATTGGCTAAACTGTCACTCAGAACTAAATGTAGCAAAATTGCAGCTGAAAGCTAAATGTATAAATCTAGTAGCTCAAAGTAGCAGCATAATGTTTTTGTAGGATTTGAGGATACTTCAGTGTATTTCTGTTGTTTGTGAATAAAAATTCAAAAAGTAAAGTTTACAAAACTGAAGTCACAGCACAGTTTCTGATTGAGTCGAAAGTTTTTGTGAATGTATAAAACGGTCCAAAGTATGAAGAAGGTTGTGAGTCTGGAAAAACACATGGAATATACTAAATAGAAACAGTAGAGTGAACAATGAGTCTGCATACAAACCACGCTATAATGACTGATTCAGAACGTGAACTTGTGATCCGATTGCTTCACAACATCATCTTGTAAGTAAGTACAACTTGTTTTTCTTCTTTTTGTTGCTGGTAGTGTGAGACTGAAAGGAGCTGGTTCAATCTGACTGCTCAGGAGGTCCAGCCTCTGTACTACAGCCAGGAAGTGGAGGGTCGGTGCATCCTGAGGAGCTCCAGCTGCTCGAAGGACGCCTGGAATGGAGGCAGCTCGCTGCTGCTGGAGGGAACCATACCTGCAGCTCAAAACTCTCCACTTACAGCCAAGTATGTGTGGAACTGTTTCTCTTCTTCACTCATATAGACCAAGCATCCACATTCATCTGAGTCTTGATTTTCTACATTGATGTAGAAATTTCAGTTTTAGTTAGAACAGGACAAAAAGGTGGTTATAAGTTGTTATTAAAATGAAACTAGAGAAACTAAAAGTCTTTAGTGAAAATGCAGTGAATGCTAAGTGCTGAGTTGAAAGAAGCAGAACACTTGCTGAGTCCAAAGGAGCAAACCATTAAATAAAAGTAGCAAAAGGCTAGCTTAAAGCTAACTAGAAAATAGTACAAGTACTAGCTAAAACAATTAAAAGGAGCAGCTAGAACTTAAACAATATAATACAATACAACTTTATTTATAAAGCACTTTGAAAACAACACCATTGGCCAAAGTGCTGTGCAAATAGTGAAAGGTTAGCTAAAAGCTAGCTAGAATACACTGAAAGACTTGCTTAGACAATCAAAAGGCTAGCTAGAAGCTAAAAATGGCAAAAAGCTTTCCAAATGTTAAACATATAATTTTTATTTAAACCTTTATTCACCTTTATTATTTGTTCTAGAATTGCGCTGCTCAAGGTGGCTGCATCTTGGAGCAGCTCTGTTACTTTCATTTTGAGATTTTGATTTTGGAAACTTTATTTCCTCTTTTTCTGGATGTAAATCACATTTTTTGGATGATTGTTTCCTCTGGTATCGGAAGCTGTGAAGCTGGAAGGATTTTTACTGAAACTTTTTTAGTTTTGGACATTTGTTATGAAGCGTAACCATGGGAACATGGCAGTTTTCTACAACAGCAGCAGCTGATTAACATCTCAAAAGCTCAAATAATATCTCAACTACAGCCCCAAATCTCAAGTGAGTTGAAAAGGATGTTCTGTGGACGCATTCTCATCTACCTGCCAGCTGTGCTCGAATGCCTGACCACTGAGATCCTGGAACTAGCAGGAAACACAGCTCATGACAGCGGAAAGACGGGATCGTCCCTCAGCACCTACAGTTGGCTGTCCACAGCGACGAGGAGCTCGGCAGACTGCTGGGAGGAGTGGCCATTGCTCTGTCCAGCATTCGGGCAGTCCTACAGCCCGAGGGGAACCGAGAGGCCAGCCGAGTCTGGGTGGATGGATCAGATGGCATCTGCATCCAGTTTCTTAGGATCCACTGTGGGATGGACCTTTACAAGAGATCCTTCCTGTCTACAGCCATCAGTGTCTATAACATCTCTTAATGAAATGAGGATAATGAGTTACAATAACAAATAAATTTCCTCTGGGATTAATAAAGTATTTTTGAATTGAATTGAATTTTAACAGAAATAAATCTATTGAGATTATTAATCTCTTTTACAAGGATGTCCTGGGAAGTTTTAAGTTTTAATAAGACCAACTCAAAGCTACAAGTAGCTAAATGCTAACCAAAAGACAAAAGTAGAAAATGTTAACTAAAAATTAAATATATCCAAAGAGTAGTTAGAAGCTAAAAGAAGCATTAGGCTGGTTTAAAGCTAAAACTAGCAGAATATGTAAAAGGTAAAAGTAGTGTAAGAAGAAAAAACGGTAAATATGCTGATGCAACTCCAAGTAAATAATCCAACAAAGTTCAGTCAGGTCCTCTGGACGGTTTATTTTTATTGAAACATTTCATCTTTCATCCAGAAAACGTCATCAGGCCGAGGAGACACAACAAACTCAGTCTTATAAATAGCACCTTACATAGTGGGTCAACCAGTTTACAAGTCCATGTATGTATGTATACACCTGTACATGTATTACAAGTCCAAGTATGTATATATAAAGTACATACATACATTACAAGTCCATGTATGTATATATAAATACAGACCCTTTCCAAAAAATTAGAATATAATGGAAAAGTTGCTTAACTTCCATAATTCCATTCAAAAAGTTAATCTTTAATAGATGATAGATTCAGGACCCACAATTTAAACTATGTCAAGTATTTATTTGTTTATTTTTACATAATTTGAGCTTCTTGCTCATGAAACTCACAAAAACAGGAATTCAAAACATTAGAATACTGTGAAGAAATCAGTTCACACTACTACTCAGTTTTTGCAGAAAAAAGAAAGAAATTAGGATCACAACAAATCAAATAAAAATATGGTATTTTCAAAGCGATTTATCAATTTTCAATACTTGGTTGGGAATCCCTTTGCCTTAATCACTGCCTCGATGCGACGTGGCATTGAGAGCTCTTCTTTGTTGTTGGGTCTGGTGCCCCTCATTTGCCTCTTGAGAATACTCCATAGTTTCTCAGTGGGGTTTAGGTCCAAAGAGTTGGCTGGAAAGTCAAGCACTGTGGCATGGGCATCAAACCAGGTTTTGGTGCTTCTGGTGGCATGGGCAGGGGACAGGTCCTGCTGGAAGATGAAATCTGCATCTCCATACAGATTCTCAGCTGAAGGAATCATGAAGTCCTCTAAAACATTCTGGTGGACTGTTGTGGTGACCTTGGATTTAAGAAAGAGTTTACCAACACCTGCACCAGACATTTCACCCCAAATCATGATTGACTGTGGATATTTCACACTGAACCTCAAGCAGTATGGGTTCTGTTCCTCACCCTTCTTCCTCCAAACCCTTGGACCTTGATTTCTCAATGAAATGCACACTTTACTTTCATAGGAAAAGAGGACCTTGGACCACTGGCCAACGGTCCAGCCCTTCTTCTCCTTAGCCCAGTTGAGACGCTCCCTTCGCTGGCTCAGGTTCAGAAGTGGCTTGACCCGAGGAACTCGAAAGTTGTAGCCCATCTCTTGGATGCGTCTGAATGTGGTGGTTTTTGATCTGTGACTCCCGTCTCATTCCACTCTTTCTGGATCTCTGCCAGATTCTGGAATCTTCTCTGTTTGATAATCCATTGAAGCCCACGGTCATCTCTTTTGCTGGTGCATCTTCTCCTGCCACATTTTGCCCTTCCACTAGACTTTCCATTGATATGCTTGGACACAGCACTCTATGAACAGCCAGCCTCCTTAGCTATGAACTTTTGTGGCTTACCCATCCTATGGAGGGTATCAATGATGGTCTTCTGGCCAGTTGCTATGGCTGCAGTTTTCCCCATATTGAACTGAACTGAATCAATTTAAGACACCTGTTGCAATAACAAATAAATCAATTAGTCGCATGATAAAGGAAAATTATAGACCTCATTTTAATTTATTGGCTTTATCGTTTCTTCATATTTCGACTGAAGTCACTGAATGACAAAAAGGCTCAATTCAGGTTCTCTTCATTGACCCCTCCCTTTTTCTTTTCTCTTTAAAATCTGTTTTAATGATCCAAAATTGCATTTTTGGATAGTTAACTGAGAAGCTAAGCTTGGCTAGGCTAACAGGCCGACCTTGGGAAAAAAAACCTCTGTCTTGTAAATAGTAAATGGACTGTACTTATATAGCGCCTTTCTATCTGATCAAGATACTCAAAGCGCTTTACAACAATCTGTGCCTCATTTACCCATTCATACAGCACTCTACTAAATCTCTACAAAGCTAATTGAACAAATCATTCTAAAGAGACTAATCAGAGCTTTATCACATTCATACACTGATAGGACACACATCGGAGACTATGAGGGGTTCATTGTCTTGTCCAGGGACACTTCGGCATGTGACTACTGGTGGATTCGAACCCCCAACTCTTGCATTGGAGGATGACTGCTCTAACCACTCATCCACAGCTGCACTTTTCTTGTCAAAGCTCCAAAATTCACGGTTGAAACCCGTGCCTTTGTGTAAAAATTTGTTTTTCTCTGCAAAAATAAGTTGAGAACTTGTTCACTGACTTTTTATTAAAATCTTTGTGTGAAAAAGGCTATGCTAAAGAGCTCGAATCACATCGTGCATCCGCCATTTTGAGAACCAAAGAGAGACAGCCCATGTCATGTCATGGGGCCTCCCTCCTATTTTTCTTAAAGAGACACGCTGCTCGCTCCCTCACTATCCATCCTTCAGTTCAAACAGTCTTGTACTGCATTCTGGTGGTCAAAAAGGTACTACACACAAAATTAACCAACATTTCTTCTTAAATTTGACAATTTCTAATTATTGTCAAATTGTTTATTGCAGTATTTTCTGAGACAATTAATCGCCCAGCAAATTTTGTTATCGTGACAGGCCAAATACATACATGTATTACAAGTTCATGTATGCATATATACATACATGTATTACAAGTCCATGTTCTAGAATTGCGCCTCTCAAGGTGGCTGCATGTTGGAGCAGCTCTGTTACTTTCATTTTGAGATTTTGCTTTTGGAAACTTTAATTCCTCTTTTTCTGGATGTAAATCACATTTTTTGGATGATTGTTTCCTCTGGTATCGGATGCTGTGAAGCTGGAAGGATTTTTACTGAAACTTTTTTAGTCTTGGACATTTGTTATAATGCGTAACCATGGCAACAAGGTAGTTTTCTACAACCAACAGCAGCTGATTGACATCTCAAAAACTCAAATAATATCTCAGCTACAGCCTCAATTCTCAAGTGAGTTGAAAAGGATGTTCTGTGGACGTATTCTCATCTACCTGCTAGCTGTGCTAGAGTGCCTGATCACTGAGATCCTGGAACTAGCAGGATAGATGGCTCATGACAGTGGAAGGACAGGATCGTCCCTCGGCACTTACAGTTGGCTGTCCGCATTGACGAGGAGCTTGGCAGACTGCTGGGAGGAGTGGCCATCTCTCTGGGTGGAGTTCTGCCCAGCATTCGGACGGTCCTACAGCCCGAGAGGAACCGAGAGGCCAGCCGAGTCTGGGTGAATGGATCAGACGGCATCTGCAGCCAGTTTCTTAGAATGCACTGTGGGATGGACCTTTACAAGAGATTCTTCCTGTCTACAGCCATCAGTATCTATAACATATCTTAATGAAATGAGGATAATGAGTTACAACAACAAATAATTTCCCTCTGGGATTAATAAAGTATTTTTGAATTTGAATTTGAATTTGAAACCGGATTCCAAAAAAGTTGGGACACTAAACAAATTGTGAATAAAAACTGAATGCAATGATGTGGAGGTGCCAACATCTAATATTTTATTCAGAATAGAACACAAATCACAGATCAAAAGTTTAAACTGAGAGAATGTATCATTTTAAGGGAAAAATCAGTTGTTTCGAAATTTCATGGCGTCAACAAATCCCAAAAAAGTTGGGACAAGTCCATTTTTACCACTGTGTGGCATCCCCCCTTCTTCTTACAACACTCAACAGACGTCTGGGGACAGAGGAGACCAGTTTCTCAAGTTTAGAAATAGGAATGCTCTCCCATTCATGTCTAATACAGGCCTCTAACTGTTCAATCGTCTTGGGCCTTCTTTGTCGCACCTTCCTCTTTATGATGCGCCAAATGTTCTCTATAGGTGAAAGATCTGGACTGCAGGCTGGCCATTTCAGTACCCGGATCCTTCTCCTACGTAGCCATGATGTTGTGATTGCTGCAGAATGTGGTTTGGCAATATCGTGCTGAAAAATGCAGGGTCTTCCCTGAAAGAGATGACGTCTAGATGGGAGCATATGTTGTTCTAGAACCTGAACATAGTTCTCTGCATTAATGGTGCCTTTCCAGACATGCAAGCTGCCCATGCCACAAGCACTCATGCAACCCCATACCATCAGTGATGCAGGCTTCTGAACGGAGCGTTGATAACAACTTGGGCTATCCTTGTCCTCTCTGGTCCGGATGACATGGCGTCCCAGTGTTCCATAAAGAACTTCAAATCGTGATTCATCTGACCACAGAACAGTCTTCCATTTTGCCACACTCCATTTTAAATGACCCCTGGCCCAGTGCAAACGTCTGAGCTTGTGGAGCTTGCTTAGTAAAGGCTTCCTCTTTGCACTGTAGAGTTTCAGCTGGTAATGGCGGATGGCACGGTGGATTGTGTTCACTGACAATGCTTTCTGGAAGTATTCCGGAGCCCATTCTGTTATTTCCTTGACAGTGACATTCCTGTTTGAGGTGCAATGACGTTTAAGGGCCCGGAGATCACAAGCATCCAGTAGAGTTTTATGGCCTTGACCCTTACTCACAGTGATTGTTCCAGATTATCTGAATCTTTTGATGATGGTATGCACGGTTGATGATGATAACTTAAAAGTCTTTGCTATTTTACGCTGGGTAACACCATTCTGGTATTGCTGCACTATCTTTCTGTGCAACAATGGTGGAATTGGTGATCCTCTTACCATCTTGGCTTCTGAGAGACACTGACACTCTGAGAAGCTCTTTTTATACCCAATCGTGTTGTCAATTGACCTAATTAGTGTTAATTGGTCTTCCAGCTGTTTGTTATATGCTCAATTTCCTTTTGCCAGCCACTTATTGCTACTTGTCCCAACTTTTTTGGGATTTGTTGACACTGTGAAATTTTGAATCAACATATTTTTCCTTTAAAATGTTACATTTACTCAGATTAAACTTTTGATCTGTCATCTATGTTATATTACAAATAAAATATTGACATTTGTCATCTCCACATCATTGCATTCAGTTTTTTTTCACAATTTATTTAGTGTCCCAACTTTTTTGGAATCTGGTTTGTATGTATACATACATTTATTACAAGTCCAAGTATGCTGAAGCAAATTTCAAAATGAACATTGTTATGAAGGAATTAAATATATGGTAAATGGACTGTACTTATATAGCGCCTTATTGAGATACTCTAAATATATTTCTATTAGGAAACTCAACGCCAAAATGGCTCAGTCAGTAGAAAACCACAAACAGGAACATGTCTGCATTGGTTCTTGCCAGGAACTTAACAGATGTTTGAAGCCACTTAGATAGGTCAAGGTCGAGAGCTTCATATATTTTTGCAAGATATTCCAGGAAACAGGAGCGGAGTAGGAGAAGGCACTTTTGCCTAGTTCAGTCCTCACTGAGGGAACACTGCAGGTAATAATGTCCTGACAGCGCACGCTGTAGCTGCACTCTCACAGAGACATGTAGGAGGAGATGTATGAAGGCAGCAGACCAAGAAGTGATTTAAAGATGAAAATATACCAGTGAGAGAGTCTGTGTGAAGTTAATGATGACCAGTTAACCAGTGAATACAGGGTGTAATGGTGGGTACGATAGTTGCAGCCAGTTATGAACCTTAGGGCACCATGATAGACAGAGTCCAACATCTGCAAGACGATCTTCATTGAAACCCCTGACATGGATGTTGGTGGGTGATATGCATTCCTTCAAGGAACGTTAGGCCTTCTTTTATTGTTGTATTTTCTAGGATCTTCTCTCTCCAAGTACCTCTGGACTCTAAAGTTTTGGTGACTCTGGTCTACAAGGCCTCTGCTGGGATCACAGTCTCGCTGCAGCTGAAGACGATAAACGCCACTCATGCTGACACCCAGGAAGTGACAGGTGACTGGATGGACAGGTGAAAGTTTATGTGGCAAAACTCTTGTTAATATTTTTCCTGTATCTTGCAGTTCCCTGTGTTTCCCCTGAGGTTCTGGATGAAGGGCACCAGATAGTGAGCCAGTTTTCTCAGCTGTGTGGAAACCTGAATCCAGATGGCTGGACTTTAAGGTGAGGGGCTGCTCACTGCTGAGTAACAGCTCAGTTCATTTTGATTTAATTTGACTCTGTTCTGTCACTGATTCTCTGGGCAGATGTTCGCAGCTGGAGCTTCATGGCTGCTTTCTCAGAGAAGTTTGTGTTCTTATTCAGCGGGAAGGAGCACCTCGGGACGAGCCTTTCAGCTGCAGGCTTGGAGAAATAATGGTGAGAGAGTAATGATAGATGTCCTACAACGTACATTATTTAAAGTCCAACACCCACCGTTGTAGTCCCAAGTGCTCTTAAGGGGTCATCACTGTCAGAGATGATTGTTGTATGTTTTTTGCATTCGGGCTGCACAAGTGTTAACAAATCCTTAAAAGAAACAAACCAGTCACACCCGAGCACATGGTAAATGGTAAATGGACTGCACTTATATAACGACTTTCTATTTTATCAAGATACTAAAAGTGGTTTACACTACAATCTGTGTACCATGATCTGCTGCACGTGTCTGAACCCATGTGCAGGAAGACGCCGAGAGACTCCAGTAAATAAGTAAAAACTGTTTATTAACTAAATAAACAAAACAAGATTCTGACGGGGCAGCTAACTTACTTAGAGGAGGACACGAAGGAAGACAGATCCATAAAGCCCGATGAAGGACAATCCAGAGACACTGACAAGACATCAAGGGGATGAATATATACAGACACTGACGAAGGTGAAGTGACAGACACCTGCAGTGATTAGATTGGACACAGGTGAGACAGAGCTGGAACACAGAGAGGAGGAACACTGAGGTGAACACTAAAGACAGGACCAGACCCCAGAAACCCTACACTGTGCCTCATTCACCCATTCATACTCTACTATACCTATAAAAAGACTAATCAGTGCTTTATCACGTTCATACACTGATGGGACACATCAGTGAGGGGTTCAGTGTCTTGCACAAGGACACTTCAGCATGTGACTGCTGGTGGATTTGAACCCCCAACTCTCGCATTGGAGGATGACTGCACCAACCACTCAGCCACAGCTGCCCATTGCTGATAACTTCAGGCTGGTGATGTCACACCGGGGACCGGGCACAGGCAGGAGAGTGTATTCAAGATGGAGCTGTATGCCAGCGACAGTGGAGAAAGCTCAAGTGATCTGAACCCTCTGAACTTGCTGAGTGTATCAACAGCATGAACACACTGCATGTGCACAAAGTGACAGCAGTGAAGTGATGCTGCTTTATAAGAGGCACATCATTTGATCTGGGTGGAGCTGTGTTTACTGTGTCCTGATGCATGCTCAATAATCCAGGTAGAAAAATCTAAAAAAAGTTAAATCTGGTCCTCTGGACATTCAAAAAACAAAAGAAAACAACAACAAAAAAGTAGAAATGTTTCGTCTTTCATCCGAAAGACTTCCTCAGTGTTTCGGAGAGAGAGAATACAGCACCTCAGACTGAGGAAGTCTTTCGGATGAAAGACGAAACGTTTCTACTTTTTTTGTTTTTTTGTTGTTGTTTTGCTTTATTTTGTTTTTGAATGTCCAGAGGACCAGATTTAACTTTTTACATATGTTTGCTGTACAACATTTTTCAGTCAGGTCATCTGGACAGTTTCTTTTGTTGTGCTGAAACGTTGATGAAGCCTTCCGGATCGAAGGCGAAATGTTTCAGCACTAAAAAGATGACCTGACTGAAAAATGTTGGATTGTACACCTGGATTATTGAGCATGGACTTGGTTATGTTTACTGTACTCACGACCGTTTTTTTAGCTGCTTGGTTGGACCATAAGTCGTGAGAGTTGGCGCGAGGGTCAGACGTCGCACACGGCAGGGATCGAAAGGACTAAGGAGGGAAACTCACTAAAAACTTTTTAAAAAAAAAAACTTTATTTAACCAAATTAAAAAATACTCTTTCACAAGGGTGACATGGCCAAGAACAGGCGGCAGCGCACGTCATACAAACAAGTAACAAGATACAGAATAGGACTTCGAAATATATATATATATATATATATATATATATATATATATATATATATACATATGAACCTTTAGAACAATTTTAATGAAACTTTCAGGAATTAATCGTCTCCAAATGATTAACTTCTGACGTTCAGCCAGTATAAGATGGCTGCCACAGTCGTGTGACCTTCAGAAACACACCGTTGCCTCTAACTCAGTGAATTTGACTGATCTTGAGGTTCAGTGTGTGCAGCTCAGACTGATCCACACACACGATGAGCGCTGACATTCAGAAACATTTTAATAGGAGCTCCCCTTCTTTGGACTGTTCCATTTTCAGGGGTCACCACACTGGTTTATCCTCCATCTCACTCCATCTTCTGTGCTTTCTGTGTTAGCAAAATAACTCATGAATCACTGGACAGGTTTTCACAGCAAACTGAGACTGGGCAGCACAAGTCTGGGTATAACTGTACATTTGACAGAAATTGGGACCAACTTTGTGGTGGTAGTGAAGAGTGATCCTCACCACATGCTCTGAGCATGACATCTTACATGAGAACACGCATGTTGTTGTTTTCAAGGTTTACCTTAAACATTTGTCACTCTGTCATTCCTCCACATAGGATCATCTTAATTTACACCTCTAGCGTGGAAGGCAGGCGTTCCTTCCATGAAGCTGATGACAAGTTGTTTCTTTCATTCACAGATTACTCACTTCAAATCTTAAATGGTCCTTTTTATCATAAACTATTTTTATTTATCTGATAAATCAATCTGATAATTGATCAGTTTAAACTCTGACCCCCCTCTCACCCCCAACATGTCTCTGGTCTGTTTCTGTAAGGTGCTGGATGTAGGTGGTCTGCAGGGACCCCCCCTTGCTGTTGCGGGTTTGTGCATCAACGATGTTGTTTGGATGCGCGGTGCCGGTTCATCACCAGAGGGTGCATCCCCCCTCCTGCGCCTGAACGCCACCCTGCGCTGGAACTATCCGCTCCAACTTGTGCGCCACTTCAGGGTGTACTGGCGTCGGCTGAGAGGCCCCGATCCTCGAATCCCTCCGGGTCCACTGGAGCTGGTGAGCAAGGCTTACTCAAACGTGTTCAGGGTGACGGAGCTGGTTGTGCCAGAACCACCCGGCCTGGTTGAGCTGCTCGTGGAACCAGTGATGAGGAATGGCTTCCAAGTTCCTGAACACCTGTGGGGAAGAAGGCAGCTCAGCTACACTGAGGACTTTGCACAATAGATTTTACACAAAGATGCTTTGGCTGTTTCACCAGAGACGTTGGTGCAGTCAAGAACTGGACCGGTCTCAGCTGCGGCACTTTATCTGAAGTCTTTCTTCTCATTAATAGATTGAAATGATTTTCTCGCAGGAATGTAGTGGAAAAGGCTGCAGGCTTTTTATGTCTGAGTCTGTCTGGAACTTCTGCACAGCATCGTCATGGCTGAAAAATACACATCACAATGACCGTGAAGAGCCTGTCGGGATAGAATGAAATCACTTTTTCTTTGTTACTGAGTTGTACAGTGATGCATCAAACCCTGGGACCTTAACACCTCAAAGCAGGACTGTTCAACTAAACTGCTCAGGGGGCCACACTTCCTGAAAGCCAGCAGCTCAGGGGCCGGACATCCAGCAGTTATTGTCATTAAGTTTGTTTTATGGTTTAAAATCTAGTTTTAGTTTATAATGAACCCATTGGTGGGCAGACCTCAGCTCATCCGTGGGCCAGATTTGACCCCCGGACCACCAGTTGAATAGTCCTGTCAGTCTGTTTCATGAACATGGTGTTTTGTTTTAAAACTTAAAGACATCTGATACGTGTGAACCCAAGGCTATTAGGATTTGTTGCACATAAGAATGTCCTGTTCAGATTAATGGATCCTCTGACCCATCCTTGTGACTCTGGTTCTAGTGGGGCTGTGCCATTATACCCTGATACACACAGGCCCCCACCCTGAGGGCTCCTGGAACCTGATCGGTTTGTGGGTTGGCCCTTGTGTGGATCAGGGACCTCAAGAAGACACAGAGCTGCAACCTCCTCTCATTCTTGTTATCTGAACAATGGGTGACCTGCAATCACATTTTCTTGTCCCGTCAGTCATTTCAGAAAGTGAAACATAACAAACACAAACATTACACAGAGTGAAACATTTCAAGACTTTGTTTCTTGCAATTTTGATGATTATAAATTACAAATAATGAAAAACTAAAATCCAGAGTGTCAGAAAATGAGAATATCATGAAGAGGTTCATATTGTAAACTCCTGGTGTCACTGCCTGATCAGCTGATGGACTCCTCAACACGAGCTACAAACCCTCATTCCTCAAGTCCAGACACTCCTGAACCACAGACATCAGAAGTGTCTTACCTGCTGAGGACACAAACAACTGGACTGTCTCTCAGTGTCCAATGTCCTCTTGTCACATGAAAATTAATTTATCATATTTAGAGTCTGGAGGACGAGTGGACAGGTCCAGAATCCATGCTGTTGAAGTCCAGAGAGAAGTTTCCAGTCAGTGATGGTTCGGGTCCATGTCCTCTGCTGGTTCTGGTCCACTGGGTTTAGTCCCCGCAGCATCTAGCAGGACATTTCAGAGCTCTTCATGCTTCCTGCTGCTGACGAACTTTATGGAGATGCTGGTTTCATTTTCCAGCAGGACTCGACACCGGTCCACACTGACAAAGGTACCAACAGCTGGTTCTGGATCATTCTCATTTACTGAGACACTGAAGTTGAGTTTTTCATTTTCTGTAAGTTATAATCATCAAAACTACAAGAAATGAAGGATGAAATATTTCACTCTGTGTGATGAATCTATGTAACATTTGAGTTTCACTTTCTGAAATGATGGACAAAAAATATTGAACTTTGTCACCATTTCTAATTTTTTGAGATGCACCTGCATGCCTAGAGGAAGCCACACCCCAAATGCACGTCTGTACCTCCGTTATTTATGAAGTCATCACGCTCACATCATGGATGGATGTTCCTTTATAACAATGTACCGTGCTATGGCACAGCATGATCTGAGACCGAAATATTAAAGAACAACTGGGAGCCATCAACTCCAACTGGGTAAAATGAAGCATTTCACTCCAAGCTGCTCTTTATACTCCAGATGAAGTCTGTTTTCAGATGACTGACTAAACAGAGAAGTTGTTTAACCTAAATGCTCCCACAGACTTGGGCGGACCGTGAGCTGCGCAGAAACTGTCCGCAGACGGTTGAGACTTCATACTCGAGCGTCCACCCTGAGTGGCTGCAGACCAGCTCCGCAGGCAAGAGGCGTTTACCTTCGGGACAAATTGAGGTTGCCGATTGGTCATTTGCTGACATGCCTACTGGATTGATTGACAGGTCGCAAAAAAAACGAAAGCAAGTGGCAGCGGTGTTCTGTGTTTATATGCTGTTAATAAAAACTTATAAAAAAATAAAACGGGGAGCACTGGCCCTGCAGTCCACACATTAAACCATACCACCAGGAAATCTCCAGACCCTCCTGCAGCCACGCTGGACCTGATTTTAATTCTCTCGTGACAAATTCCTTAATTTCTCACAATTTCAGTCATGGAGTCAATGGAGGAGGAAGAGATTGTTGCCTCTTGGGGAAAAAAAAACTAAAGAAAAGGCCATTAAACCAGATCAGGGATGAAGAAGGGGAGTTTAATAAATGGACTGTACTTTTATATCACCTTTCTATCTAATCAAGATATTCAAAGCTCTTTACAACAATCTGTGCCTCATGTACCCATTCACACAGCTCTATACTAGATCTCTACAAAGCTAATTGAACAAATTATTCTAAAGAGACTAATCTGTGCTTTATCACATTCATACATTGATGAGACACACATCGGAGGCATCGAGGGGTTCAGGGTCTTGCTCAGGGACACTTCGACATGTGGCTGCTGGTGGATTTGAACCCCCAACTCTTGTATTGGAGGACGACTGCTCTAACCACTCAGCCACAGCTGCCTCATTGGTGTTGCATACAAAACAGTCCGTCACCGGACAGTTTGTTGAGTGACACAGAGTACGTGTACACAGTCGTAAAACTTGATCTTTGCACGGACATGCCCTTCAGGTGTCCGCTTCGAGTCCAATCCAGTACACGTGGACCTCTGTAGACTGAAGTACATGCGAGTTTGTGGGAGCCTTAACCTCTGGTGTGGTCCTTGGTCTTCATGATGCTGTTTGGACTCCATTTACTGATCAGGTACAGGCAGCTGGTTGTCCTGAGTATCAGAGTAAAGCACTCGCAACACTTCAGGTTTTTATTTGTATTTGCATCATTTTTGTTGTTTGTTGCTCTGTCATGGAGTTTGTGGTTGAAATGTGACAAAATGTGGACAATTTAAATAAAGACTCTGACTCGCTGGCTTAAATAGAAACGTTTATATAGAAGCTCTTTAAATAGCTTTAAATAGAAAGGACTTCCGGTAAGATGGCGCCCGTGTACATGGCTTACAATCCACCTCTGCTGATGTTGTTCGGATTATTTTTCTTTTGTTCGTTTTTTATCTGTGGCATAAATTCACTCCTGATGTATGACAGACAACAGCTTCTGGATCTTTGTTTTTCTGCCACCGATGTCGCTTATTTGGACCATTATCAGCGTACCTCTGCCCCCCCCTCCCCCCCCTCTTGGCGGACGTGCCATTTTACCTCCGCTGCGCTCCTCACCTGCCTGCCCGGAGACATCGCTTCAGACGCCGGGGAAAACGTGCTGGGCGGCTGGTGAAGCTTAAAGCCCTGTGCGCTGCATCTTCCTCTTCAGCTGGTGGTCATGGTTTCCATCGCCAGCTTCCCGCGTGCCCGGACCAGGTAAACAATGGGAGTTGTCGGCCAGTGCACCGCTCGGACCGACCTGGATGGGCTGTTATTGAAAACCTGCGGCCAATGGCGCGCGCTAACTCCACCGCTGCTGGCTCCACTTCGGACAGTATCCAGATGTGTTGGTCAACGCAAGATCTGTTACCAACAAAACTTTTATCCTTAGGGACTACTTTCAAGAGCACGAGTTAGACTTTTTGTGCATCACAGAGACTTTGATGTCTCCGGGTGAGTCCAGCGCCTTGTCGGAATTATTGCCACCGAACTGTCTGTATTTTAACACACCACAGCCATCAGGCTGGCGCGGTGGTGGATTATTAACTATTCAAATCAACTTTTTTGACTGTAAACAACTGCCCATCCCACTTTCCCGCGCCAGCTTTGAGCTGAGCGTCTTTGAACTCGGACATTCACCTCAGACTTTATTTGCACTCGTCTACTGCCCACCTCGATCTAAGGATTTCATAAATCGATTTCATAAATTCGACAAAACCAAAGGGATGCTTTTTTCACATAGGAAGTTGGTCCCAGCAGTTCTTCCTCCGATTTTATCCTCAAATGGTGTCCCCATTGAGTTTGTTGATTCCTATAAATATTTGGGTATCTTGGTCGACTCACATCTCTCTTTTAAGCTCCATGTGGAAAACTTGGTAAAGAAACTGAAAGTTAAACTGGGTTTCTTTTTCAGAAACAGATCCTGTCTAACCCTGAATGCTAGAAAACGCCTTGTATCTGTGACTTTCCTTACCTCCATTGATTACGGTGACATTATTTACATGAACGCTCCTACAAGAACCCAGCAGATGTTGGACTCTGTCTATCATGGTGCACTAAGATTCATAACTGGCTGTGATTATCGTACCCACCACTGCACCCTGTATTCACTGCTTAACTGGACATCATTAACTTCACGCAGACTCTCTCACTGGTATATTTTCATCTTTAAATCACTTCTTGGTCTGTTGCCTTCATACATCTCCTCCTACATGTCTCTGCGTGAGTGCAGCTACGGAGTGCGCTCTCAGGACATTATTACCTGCAGTGTTCCCTCAATGAGGACTGAACTAGGCAAAAGGGCCTTCTCCTACTCCGCTCCTGTTTCCTGGAATATCTTACAAAAAGATTTGAAGCTCTCGATCTTGACCTCTCTAAGTGGCTTTAAGAATCTGTTGGACTCCTGGCAGGGACCAATGCAGACATGTTCCTGTTTTTAGTTTTCTACATTTGCCTTAGAATCTAGCTGTTTTTTTTTTTGTTACCTTTTCCTTTTAGCCATCCTATTTGTAAAAAAAAAAAAAAAAAACCTGCAGTATTACTTTTTATAATTGTTTATTGTTGTTGCTGTTGTCCATTGTTGTCATCTTTCTTTGTTGAAATCAGGTCTCTCTTGTAAATGAGTCCTCGAGGCTCAATGGGATTTACCTGTCTAAATAAAGGTTGATTGATAAATGAGTTTTCTGACTTCTTGGCTGAAATCACACCAAAATATGAGCACGTTTTCATTATTGGGGACCTTAATTTGCATGTGTGCTGTCTGGAGAAGCCCTTTGTTAAGGACTTTTTAGATTTATTGGACTCATTTAATCTAACTTGGCATGTAAACGGTCCCACCCAAGAGCGCGGACATACACTGGACCTTGATGTGACTGTTAATAATCTTGTTATTGGTGATGATGTTTTTTCAGACCACATGCCAGTCCAGTTTGAGTTCACCCTCCTCCATCTAACTCCTAAGTCGTGCATTCCTGCATGTAGCACCCGGGCTATTAACAATTCACTGCTGCACGTTTCACAGATGTTTATAACTCTGAAATGATAATTCAGCCCCCGGTGTTTCTCACCACCACTGAGGAGCTGACATCCCAGTTCAACTCTGTCTGCTTAAAGACTCTGGATCATGTTGCGCCTATTAAAACCAAAAAATCAAAACTCAAAGCAGAACCGTGGCTGAGTGACGTCACCAAGGCCGTTAGGCAGCAATGCAGGAGGGTGGAGCGCAAATGGAGGAAAGACAGGCTGCAGGTCTCTTTTCAAATACTTAAAGAGAGTTGGTGTCGTTATCAGAAAGCAGTGAAAGCTGCTAAATCCAAATACTTTTCTGATAGAATTACCTCAAACTCTCGCAACCCACGTGTTCTCTTCTCCACCCTAAACTCTGTTCTCCACCTCACTGAACCATCACCTCTGGAAGCCTCGACTGAGCTGTGCGACAAATTCTTACATTTCTTTTTGGAAAAAATTGCGACCACCCGGGCTCTCATTTCCCCTCCAACTCATGACCCATCCATCCCACCTGAATCTGTAGCTCTATTTGACCATTTTGAACCCATCACTCTGTCTTCTCTAGAGCAGGTCATGTGCAGCTTGAAACCTTCTGGTTCCCCCTTTGATGTGGTCCCCCCTCGACTACTAAAGGAGGTTTTTCCCACTCTAGGTCCGTCCATTCTTGCCATAGTAAACAGTTTATCCACTGGCGTGGTGCCAAAATCCTTTAAACATGCTGCTGTCCAGCCTCTCCTGAAAAAAACCAAACCTTGACCCCTCAGTCATATCCAACTTCCGGCCTGTCTCCAAACTCCCATTTGTTTCTAAAGTACTGGAGAAAATAGTCAAATCCCAGTTGAAGTGCTTCCTGGAAGGTCACACCATCTTAGAGCTATTCCAATCTGGCTTTAAACCTCTCCACAGCACTGAAACTGCCCTGCTGAAGGTCTTTAACGACATCTTCCGATCCACAGATACTGGTGATTCTGTGCTGCTTGTCCTGTTGGACTTCACAGCCGCCTTTGACACCATCGACCATGAGATCCTCATTGCTATGTTAGAGCAGTGGGTGGGCATCACAGGGTCAGCCCTCAATTGGTTCAGATCTTACCTCCCTGACAGATCCTTTTGTGTCTCCATCGAGGATTTTAGTTCCGCAGAGGCAGAGCTTAAATGGGGGGTTCCGCAGGGGTCCATCCTGGGTCCCCTCCTATTCTCTTTATACCTGCTGCCGCTTGGTGCATTTTCCGGAAACACAGCATGCCCTTCCACTTCTATGCCGGGTGCATTTTCCAGAAACACAGCATGCCCTTCCACTTCTATGCCGATGACTGTCAAATTTACTTCCCCCTAAGACACAATGGTACATGCTCTATTCAACCGCTGCTCGACTGCCTGGCTGACATCAGGGACTGGATGGCTTTAAACTTCTTAAGTTTCAATGAAAAGAAGTCTGAAGTCATGTTGTTCCCTCCCAACGACACGATCACAAACCACTGCATCGACCTTTCCGCTCTAACCCTGTCAGAAAAACAAAGAGTCACTAATCTGGGAGTGATAATGGACCCTTCCCTGAAACTTAACAATCATGTAAATATGATTGTTAAATCATGTTTCTTCCAACTGAGGCGGCTGTCTAAGCTGAAGCCCATACTGTCCAAAAATAACCTGGAGACAGTAATACATGCATTCATTACATCTAGGCTTGATTACTGCAATTCACTCCTGTTTGGTATCAGTCAGACCTCCATTGCACGACTACAACTGGTCCAGAATGCAGCAACCCGATTTTTAAACAGTACAGGCAAAAGAGAGCACATTACACCAGTTTTGGCCTCACTGCAATGGTTACCGGTTCACTTTCGAATCCAGTTCAAAATACTCATGTATGTCTACAAATCACTGAACAGTTTTGCCCGCCCCCTCCATCTCTCTGATCTGCTACAACCGTATGTCCCACCACGTTCCCGGAGGTCAGCGGACCTGTTGCTCCTCACAGTTCCAGGAACTCGTCTTAAGCGCAGAGGTGACAGGGCCTTCTCTTAGCAGGACCAAGACTTTGGAACGAGTTACCTCTCTGCTTATCAGACAGGCCCCCTCCCTCTCGGTTTTCAAGTCCCGTTTAAAAACCCACTACTATTCGGTGGCTTTCATCACCAAATGATCTGTATTTTGAACCTGTACGCTCCACACTGGTTTGTTGTCATTATCTGCATCGTTTTTATGTCTATATTCCGATTTACCTCATTTTGTATTTTGCTTTGTGTGTTATCTGTTGTTCTGTCTGTACTAAAGGATGACACAGGAGTGGATTTTTACTCCTGTCCTGGTCCCACAGAAATAATCCTGTCCTGTCCCAATCCTGGTCCAGAGTAAAAATGGTTGACTTGTGTTAAAGTGAAGGCTTACTGAAGGAAAACTACAAAATAGCTGCGCCGTTTTTTGGTTTTGTTTTGTTTCATTTTTAGTTATTGGTCGGTTCCCGCTCCTGTCTGCTCCCGTTAACTTTCAGTTCGGTCACGTCCCGGTCATGTGAGTTATAATGAGGTTGACTCCGGTCCTGCCGGAATCACGTGACCCACGGTACTCCAGAAAAAATGTCATCCTCTAGTCTGTACAGCACTTTGGTTGGCCTTGTCGCTGTTTTAAGTGCTCTATAAATAAAATGGTATGGTATAATTGAAAATGAGGATGATAATTCTCATTTATCATGCGATTAATTGATTTATTGTTTATTGCGACAGGTCTATAGTTAACTCAGTATTGTTCAGTCTCTAACATGGTTTTGGAGAAATTTTGGCCCACTCTTCTTTAAAAACTTTGCTTCAGTTCTTTGAGTTTGTTTCTGATGAGCAGCCGAACTTCCTTCAACACCACGAGACCAACAGTCCTGAAGAAACCCATTCCTGCTGCTGAAGGAGGTTCTAAAAGATGCAGAGCGAGATGTGGATGTAATGTTTTTTAACAGTTGTTTCCTTTTAGCTTAATAAACAATCTGATTGGTGTTTTGTCAATTTGAATAACTTTAAAACCTGGTAAAGACCAAATAATCTGTATTATGTCCTGCTACACATCAAAGTTTGCACTTTTCCCTGAAAGAGGACTTTTTTCCACGACTGTATTCATCCAGCAGAACTTGACTTAATCAGGACTAAGTTTTCTACCTCATTAAATTGTCTGATGTCTTCTTATTGGACGATAGTTCAGGGACGTCCTCCTCCATCAGCCTGTAAATGTGTTTACTGAACTCCATTCATCCTCACAGTCTGAGTCTACGCTTCAAGTTTTACTTTAATTAATCTGTGCATCAACATGTTCAAAGAACATCTGCATTTTGTACAAAACATCAGCCCTGTGTCAGGATTTATTTCAGATTTGTTCATAAAAGGCTATAATCAAATATAACTGATATGTGAAACGGTGTCACAAGAAAACAAACAGAAAGATGAGGAAGGTTAAAGGATTATTGTGATTGTCAAAGCGCTCCCGGTGGTGCAGCGGGTCAATCAGTCCTGCTGCGTGATCATTTTCAGCATCTGTAAGGCCATGGCTCCCTGGTCTGACGGGATCTGGAACAAAAAACACAAAACATGACTGAACACTGCGTCAAAATGACTTCCAGAACAACTCAGGAAAATTTACTGCCTGACAAGACGATGAGAGGGAGTGAAGCCAACATGCAGCACAACCGGAGACAACCACAAACACACCATGTGCAACACTTGACCTTGACCTTGGAGCTGGGGTCATGAAAAAATTACGCAACACTAGTGATGATGCACGTGTATCAGGTTTGGTTAAATCATCTCGAGTGCATCAGAAGTTATGAGCAGGAAAAAAATGTTTCCAAGCGAACAGCTGCAAACACGAATGATGCCAACTCCACAACAAAAACAAATGAAACAGAAAAACGCTGCAACATAAACCATGTACAACCAGAGAACAGAAGGAGAAACATACAACCATCAGAACAACTGCAAATAAGAAACGCTGCAAACTCACTCCTCAAAACAGACCAGGAGGGGGACTGGACCACATCTGGAACCAGACCCCCTCCCACTGTAAACACTTTCTATCTGAGCAGCCACTGACCAAAACGTGTTTTATTTTAAGAGTTCAATGTGCACAGAGTACTTGAAGCTTCAAAGTATTTTATTTTAAAGAGAAATGTTTTCTGGTTATTTTAGTCTGTAATTGTCTTAAGAAGCAGCAACCAGCAATTATTACAACAGAATCCTAAACATGTCTGTTTTGGTACCAAGAGTATGTTAAGAACATATTTTCTGTTCTAATGGATCCATAATATTTTGGTGTTGGGTAGTAAATGTTTACTTCATAAAGATTAGTGAACTTTGTTGAAAATATTTAGAAATGTAGTTTGAATAACAGCCTGTTTAGTAAACTGCTCGAGGCCCTTTATGCTGATCAAACATAGACCTGTTGCAATAAACAATAAATCAATCACATGACAAATGAAAATTATCGACCTCATTTTCATTTATCAGCTTTATCGTTTCTTCGTGTCTCTCTTTCTACTGAAGACACTGGATGATAAAACGCTTAACTCTTCACTGACCCCTCCCTTTGTCTATAAAATCTGTTTTAACGATCCAAAAATCACATTTTTGGATCGTTAAAAGCAGCTAACCTGAGAAGCTAAGCTACGAGCTAAGCTAACAGGCCGATCTCGGGGAAAAAACCTCCGTCTTGTCGTGCTTCAAAATTCACAGTTGAAACCCGTGCCTTCGTCTAAAAAGTTTTTTTTTTTTTTTTTTAAAGAAGCTGAGAACTTGTTTACTGTTTATTAAAAGCGTTGTGTGAAAAATGCTATGCTTAAGAGCTCAAACCACACCAAGCGTCCGCCATTTTGAGAACCAAAAAGAGACAGCCCATGTCATGTCAAGGGGCCTCCCTCTCATTTTTCTTAAAGAGGCTGCTCGCTCCCTCATTATCCATCCTTCTGTTCAAACTGTTTTATACTGCCATCTAGTGGTCAAAAAAGGTACTACACTCAAAATAAATTAACCAACATTTCTTCTTACATTTGACAATAATTATCAATTATTGTTAAATTTCAAACAATATTATAATTTATCGCAATAATTTCTGAGACAATTAATCGCCCAGCAAAATTTGTTATTGTAACAGGCCTAGTTAAACAATAATATCAGTTCTATAAACACAGACTGCAGACTACAATTATTGGGAGCTCGTAGAATGTGACAAATCATCTCTGCTGGACTCACTGCTTGTTTTGTGACCCCGACCCCCCTAATTCTGAAACATTTCACAATGTGGCAACATTTCTCTAATGCTATTTGTTTATATTTATGTTAATGTTTCTGGTTTTCTTATGAAATATCAAATGACATGATTTAAAGCCGTTGTCTAACCAAAGTTTCATTTTCTATCTGTTCCTTGAACAGTAGCTACTTTTTGTTTCCTAACGTTACCAAAACTTCTCTTTAGTTGAGAGATTTTAAATATCCTGGCATACTATGAAATATTATGGTTTATTATATTACGTATTATAACTTTAAAAAGTGGCAGCTCTGCTGTATTTATAGAGGATCCGGTCCCAGATGACTTGGTCCAGTCCCCCTCCTGGTCTGGTGCATTTCCATGTTGAGGAGTGAGTTTGCAGCGTTTGTTTGCTGTTTTGTTGGTTGTATGTTTCTTCTATTTTCTGTGATTGCAGAATTTCTCTGTTGTGTTTTTTTGTTGTTGTTTTGTTTTAGAGTTTGTATCGTTAATTTGTTTGCGGCTCGTTTAGCTGTTCGCGGCTCGTTTAGCTGTTCGCGGCTCGT
>NC_056512.1:13385598-13388468 GCF_014905685.2 Nematolebias whitei
TTCGCGGCTCGTTTAGCTGTTCGCGGCTCGTTTAGCTGTTCGCGGCTTGTTTGTGCCTGTCGGCCACCTTCAACGGGCGTATAATAAAATCCAGTCAGGAGAAACAAGACGAGTTTATTAAAGACTGCAGCTTTGCCGAACATAACTTTCTGCAATAAAAATCAGAAAGTTATGTTGTTTAGGAGCGTTGCCATGACAACCCCAATCTCTTCCTTCTCTTCCTCAGCGTCAGTGAGTCAAATAAAAACCAATTCAGCGTTTTACTTCAAATTGAATGATTCATGAAACTTAGTGACATCAAGATGTGAATCTGTTATTTTACCAAAGAAAGAGGTCAAATAAACCATGAGGGGGCAGAGCGTTAAGGGACTTAATGTCTCCGACTGCTTTTGATAAATAAAGATTGTGTGTACAGAAGACAAAGAGGTGAAAAACTTTGTGCTTTAGTGTCAGAAAACTGATTTTTGTTAGCAAAATAAATAAAAAGCCTTTGGATGTAGAAACGAGCACCACGCAAGACGTCAACAAACTCTTCTGCAGCAACGGCTCCTACAACATGAACGTGTCTAACATTTGACCGCAGAGCTGGGATGATGAAAAGATCATGTGACACGCCGTGTACATGTGGTCCAGATGTTTTTAAACTTTCTTCAATGATCTTCAGCGGATCAGAGACCAGAGGAAGTTTATGGACCTGCGTACGGACGATGCAACGACAAACACAAAGTGACTGCAGAGTGCTGCGTGACTATTGTTTTAGCTAGCGTTGTCGTCCTTTTAGCTTTTAGCTAGTACTTTTTTTTTTAAGCTTCAATCCTATTTTCATCTACTTCAGCAAATTTCATCAAAGTAGCAAAAGCCTAGCTGAAACATAAAAACATGTAAACTCAAACGTTCGGGGAACGTTTTTGTTCTTATCTGGAAGTAAAGAAGCCAGAGTGTTACCATGTGACCGGCTCGGAGGATCCAGTAGAAGGAAAAATTCTTGTACGTCTTGAAAAAGGCTCCAGTAACGCCCGGGGAGGCCGGGTCATCCAGCGGGGTCCACCTCAGCTTGCTGAAAGAAGGAAGGCCCGCCCACTTCAGCCGATTCACCCACATCTCCTGACCTTGAAGGAGGAGAACTGGTGTGAATCTACAGATACATTTCTGCACCACCAAAAGTAGCTACGACTACAAATACTGAGCTAAAAGTTATTGTGGTAGCTGAGAGTCACTCATTAAACCTACTCAGGTGCCAACCAGATCATTTTCAAGGTTTGACAAAGCTCCAACTCTTCTCAACATCAAAACTCAGTGGGTGATGCCTCTTTAATTCAGATGTCAGCGTACCCATGGTGTCCACGATGAGGTCCAGCTGGCCGTTATAAACCGTGACGTTGACTCCGGCTGTCAGCAGCTGCTCCACCACCTCCACCACGGGCTTCATGAAGTCTCCAGCCATGTTGCTGAACACGTCCTCTGCCTGCCCTGAACAGACACAGAGGTTCACAGAGGCAGAGGAAGAGCTAAGTGAAGCTGACACCCCACCCACTTCCAAAATTAAAGCAACTAGTCTGAATGGTTAGTGCTCCGTTAGTGCTGGTTTGTGCCGTTAAAATTTTCGTTTGTGCTGCTTTGCTTTCTGAGATATTAAAGATTATTTTTTAGCTCATCCAAAGGTCACCATCCCCCCATGTTGCTCCAAAACAGACGGGAGTGGAATACTTTTTTAGTGCTTCGTTAGTGCTCGTTTGTTCCGGTGAAACTAGCGTTTGTGCAGCTTTAGTTTATGAGATATTAAGAATTATAATTTCGCCCGATGACATCACCATCCCCCCATGTTGCTCCAAAACAGACGGGAGTGGTGACATCATCGGGCGAAATTATATTTCTTAATATGTCATAAACTAAAGCTGCACAAACGCTAGTTTCACCGGAACAAACGAGCACTAACGATGCACTAAAAAAGTATTCCACTCCCGTCTGTTTTGGAGCAACATGGGGGGATGGTGACCTTTGGTTGAGCTAAAAATTAATCTTTAATATCTCAGAAAGCAAAGCAGCACAAACGAAAATTTTAACGGCACAAACCAGCACTAACGGAGCACTAACCATTCAGACTAGTTGATTTAATTTTGGAAGTGGGTGGGGTGTCAGCTTCACTCAGCTCAGAGGAAGACCACCTGCAGCACGGGCGCATACACACACGCACGCACACACACACATGCAGTACCTCCCCAGGTGACGTTCTGGGGGATGATGGCCAGTTTCTTCCTGATTGGTCCGTTCATGAGCTCGCTCAGTGACTGCCTGTACAGACGGCCGACGTGTCGTCGCGCTTGCAGAGCTGAGGGACGGAGAAATGAGCAGAAATATTAGAGGGGACCAATCCAGCTGTCTGAAATTCAAACCCAACAAGAATTACTGTGGAGGCAGAGGAAACTCAACTCAGAACAAATGTTCCTGCATTTATGCATCGCTTGAACGTGAACACAAAGAAAGATGTTGGTTTACATGGAGTTAAAAAGTTGGTGCAAACATGACGGAACGTTCTGCAGAACATCTGTGAAAATCCTGACATTTAACCAGAAGTGCTTTGAAATTGTAAGAGATACAGTGGATCAGTTGGTAGAGCTGCTGCCTCTCAGCGAGAAGGTCGCCGGATCAAATCCCGGTCCAGGGGCCTTTCTGGGTGGAGTTTACATGTTCTCTCCGTGCATGCGTGAGTTTTCTCCAGGTACTCCAGTTTCCTCCCACAGACCAAAAACATGTATGTTAGACTGATGGTAACTCTAAATTGTCTGTAGGTGAGAGAGAGAGAGTGAATGATTGTTTGTCTATGTGTCCCTGTGATGGACTGGAGACCTGTCCAGGTGTCCCTGTGATGG
>NC_056512.1:13388478-13399083 GCF_014905685.2 Nematolebias whitei
TGTCCAGGTGTCCCCGTGATGGACTGGAGACCTGTCCAGGTGTCCCCTGCCTCTCACACAGTGACCCAGAAAGGAAGATGATGGATGAAAACAACAGTTCAGACAAGTCAAATAAACACAAAATGTTTATTGTTTATTTGTCACATGCAGGTCAACAATGCCATGAAATGTTCAGGATGAGAAGAACTCATTCGATTGTGTGTCTAAGCTACAAAGCTGCCGTTTGTTTCCATCTTTTCTTTGCAGTTGTTGACAACATTCTCCATGTTGTGACTAAGGACAGAGTCGGGACCTCTGGACAGTTTCTTTGTGTTGAAACGTTTCATCTTTCATCCAAAAGACTTCATCAAGGCTCCAGTATACTCAGGTGGACCTCAGTCCACGGAGGTCCGCGTGTACCGGATTAGACTTGAAGCGGACGCTCGCAGGGCATGTCCGTGCAAAGATCAATTTTTACGACCACGTACGTGTACTCTGTGTCGCACAATAAACTGCCCGGCAACAGACTGTTTTTTTTGTGACATCATTGTATTAAATTCCCCTTCTTCATCCCTGATCTGGTTTATTGTCCTTTTCTTTAGCTTTTTTCCCCAAGAAGCAGCGATCTCCTCCTCCTCCGTTGACGCCACGACTGAAATGGTGAGAAATGAAGTGAAGGAATTTGTCACGAAAGAATTAAAATCAGGTCCAGTGTGGCTGCAGGAGGGTCCGGAGATTTCCTGGTGGGCTGGTCTGATGTGTGCAGGGCCAGTGCTCCCTGTTTTTTTTTTTTAGAACTTTTTATTAACAACATATAAACACAGCTGCGACCTGTCAATCAATCCAAGAGATGTGTCAGCAAATGACCAATCGGCGACCTCAATTTGTCCTGAAGGTAAACGCCCCTTGCCTGGGTGAACCAGTTTGATGGTGAGAAGATGGTTTGGTTTTAAGATGGAACCATCTTACCACCATCAAACTGGTTCACCCACTATATGCAGGTGTTATTTATAAGACTGAGGTTGTTGCAAATCCTTGGACTGATGAAGTCCTTTGGATGAAAGACGAGACGTTTCAACAAAAAGAAACTGTCCAGAGGACCTGACTTAACGTTGTTGGATTTTTTTTTCTCTGGATTATCGAGCATGAACTTTGATGTTCTCCGTGATGTGACTAAAGTCATAGCACACTATTCCAGGTGGAGCTGCACGTTTTGGTGTAATTTGCATATTTAACGTCAAAGCTGTGCAACATAACGGAGGACCAACATGTCTGAACAGGACAGTGATGAGTGTGTCAGTGTTCCTTCTAGAATCTAGATCATCGTAACGTTGGGATCACATTGATCTGCTGGGTTTATTTGGACATGGATCTTACCGATGAAGCTTTCTCCTGCAGCTGAGGTCCACTTGTCGTCTGGCTGCTGGGTCAGGATGTTATAAAAGTTGACTCCATCAGTGTTCTGGCAGGAAGACGTTCAGTTTTTAGTTTGCTAATATAAACCATAAATACATTCCTGTCCTTTCATCCACAGCTCCTGGACACAAAACTCAGAGCATGAGAGGTTATCAGAGAAAAGGTTATGTTTCAACACATTTGGTCTTCAGCTGGAAGTTCAGAGCTTCGATCCAAAGCATCAACATGGAAGTGTCTCTTTCTGGTGACGGATGCTAATCAGCTTCAGTGTCAGAGGACGATGCTCACAAAGCTTTAGATACAAAACGTTTCGTGCACCGCCAATGACTGTCATATCTTTTCAGAAACTAGTTTCATTTGTGTCCAAAAAGTCTGACCCGGCCCCAGCCCGTAGACATCATTTTCAAACCCCACCCGATCCGACGAATTAACAGTAATTACAGGTCCGAACCTAAAAAATACCCCGACATTTTTAATTCATCTTTGACTGCTTATGTAGTCATGAACGGTTGGTGGACGTGCTTGGCTGAGGGGGCAGAAGATCGTAGCTGAGGGGGTGTTTTTCCTTTCATGGCCGTCAAAGAGCATTAAAACCTGCTTCTGCTTCATTCTGCATTATTCAGACACGGACCCTGCTCTGACATGTCGGATATTTTGTGATCTCACCTGTTTGGGTCTTCGGCCACGCCCGTCCGCTGAATGAACGTCCATTTGGGTGATGGATCACAGGCAGTATCCATCTGAAGCTTAACTGAACTTTTTACTTCTTTCAAGGCCGGTCAGCGCGCGGTCAAATGACCGTGTGCAGCAGGTGATAGTATGGCAAGCCATGTTGCCATTTAAATGGATTGTCAGCCGTGTGCATCTGCTGATGCAATCAAAAGCCCGACACCGACCCAGCCCGCACATTAAGCACATTATTATGGACCAGCCTGGCCCTAATCTGGGTCGGACGGGGCCGGGCTCCGGGTTAAAAATGACAGCTCTATAAGAAACAATCCTGTGCGTCCTGTGATTGTTCTGTGGGTTTAAACCGTGTCTACGGGACAATTACAAGGAACAAAACTAACAGCGCTACGCAAAATAATGACACTTCTGTTTCAAAGGGATTTCAAAATAAAGCTGCTTGAAATGGCCATGTGGTTTTAAAATTTTGCACAAAGAAAATAAGAGCACTGATTTATGTACCAGATTTACAAAACTTCAAACAGTGTTGGAATGTCAACAAACGTACGGCTGATAACGTTTTTTTTCCCCCATTAATTTAACTGAGCAACGCTTTTGGCATCCACCAGGAGGTGCTGTAGCACCCTTCACACCCTCGCTTCCCACAGCCTTTCCATTTGACTAATGTTGAGTCACAGTCTGAGGTTCTGTTCAGATTATTTTCACTGGTCGGGTTATGGTGCTCACCTCCTCCACCACAGACTCGGCCACAGACCACAGCTCAGTGGCTTTCAGGAAGTCCTCGTTCTCCACAGCCTGCTTCACTTTCTCCGCTGCACTGGAGACGTCAGCCAGCCCATAATCGTCCAGCAGCGACTGCTCAAAGGAGAGCAAAGAGAGGTTCACGCCACCAGCTCCACCCCAGAGAACCAACATCTTCTGTTACTCACAGTGGAATACAGGTAGGGTCCCCACGTCATGACCGAGTCTGGGCACAGAACAAGACGAGCAGTGAGCCGCCGAGACCTCAACAACAAACAAGTTTAATAAGACACAAACCACTGAATGTTCTCTGAACGGCTGCCATTTTCTAATGTTCCCATCACCCCCTGCTGATAGACCGGTGATAATTCTCTGTTCAAAAACATCCATACAAGTTAAGACGGCTGTCACTTTAGAGATATTGGGTTCAGATTTGTTGTGATGGTAGCCGAGAGTGATCCTCAAAACATAACTGACAGTCTGTTAGTAAAGTTTCTCATGAATCATTAAACAAATTTTATTAAAACTGTCAGGAAATCATTGGATGTGCATCTACAAATGATTAACTGTTAAAACCAAACCAACATCGCCACCACAGCCAGATGACCATAGAAAACACTACACTGGCCATAATTCAGCCAGTTTGACAGATATTGAGCTAAAACAGGATGTGGTAGTAGCAGGGAGTCATTCACATACTGTACCTGTTGGCACATACTCTAAACATGACGTCTTGTAATATTATATGAGATCACACATATTGTTATTTTCAAGGTTTGAGATGAACGGCTACAACTCATTTCTCAGCATAAGATCATTTCAGTAAGTCTGACAAATAAAGCCCCCCCCCCCCCCACACACACACACACCCACATTCTTGTAAACATACTTTTGGGGACTTTGCATTGACTTCCATTCATTTTCTACAGCCTAACCTTGACCCTTACCCTAAACCTAACCATTACTAGTACATACCTAACCCTAACCCATCCGCAATTCACACCTTAGTCCTAAACCTAACCCCCCAACGACACGGCTCTTTATGGTGACCTGGCTTTGGTCCCCATAAAGAGCAGTTGGTTCCCACAATGCATGATTTTTTGTAAAATTGGTCCTTACAAGGTAACCTGAAACAAAAATGCACACGCGCTAGAGTTGTCACTTCTGACCCGAGCCCTAAGCTCGGCCCCACCAGACATGAATTTGGGGTAGACTGGGCCATGATAATGTGCTGGATGGGCAGGCTGGGTCGTTGTCGGGCTTTTAATTAGGTCAGAATCAGCCACAATCCAATTATATGATAACATGACCCGCCATACAATCACCAGCCGCACGCGGCCATTTCGCTGCAAGCTGACTGGCCCTGAAAGAAGTAAAAAGTTCAGTTAAGCTTCAGATGGGACTGTACTGCTAGGAAGTGATCCATCGCCCAAATGGACGTTCTTTCAGTTGCTGCATTCAGCGGACGCGCGGCCGATGACCCAAACAGGTGAGATCGTAAAGCAGACGTGTTAGAGCAGGGTCCCTGTCTGAATCAATCAGAATGAAGGCAGAAACAGGTTTAAATGAAATGCCTCTCAGCTCCAGTCTTATGCACCTTTCAGCTGTGTGGCCCCGACGACAGGTGTATCCCAAAACAGACGTGTCAGAGCTGTTCGCGTGTCTCAGTAATATAGAAGAATGCAGCAGAAACAGGGTTTGAATGCTCTTTTATGGCCATGACAGGACAAACACCTCTCAGCTCAGAATCTTCTGCCCCGTTTATTCAGCTGCGCATCCCCGATCGTTACTAATTAAAAATGTTGGGGGGGGGGGGGGGGGGGGGGTCGGGGTGCGGCCCTGTAATTACTGTTAATTTGTTGGGTGGGGTGGGGGGGGGTTTGGAAAATATGACTGTGGGCTGAGGCCGGGTCAGATCGATTTTTTGGGCCCAAATGCAACTCTAGCACACGCGCACGCACACACACACACACACACATACATACACACACACACACACACACTCTCAGGAAATGAGACACTTTTACAAATTCACAGCTGATTTGAACAGGTATTCAGTACAGCAGCCTCCTTGAAGGTAAAAGAACAATAGAAACTGGCTTTTAAATAATCCTAACTTCCTGCTGACTGATTATAACTTCCTATAACTTCATGCTGACTGACAATAACTTCCTGCTGACTGACTATAACTTCCTATACCTTCCTGCTGATGACTACAACTTCCTGCTGACTGACCATAACTTCCTATAACTTCCTGCTGACTGACTATAACTTCCTACTGACTTGACTATAACTTCCTGCTGACCGACTATAACTTCCTATAACTTCCTGCTGATGATTATAACTTCCTGCTGATGACTATAACTTCCTGCTGATTGACAATTTCCTGCTGACCGACTACAACTTCCTGCTGACTGACTAACTTCCTGCTGACTGACTACGACTTCCTACTGACTGACTACGACTTCCTGCCTGCTGACTACAACTTCCTGCTGACTGACTACAACTTCCTGCTGACCAACAGGATTGGTCCTATAACTTCCTACAACTTCCTACAGACTGACTATAAACTTCCTGCTGACTATAACTTCATATAACTTCATGCCGACTGATTATAACTTCCTATAACTTCATGCTGACTGACAATAACTTCCTGCTGACTGACTATAACTTCCTATACCTTCCTGCTGATGACTATAACTTCCTGCTGATTGACTACAACTTCCTGCTGATTGACTACAACTTCCTGCTGACTGACTATAACTTCCTATAACTTTCTGCTGACAGACTATAACTTCCTACTGACTTGACTATAACTTCCTACTGACTTGACTATAACTTCCTGCTGACCGACTATAACTTCCTGCTGATGACTACAACTTCCTGCTGACCGACTACAACTTCCTGCTGACTGACTATAACTTCCTATAACTTCCTGCTGACTGACTACGACTTCCTACTGACTGACTACGACTTCCTGCCTACTGACTACAACTTCCTGCTGAATGACTACAACTTCCTGCTGACTGACTACAACTTCCTGCTGACTAACTACAACTTCCTGCTGACTAACTACAACTTCCTGCTGACTGACTACAACTTCCTGCTGACTGACTACAACTTCCTGCTGACTGACTACAACTTCCTGCTGACTACAACTTCCTGCCGACTGACTACAACTTCCTGCCGACTGACTACAACTTCCTATAACTTCCTGCTGACTGACTATAACTTCCGGCTGACTGACTATAACTTCAGCTGACTGACTATAACTTCTGCTGACTGACTATAACTTCTGACTGACTGACTATAACTTCCGGCTGTCTGACTATAACTTCTGGCTGTCTGATTATAACTTCCTGCTGACTGATTATAACTTCCTGCTGACTGACTATAACTTCCTGCTGACTGATTATAACTTCCTGCTGACTGACTACAACTTCCTGCTGACTACAACTTCCTACTGACTGACTACAACTTCCTGCCGACTGACTACAACTTCCTGCCGACTGACTACAACTTCCTGCCGACTGACTACAACTTCCTATAACTTCCTGCTGACTGACTATAAACTTCCTGCAGACAGACTATAACTTCCCATAATTTCCTGCTGACTGACTATAAACTTCCTGCTGACTGACTATAACTTCCTATAACTTCCTGCTGACTGACTATAACTTCCTGCTTAAAGACAATAACTTCCTGCTGACTGACTATAACTTCCTATAACTTCCTTCTGACTGACAATAACTTCATGCTGACTGACTATATCTTCCTATAACTTCTTGCTGACTGACAATAACTTCCTGCTGACTGGCAATAACTTCCGGCTGACAGACTATAACTTCCGGCTGACAGACTATAACTTCCGGCTGACTGACTATAACTTTCGACAGACTGACTATAACTTCCGGCTGACTGACTACAACTTCCTGCTGACTGACTACAACTTCCTGCTGACTAACTTCCTGCTGACTGACTACAACTTCCTGCTGACTGTCTATAACTTCCTATAACTTCCTGCTGTCTGACTATAACTTCCCGCTGACTGACTATAACTTCCTATGCCTTCCTGCTGACTATAACTTTCTATAGCTTCCTGCTGACTGACTACAACTTCCTGCTGACTGACTATAACTTCCTGTTGACTGACTATAACTTCCTGCTGACTGACTATAACTTCCTATACCTTCCTGCTAACTGACTATAACTTCCTATAACTTACTGCTGACTATAACTTCCTATAACTTCCTGCTGACTGACTACAACTTCCTGCCGACTGACTACAACTTACTGCTGACTGCCTATAACTTTCGGCTGACTGCTTGCAGCATCTCGTCCTGAACAGAGGTCAGCAGCATAAATCACATCAGCTTTCAACTTAACCTAGACCATTTCATTGAACTTGTTTACATCAATAATCCAAACTCCAGATGAAGAGATCCAAGTTCATGCTCAATAACCTAGATGAGGAGCATTTCCTATCAAAGTCCTGAGCAAAGGTTGACCTACAGGTATACAGACTGATCGGTACTGACCCAGAGGGGAAATCCACGAGTCTCCAAGTGCCACACCAGCAAAGCTGCACTTCATCGAGCCTTGAGCTACGGCCTGTAGAAAGATAGGTTAACCTCTGAACATGCAAAATCTCACGTCAGGTTAAATCAGTCACTTATTCAAATAAAATCTTTGTGAAGCTTCATTATTATTGAAACATTTGGGAGGTAAGTTACTTTTTGTTTATTGTATTGAACTGCACTGAAATATCTCAGACTTGAAGAGATACACAAACCTTTGTGAGTTCCAAGGAGATAGCAGCTGCCATCTTCCCTCCATATGACTCAGAGAAGATATAGAAGGGGACGCTCTACAAAGCAAACCAGAAAATCTCATATTTTACTGAAACTGCAAGGGATTATAGGAGTTCATTTCAGAGGCGTGGACGTTCTTCTGAAGAACCATGAAGAAGAATAAACAACAATCAAACAAGTGTTTTGGCTTCAAACTTGATAGGTTCAAGTCAGGTCTGCATTATTTACATTAACACAGTGTCACCTTATTTAGAAAATGAATAAATAAGATAAGGCATTAAGTTGCATCCTAATGTCTTTAAAATGAGTGAACATAAAAATAGACCAGTTTATTGCCATTGAAAACCTAAATGTGCCACAATATTTATATATTCACCCATCTAAAAAGGGATAATCCAATAAACTTTGAAATGATGTTCCATGTCAGCTGTGGCTGGTGGTGATAGAACATGTACAATCTAAAATCTTACTGGTTACATGTCATCAACTTCAGCACTTTATCTTAGATATGTAAAACAAGCTTCAAAAAAAATTTATGCCACTTTTTTAAAGAAAATGTTCAACCCTGGCCTCACAGCAATACATGCCAAATGTAAGGGTGATGCAGTCCTGACAGTTCTTTACGTTATCACACTACGTAATGTGAGCCCATTCTCTCATTGTGCTGAATGGATCAGTCCACTGGAGCTTATCCGGGTTCATGCTGATCGGACTGAGCATTACATTCAGCAGCAATGCGGGTCACTCTGTGCTCCAACACGGGTCGCTCTGTGCTCCACCGTGATTGCTCTGTGCTCCAACGCGAATCGCTCTATGCTCAAACGCAAATCGCTCTATGCTCCAATGTGATCGCTCTATGCTCCAACGCGGATCGCTCTATGCTCCAACGCGAATCGCTCCATGCTCCAACGTGGGTCACTTTATGCTCCAATGTGATCACTCCATGCTCCAACGCGGGTTGCTCTATGCTCCAATGTGATCGCTCTATGTTCAAACATGAATCGCTCTATGCTCCAACGCGGGTTGCTCTATGCTCCAATGTGATCGCTCTATGCTCAAACGCGAATCGCTCTATGCTCCAATGTGATCGCTCTATGCTTCAATGCGATCGCTCCATGCTCCAACGCAAATCGCTCCATGCTCCAACGCGGGTAGCTCTATGCTCCTACGCGGGTAGCTCTATGCTCCTACGCGGGTAGCTCTATGCTCCAACGTGATCGCTCTATGCTCCAACGCGGTCATTTTATGCTCCAATGTGATCGCTCTATGCTCCAAACACATACATCACACAGTGTTCGGCTGATTAAACAGCAACAAGCTAAACAAATTATGTTGTACTAAAGCGTAGTTTAATGTTAGCTAATGTCGCGTCTGTTGACACAAGTATGTCGTTTTTGAGAAAGAGTTTTGTAAGCTTAAAAAAAAAACTATGAAAATACTAACACTGACTTGGCTAGCCATTAGCCTAGCCTGCAGAAAACCCTTTTTGTCTCTTTCTCCATACCCCGTGATCTGTGACTGATGTCACGGCTGATAAGATAATCATCAGTCCTTTAGCCTCGTGTCGTGGGAGCAGTACAAACATTGTTCACCAACAACCTCCACCTGGACTGATCCTCGGCAAAATGGTCGAGGACAAGGAAAGGGAGCCCTGTCCATCTATGGATGTCATATGCTCATTGTCAAGAAGGACACCCCCTTTTATGGTGTCCTTCAGCTTTTCCCTGAAGGATCACAGAGTTCCCTCTGCTCTCACTGTGTGGACAAACCACTTCAAGATCTTCTTCTTAATCTGCTTTAGGAAGAAGTCATGATTTCCAGTGAGGACATGGACTTTACGGCTAATCTCAATTATACACGTTTGGTCTCCCTGATGTTCACTACAGCAGGCTCCTGTTTACCAGGAACCATGATCCTGGTTTTCCTGCCATGACAACAACTCAAAATGTCTAATTTCTCTGCTTGAATGACTTGATCACTGGAAGATCCAGTTAAAGGTCTACATCATGGACAAAGATTGCTGATTTCTCTTCCTCCCAGCTGTAAAGTTTCTATCAGTGCCTCGGATACGTTAAGGTCCAACCAAGAGAAGACATCCACAACACATGCCAGCTGTGGTTACCATACTCTTTGCTGCTTTGAACAGTGCCTCTATGGCGTTGTTGATAAGATACTAACTATTGATTATTATTATTAATTATTTGAACATGCAAATACCACTAAGATCAAAGATTTCTTTGTTAAGGGAGACCTGGGCCTGAAGGCAGCACAAACAAGCAAGGTTTTGGACAGAACTTCAGAAATGACCAGACTTCACATTTAATGTCCCATAGCTCATAAAGTTGGCTGAGTGTTTCGGAGCTTGCTCTGGATCTTTTTTATAATCTGCATCCTTCCTACCAGCACGCCACATTTCATCCTGACCTTCAGAGTAAAGTGAGGACAGATGACAAACCTGGAACTCGGGCTTCTTTGTGAAGAAGTGTTGGAGCAGCACCAGCATGTCTGAGGCCACCGTGGACACGTTGGTGGCAAATCCATCCGGCCTTTCAGTGTAGCTGAACCCAGTTCCCACAGGGTTATCAACAAACAGCACACTGGCTGCCTGGACCTACAAAACAAACAAACAAACAAACAGACAAACACGCGCACACGCACACACTATATTTCAATCTTTGTCAAACCTTGTTAAAAATACACATAAAAAAACATCAAACTCTGGTTGATGAACTAAAAAAAAATAAACCACACTTTGATAAACCCACTTTTAAATTAATACTTTGAAAATGGAGAATTATTTAACATTTTTTTAAAGAAGTGTCAAACTTTCATAATAAAATAAGAGAAATTTAACTCAAAACTTCCAGTACAGCAGCTCTAAATGTGTTTGTCCCAGTAAGTCTTTAATACATAATGTCTTTAACACATAATGTCTTTAATACATAATGTCTTTAATACATAATGTCTTTAA
>NC_056512.1:13399093-13424671 GCF_014905685.2 Nematolebias whitei
TGTCTTTAATACATAATGTCTTTAATACATAATGTCTTTAATACATACTGTCTTTAATACATACTGTCTTTAATACATAATGTCTTTAATACATAATGTCTTTAATACATAATGTCTTAAAGACATTATGTATTTAATGAGCAATCTAAAGTTCAAAAGTGTAAAATATAAGATTATCTTTTTTTAGAATGTTCCACGTTACAAGTGTTAAACGTAACCATCTTACCCAGCTGGTTTTCCTGGGCTGCAGATCTCTGTCTAAGGGTCCGATCTCCTCAAAGTTCCCAAAACCAGTTCCTGATCCTCCTGGTCCGCCCTGAGTGCACAGAAACCAAACTGATGTCACATTCAGCAACCTTCAACAAAACAGATTTTCCAGTTGAGGAAGTCAGAACGGGTCAGAGCGTCAGACAGGTGACGATATCGGTAACTTGTAAAACGTATTGATCTTGTGTGGTTGCTGGCTCTTCTCCAAAGCTTTGTAATGAATCAGAGTCAGTCAGAGTTTCTTTATTGTCATTCGCACCTCATGTGGTACATGTGGTGGAGCGAAATTATGTACGCAGGGTCCCAGTTACATCCAACAATAAAATGTAAAAGAAAAACAGTAATAACATCTAAGATATGAACTAAGAAAAACATCAACTAAATATACACTAAGCACTCATAACATAAAACATTGAACATCAGCACAAACATGAACATGAGTCTGTGAGCAGATGTGCACGCATGAACACATCAACATTGAAACAGATCAGCAGCAACATGAAACAGATCAGCAGCAACATGATATGGTTTTTCACAGTGATTATTCTAGTTAGAGATTCATGAGTCTAACAGCCTCAGGGTAGAAGCTGTTCCTCAGTCTAGTGGTTCTACACTTAATGCTCCTTAACCTCCTTCCTGAGGGGAGTGGGGCAAAAAGTGTGTGTGCTGGGTGGGTGGGGTCCTTCATGATGCAGGTGGCCCTCTTCCTGCATCTGGAGGTGTAGATGTCTGTGATGGTGGGGAGACTGATTCCAACAGATTTCTGTGCAGCCTTCACCACTCTCTGCAAAGCTTTTCTTTCTGCAGCTGTGCAGCCTCCATGCCACACATTGATGCTGGAGCACAGGATGCTCTCCACTGCACACCTGTAGAAGGAGGTGAGGACTGAGCTTCCCAGACCAGCTCGCCTCAGCCGTCTGAGGAAGTAGAGTCTCTGATGAGCTTTCTTGATCAGGCTGGTGGTGTTGTTGCTCCAGCTGAGGTTGTCATTCATGTGTACACCCAAGTACTTGTAGCTGGAGACCACTTCCACCGCAGATCCTCTTATGTTCAGGGGGGTGTAGGTGTTTTTGTTCCTTCTGAAGTCCACAATCATCTCCTTTGTCTTCTTCACATTGATGTGAAGGTTATTCTCTCTGCACCAGCTCTCCAGGTGTTCCACCTCTTGCCTGTAGCTGGACTCATCATTGTTTGTGATGCATCCCACCACCGCTGTATCATCTGCAAACTTGACAATGGGACAGCCTGGATGGGTAGCTGCACAATCATATGTGAGCAGAGTAAACAGAAGGGGGCTCAACACACATCCCTGAGGAGAGCCAGTGCTGAGGGTTATGGTGGAGGAGGAGAGGTTGTGGATCCTCACTAACTGTGGTCTGTTTGTTAAAAAGTCTAGTACCCAGTTGCAGATGGAGGGGCTTAGTCCTAGTGTGGATAGTTTGTCCATCAGGGTTTGGGGGATCATGGTGTTGAAGGCGGATGTGAAATCCACAAAGAGCATACGGACGTAAGAGTTTTTCTGCTCCAGGTGGTTGAGCGCAGTGTGGACCACAGAGGAGATTGCATCCTCTGTTGATCGGTTCTCACGGTATGCGTACTGATGAGGGTCCTCGTTGATGTTGATGGTTGTTTTGATGTGAGTCATGACCAGTTTTTCGAAGCATTTAGCGACTATCGGGGTGAGGGCCACTGGCCGATAGTCATTCAGACCAGTCACTGTAGAGCTTTTTGGGACTGGGATGATGGTGGCAGTCTTCAGGCAGGTGGGAACTGTCTCCAGGGTAAGTGAGGTGTTAAAGATGTCTGCCAGCACCTCACAGAGCTGATCAGCACATTCCTTCAACACTTTTCCGGGGATGTTGTCTGGGCCAGTTGCTTTGTGCGGATTAATCCTCCTGAAGGTACTCCTTACTTCTGCTGAGGTCACGCTGAGATGCTCTTCATCCGGTGGCGAGGTGAGTCTGGTGCTGGGTGGTCTGTTCGGGTCTTCAAAGCGTGCATAGAACTTGTTGAGGGCATCAGGCAGAGATGGGTCTTTGGGACATTGTTCGCTCCTTCCTTTATAATCTGTTATGCACTTAATGCCCCTCCACATGCTCCGAGGGTCTTGTGAGATGAATTGACCCTCGATCCTCTTTGCATATGCGGCCTTGGCCCTCTTAATACCAGCAACCAGCTCTTTTTTTGTCCTACTCAGCTCCTCTGAGTTTCCAGACCTGAAGGCAGTGTTCCTGGCTTCCAGCAGGGTACGCACCTCTGCATTCAGCCAAGGTTTTCTGTTTGGGTAGCTTTTAACATTTCTGATAGTGGAGACTGTGTCAGTACATGTACTAATGTAACCCAGTACTGAGGATGTGTATTGGTCAAGATCAAGCGAACCTCCATTTTCAGCAGCTTCTCTGAAAACCTGCCAGTCTGTTCGATCAAAACAATCTCTCAGTATGGGTCCACTGTCCTGGCTCCAACATTTAACTTTCTTTTGTTCTGGTCTGGAGCGTCTCAGCGGGGGCATGTAAGCAGGAGCCAGGAAGATTGAGATGTGGTCTGACAGTCCTAGGTGGGGGCGGGGTTCGGCTTTGTATGCATCTTTTACGTTCGTGTAAACACGGTCCAGCGTGCGGTCTCCACGTGTCGGAATCGTCACATGCTGATTAAAGCTTGGGAGACAGTCCTTTAGATTCACGTGGTTAAAGTCTCCGGCTCCGGCTCCGGAATGTGATGAGGTCTACACCTGGTTGTTTTGGGAAGCTCTTTTTCCATGACATGTTTTCAGACGTGACTTGGGAGTTATGATGCTCTCTATTTATAATCACATCAGATTGAGTTTCTTCAATCTATAATTAGTTGGCCTACAAAGCTACACAATCATTTTCAAAGCTGCCATGGGGTCAGAGTTCCTCCATAATGTGAATAGTTAATTTGACAGGACCTGTGTTTCATTCACATCTTTACTTCCACATGTTTTACTCAGTAATGGATGGGAGTTCAAAATATAACGATGTACAGGTCCTTCTCAAAAAATTAGCATATTGTGATAAAGGTCATTATATTCCATAATGTAATGATAAAAATGAAACTTTTGTAGATGAACATATATCTGTGATATATTATCCATAAATTAAACGGATTCATTCATTTTTCTGGACTGAATAATATCGTGCATTGAAATTAAATGTGACGTGAGACGTTAATTTTCTTTGACCCATCAAATGAATGCGGTCATTTATTAACAGAATCAAAGCTTAACATCAAACATTTACATTAATTTGGCAAATTGATTTCAACAACAACATAATTAATTAGCTTTACAGTCAGGAAAACCATACGGCCATGATTTTCCTGCTTCACAACAGACATTTCTGAAAATATCTGGAATGATTACTGGCAAGATAGAAGAGTTTTAAAGATGGAAGATGAAGGAGTTAAAATTGAGAGAGAAGATGGATGAGGGGTTGTTATGTGTCGGCATCAGGACGGCACGCTCCGTTAAGATCCCAGCTTCCTCCTCGGTACACTTAGGTAGTGTAAATCAACTCTTTACCTGTAGAAGGTGTCTCCACTGGTACGGAGTTCCATTTAACGCACCCTTTCAGCGTCTCCGTAGGAATAGCTGTGAATCGTCCGAAGTAGTGCCGGTATTCCGTCCGACACAGGTTCAACCCACTGGTGGACTCACAAGAGGAGTAAGTCCGTCAGAGGCTCCACTCAGATGTGGAAGATTTCATAATTCCCACAAGACTCGGAAGAACTGCGGATCATGTCTGAACCTCCTGTACTCTCCAGCACTTCTTCTGTTCGGTTTTGCTCTCCGAACTGAACTGCTCTCCCACCGCACACAACTGGCTGGAACTAGGAAGTGCCGACATTTAAAGAGTTCTATTTCCGGCTCATTTGGGAAGTTCCTGATTGGTCGATCGACAAAACAGGGGTGTGTTTTAGTGATGTAAGAGGTTATTAAAAGTCAGAAAAACAGAAAAATTGTTTTGGAACGGACAGAAGATGTTTTTGAGACAGACGAGAGAAATGTTTAGGCGAGTTGGGGGAAAACAGGTGCCAGCTTCTCTATTTACGTCTGAGAGGATATAAAAACATGACAGTTCGTTCCAACAACTTGTCTTCGACCTTTGACCGACATCACAACTTGCCCATTTCAGACAGAAGATCAAGAAATTGAATCATTACTCTGTAACACATTCTAACTTGATTTCTACTTTGAATGAGGATTAAAAAAATCATTAACTGTTTCACAGTTGATTTAAAATGAGTAGTTCACTTCAACATTTAAAAATGGTTTGAACTAAACACACTTTGATTATCAAGACATTTGTAAGATAGTAATGATAATAGAAAAAGAGAGTGTTCTTTCAATTGATCAGTGCAGGACACTTAGAAAGTCTCTGGATGAACTTAATCTTGTGTTTCTGGACTCAAATCAATGAAATACAGTTCTTGTCCCAGGAAGGCCCTCAAGGTCAGGATTTGACCTGAGGCTTAGTTCACTACACTTTCATATATTTCAGATTCATTGCACACCAACTGAAATATTTCAGGTCTTTAATTGTTTTAATACTGATGATTATGGCATACAGCTCATGAAAACCCAAAATGCCTGTCCCAAAAAATTAGCATATCATGAAAAGGTTCTCTAAACAAGCTATTAACCTAACCATCTGAATCAACGACATAACTCTAAACACCTGCAAAAGATTCCTGAGGCTTTTAAAAACTCCCAGCCTTGTTCATTACTCAAAACCGCAATCATGGGTAAGACTGCCGACCTGACTGCTGTCCAGAAGGCCATCATTGACACCCTCAAGCAAGAGGGTAAGACACAGAAAGAAATTGCTGAACGAATAGGCTGTTCCCAGAGTGCTGTATCAAGGCACCTCAGTGGGAAGTCTGTGGGAAGGGAAAAGTGTGGCAGAAAACGCTGCACAATGAGAAGAGGTGACCGGACCCTGAGGAGGATTGTGGAGAAGGGCCGATTCCAGACCTTGGGGGACCTGCGGAAGCAGTGGACTGAGTCTGGAGTAGAAACATCCAGAGCCACCGGGCACAGGCGTGTGCAGGAAATGGGCTACAGGTGCCGCATTCCCAAGGTCAAGCCTTTTTTGAACCAGAAACAGCGGCAGAAGCGCCTGACCTGGGCTACAGAGAAGCAGCACTGGACTGTTGCTCAGTGGTCCAAAGTACTTTTTTCGGATTAAAGCAAATTTTGCATGTCATTCGGAAATCAAGGTGCCAGAGTCTGGAGGAAGACTGGGGAGAAGGAAATGCCAAAATGCCAGAAGTCCAGTGTGAAGCACCCACAGTCAGTGATGGTCTGGGGTGTCATGTCAGCTGCTGGTGTTGGTCCACTGTGTTTTATCAAAGGCAGGGTCAATGCAGCTAGCTATCAGGAGATTTTGGAGCACGTCATGCTTCCATCTGCTGAAAAGCTTTATGGAGATGAAGATTTCATTTTTCAGCACAACCTGGCACCTGCTCACAGTGCCAAAACCACTGGTAAATGGTTTACTGACCATGGTATTACTGTGCTCAACTGGCCTGCCAACTCTCCTGACCTGAACCCCATAGAGAACCTGTGGGATATTGTGAAGAGAAAGTTGAGAGACGCAAGACCCAACACTCTGGATGAGCTTAAGGCCGCTATCGAAGCATCCTGGGCCTCCATAACACCTCAGCAGTGCCACAGGCTGATTGCCTCCATGCCACGCCGCAGTGAAGCAGTCATTCATGCAAAAGGATTCCCGACCAAGTATTGAGTGCATAACTGAACATGATTATTTGAAGGTTGGCGTTTTTTGTATTAAAAACACTTGTCTTTCATTGGTGGGATGAAATATGCTAATTTTTTGGGACAGGCATTTTGGGTTTTCATGAGCTGTATGCCTTAATCATCAGTATTAAAACAATTAAAGACCTGAAATATTTCAGTTGGTGTGCAATGAATCTGAAATATATGAAAGTTTCATTTTTATCATTACATTATGGAAAATAAGGACCTTTATCACAATATGCTAATTTTTGAGAAGGACCTGTATAACACTTCTAATAAAACATACTCAAGTAAAAGTATGGATTGAATTACTGGTAATTGCTTTAAAAACTTAAAATTACTCAAAATTCCTTCTTAACTACGTATCACAAGTAAATGTAATTTTTTACTTTCCACCCTGGACATGTTTATCCAGTGATTACTTTCAGAGTGCTTGATTCACTTCTGTGCAGCGGTTAGGACATATTTTACTAAACAGACGGAGTACTAGCGTGGACAGCTGCTGACAGTATGTAGAAATATTTAATACTCAACGTATGAGTTGAGGATCAGGCTCAGCTACTACCACACCACCAAACCAAATGTTTGGTCGACATCTGAAAAATGATTTTTGTTTGATAAAGATCGTCTAATTTGCAAATTGTATTTTGCCCAGTGGTTCGAAAGATATTTTGCTAACACAAACAAGAACACCCACAGACATGAGCAAAAAAAAAAAAAAAAAACCGTGAAGCCTTTAAAGCTGTTGCACGTGACGGGTTTTTAGTTCCTCTTCAGATACAAATAGCAGCTGAAGTCTTAGTCATCAGTCACACACAATGACGTCATCAGCTACAGTTTTATTGAGTGATTAGGGTGGACTGTACCTATACAGCTCCTTTCTATCTGATCAAGACACTCAAAGCTCTTTACTACAATCTGTGCCTCATTCACCCATTCACACAGCTCTATACTAGATCTAATCAAAGACTAATCAGAGCTTTATCACATTCATACACTGATGGGACACACATCAGAGGCAACGAGGGGTTCAGTGTCTTGCCCAGGGACACTTCAGCACGTGACTGCTGGTGGAATCAAACCCCCAACTCTCGCAATGGAGGACGACGGCTCTAACCACTGAGCCACAGCTGCCCCCATATTTATATATTTGATAAAAAAAATTAAAAAAAACTTTTAAGTCATCTGGATAAGGACAGCTGGTTTAAAGGTAATGTCCTCAACATTAAGAAGTTTATAAGTATAATGTTTTAATGTAAATATAAATTTAGGAGACACGCTGCAGTAAACTGAGAGGTTTGCTCAAATGACACAAGAGTGAAAGAAAAATTAATAACTAAAGTAAACAGAGGGTTATTCACTCACTCCTTAAGTCTAATAACTTATTTGACACCAGCAAAACATCTGGACCCCCCCCCCCCCCCCACACACACACACACACACACACACTGTGTTCCACGTCAATAAGCAGCGCGTGTCCCTCACCTGCAGCCACATGACCAGAGGCAGAGGTCTGTCCTGGTCTGCAGGGTACAACCACCAGAACATGTGGGCCCCGGGTCTCACTTCCACATAGTCCCAGTCACCGGCACCGGCCCGGGGGGGCGAGGGGAGCCCTGCAGACACATGCACGGTTACAAACTCAGACACTCTTCCGGTTTCACAGACTTCAAAGGCTGAAGTGGAGACGTTTTGAAAAGTCCTCGTGGACACAAAGACTTGAGATGAAATGTGTGACCTTCGTGGAGAGCAGCAGCGAGCAGGAACCACACACACACAAGACCTGGAAACAGAGCCATTGTTGAAGCGAGACCCTCAGCCCCGAACAGTCTGAGTTTAAACAGCAAGGAGTCACGTGACGCCACCCGGGTCAGCTGACCAGGGTTGCCAAATAGTAAAAAACAACGAATTGTGTGCATTAAACATTTTTTCAACCTTTATTTATTAACCTGTGTGGTTTTTTTTCCCCCCTCTTGTCCTGTCCAGTATTGTGACACTTAGAATTATTGTCTGAGTGTCAAAGTGAAGCCCAACAGATTTACTTTCACAAGCAGAGCATGGCCTTAATGCTCTGCTTGATAAATAAATAAAACTTTATTAGAATATGCTTTGGGTTTGTTTCAGATGAAATGGACACGGGGATGAAAAACAAAGACGATAACAAAGCAGAAAAGTGAGAGAAGGGTTAAAAGGGAAATAAGGAGATAGGAATAGAAGAGAGAGAGAGAGATGGATAAAGAGAACACAAACATCAATGAAGTCTGCCTCTTGACCTGCGGAAAGAAAAAACAGACAAAACTGATAAACCACAACAACAAGCAACATACATAATGATACTTATAACATCATTAGAAAGTATTTTATACAGTACATAGTAATACAAGATGTATTTATTTATTTATTTAATTAATGTTTTGGGGTTTTTTGGGCAGGAAAAATGAAAGAAAGAAGAAAAAAAAGATGTATTTATTTAGATTGGCCAATAGTTGTGGGGTCACCTCCCTTCACCAAAGGAAGAACAAAGGCTGTTTTCCAAACATCTGGAATGGAGTTTTGGCTTATGGAGAGATTACAGATGTGGGACACTGGTACTACTACTTTTAAAATATTTAAATAAAGAAGTAAACAGAACAAATGTATTCCTCTGTGCTAACTAGCACTGAACCATGTGTGAAAATAAAAACAAGTAAAATTTTATGTAGGTGAGGCGATTAATGAATAATTTTTATTAAGTAGATTTAATTATTGAAATGGTAAAGTCATTATCATAAGAATATTATGAATCTGTTAAGCTTTAAAATGCTTATAAAAGTCATTATTGAAGTCATTGGTATCTGAATATCAAAATAAACTTTTCATTACTTTTAGTTTAAAAATGGCATAGTTAGTATTAATATAATACTTATTAATTATATTTAAATGTTAATTATAATATATATAAACAATCGTGAATGACGACACAACGCGCTCCCCACCCCCGGGCTGAAAAGGTTTCATCTCTAAATTGTTAATGCGAGCTGATCTTGAAAAGCTGACATTTGCTGAAAGCAGGAAAATAAAAGCAAAAAGTGGCAGAAAAATAGAAGAAATGTGGAGAAAAGCTGAACGAGGCAGATGGAGGCTGAAGAGAGTAAAAAAAAATAATCTGAAATTAATAAAAATCAAACTGAAATGAACAGAAAAAAGCTGAAATTAGAAACAAAAAAACTACAGAAAAGTTTTTTTTAAACACTGAAAGAGGCAGAATGAATAATACAAAGTTGAAAGTGTTAGAAAGAATCACAAAAGGTGGAAATTATCAAAAGAATACATCATGGAAGTGCTATTTGTGGGACAGATCTGGACTGGCAGGCCTCAGACTCGTGAAGTCTCTCAGATGAAAGACAAAACGTTTCTCCCTTAATGAAACTTGTCCAGATGACCTGATTTAACCTTTTTTTGTTTTTATGTATCTGGATGATTGAGCTTACAAACCTTTATTAGCATGAAAAACTAAAATTATCAGGTAAAGGTCTAAATCTTAGCTGGAAAAGCTGAATTCAGCAGAAAGAATCTGAACAAAGCTGAACCAGAACAAGAGCTGAATGGATCAGTTAAAGGTTGTAAACAACAGAGTTAGAAGAAGCTGCATTCATTTACAATGAGACAAACATGGCAGAAAAAGATCAATATTTATATGTAGTAAAAATTGCACAAACACCAAAAGTCATAGCAGAAATGTTGTGAATGAGCCGAATGTTTTGATTCATGAATTACTGAAATAGAATAAAACATTGCGGAACAAGTTGTGTTGTGAAAAATGTAAGGAAGAAAAAAAATGGATCTCAATAGTGAGAATGTCTAATAAACATTCACACTCATTCTTTTTATTGATGTTTTTCAAATTCGTGTTGCGATTTGTAAGAGAAGATGTGAACAATATCCTCCACGACACTAGAGGGCAGTGTATTAAACTAATTTAAAAACCATTAACCGGAAGTGACGTATAACGCTCCAGGCGGCGCGCGCGTGTGTCATGGCGGCTCACAGTCCAAATTTCATACGGCTCCGATTGTTCTTTGACTACCCGCCGCCGGCTGTGGTCGGGTGCCGGCTGTGCTGGCTGCTCGTGGACCTGAACTCGTGTCGCGTCGTGGCGGACCTGGAGAGCATCATCCGGGACAAGTTCGAGTTCAGCCGCGGGAGCATCCTCAGCCTGTTCGTGGAGGACTGCTACCTGCCGCACACGGAGAGCGTCTTTGTGGTCCGGGACAACGACACCATCAGGTCAGCGCGCGCTGTGGCTGGTGCTGTTGAAAGCAGCGAGTGTAACGAGGTTTAGTCAGGTCCCAGACCAGATTTATCCGCCTGCAGCACTGAGCAGCATGCTTCAGGACACTTCCGGTAGAGCTGGTTGTAAACACAAGCGCTCCGTACGGCGCATGCGCATTATGCTGGCGGTCTGAACATGACATTTCAAGAAGAGTAGAGAATATGGTGAAAACTAATTTAAAACTTTGTCAAAGAGGCACTACCCGGTCTGTACACACTGACAAGTGAAAGGAAGGACGACCCAACACTCAAACATTGATCACATTAGTATTTGGGAGTACGGTCACGAGATGCCAGTGAGTGATGATAGAATGAATTCAATTCAACAGAAGCGGGTAAATGGTAAATGATGGATGGATGGAGGATAGTGTTCTGTTTTGATCCGAGCTCTTATCTGGTAAAAACAGGTTGAATATTTTGTGATTGTTGTACTTTTTTAAAAAATTGTGTCAGTTCAGATCAGTGTGTTTCATGACAGATGTCAGATTTTCATCTGCCCAGAAACGAAGAATCAAACTCACATGATGAGGAATTAATACCACAGACGCGGTCCTCGTTCTTCAGAACCCAGACCTTTCTAAACGCCGAGAGACACTTATTTCATCTCCCCGGTCACTCCGAGTCTCTTGTAAACGAGTCCCCGAGGCTCAGTGGGATTAACCTGTCTAAATAAAGCTTGAATGAATTTGTGCACGATGTCAAGAAATTCTACTTCCCCTTTCCTCCTACAAAGCGGCATCGGACCGCTGCTCAAACTTGTGAAGGAGTGAGTGATTGATGTCGCGTTTGGATTTTCACATGAGAGAACAGGGCAGTAAATATCTACAGGTCAGCTCCACTCCACAATATTATGTTATTAGCAACAATCTGCTACTGTCGGATTTGCACAGAATGAACATTTCCCATAATAGAAATTCTGATTAATTCACAGCTAAATTGCCAAAGTCTTCATTTGAATGAGAAAGAGTTGAGGGAAAATGTTCATTCCATGTTGCCAGCAGTCACTGGGCTCATTGAATTGCTCATTCAGTAAGGCCAATGACTTCAGCTGAAGAAGCATTTGTTGGCAGTAGGAAGAAACAGTTGTCTTTAACTGGAAGGCCTCTCTGACAGAAAACAAGTATTTTTCATGTGCAGTTCGATGTGTTCTCTGTCTTTAAATAATCAAGGTACCGCATTTTCCGCCGTGCACGTCGCTCCGCCATAAAAGTCGCATCAGTCCAAAAATGTCTAATAAAGTGGAAAAATCCATAAAAATGTCGCTTCGCCGTATAAGTTGCATCTATCATGCGTCACCGCTGACAACCCAGAAACGTGGGCCGGTGTTGTGCCAAAAATCGATTGGCTGCCAAATGGTGGCTGCGGAGGCGTGCACGGGAGGACTTTAACACGAATTTAACAAGATTAACACTTAAAAGCAATTATTTGTTTGCTCAGATTTATAGTAAAGTTGTGTCTCAGTCTAACTTTTACTTAATAAATGCACTTTGACGGTCAAATTAGCTGCATTTCAAAAGTATTTGCTGCCTCGGTGCTCTGGGAGCGCACTCTGATGAAGGAAATCAAGAAGGAGCAACGCTGCGCATTTCTTCAAAATTTAACAAGATAAGCACCTAAAAACAATTATTACTTTGCTCAACTTTACAGTAAAGATGCGTCTCCGTTGAACTTTGACTTAATAAATGCACTTTAATGGTCAAACCAGCTGCTTTTCACCGGGACGGTGCAGCGAATTGAAGCTGATGTGACGGTTGCTCCAGGTGAGCTGGACGAAGGTGGCAGACTATGGCAAGCCAATTGTGTCATTAATAGCCACTTTTTCCTATTACATGACACAAAGGCATGCCAAACTACTCAAGTGCCATCTAGTGGCTGAAAATGTTAGTGTTCAATATTTTCAGTCAGAATGAATGAAAATGGTCATACCTCAGCCAAAAGTTGGTTTATAAATATGGGAAAAATCCATAAATAAGTCGCAGGGCATTTAAATTATGCAAAAAACTGCGACTTATAGGGCAAAAAATACGGTATTTATTAAACTTAAGAGTTTCACCGTTGGTGGGCTCAACTGGAGTCTGAGTCTGGTTCATCTTCTGAGTCTTCATTAAAAGATGTTTCTGTTTGCCAGGGTGAAGGTGGACTGTCTTACTCTGGTGAACGGGCACAGCATCTGTCCAGATGCTGCAGCAGAGACCTGCAGAAAGAGGCAAAGAGCCACAGAGGAGGACGGCTCAGGAGACGAACGTGTGAGCACACACTGTAAGAAGAAGAAGAAGAAGAAAAGAAACGAGAGCTCAGCAGACGGGAGCCATTTGGTTACAACTGTCAACAAGAACGAGACGCCTCAAGGCAAGAGACGCAAAAAGAAAAAGAAGAAAAAGACGGAGGCTAACAGCCATGGGGCTAACACCCCTACACCAGCTGCTCCCCCCCACAAGAAGTCTCTTGGCGTCAACAAGGCAACTAAAAGCTTCAAGAACATCCCAACCACACGGGTTCAAGGACAGAACGCCCCCATGTCAGTTTCTGTTGGTGTCAGTAAAGAGAACAAAACTTCAGGAAGTAAATCAACCAGTACGTTGACCTCTACCCCCACTGCTTCCAAGGCAAAGCCCAAACCCACCCAAACCCCTGCCCCTCCCTCATCCTCAGACACTGACTCCTCCTCAGATGAGGCTGTTGAAGTCTCACCAAAACCCAACCGTTTAACACCCACCACCACCACCACCTCACCTGAAGCTGCCTCCACCACAAAGTCCACAAACTCCTCCCAGAAACCTACAGACAGAGCAGTCCAGCCCCCAGCTCACACACGAACAGAGCCTCACAATCAGAAGAACATGCAGCCACATATCAGACATCAGCAGCACACCCAGAGCACGGCTGGTCTTTGGGGGGGTATCAGCAGCCGACAGGATGGAGTTTTGGCTGCTGCTGGTCCTGGAGACAGGTGGAAGTCTAAAGGTGATGACCAGGGTGAAAGAAGCTGCAGGGATTTAAAGGAGACTTCCTACCAGACGGATTCACTGTCCAACGTGTCCATAGTTGTCCAGGTTTGTCTCAACATCATCTGACCCAGTTCAGTGTCCTCCACCTCCTGAGTCTGCAGGGGGTCATTGTTCTTCTCTAGTTTTATTGCCTGTTGCAGAAAAGCAAAAGGCAGGCGATAATGTTTTGTTCGTACCTGTGTCTGTTAGCAAAATATCTCGTGACCGCCTGAACAAACAATGAAACTTGCAGAAAGTAATCCATGAACGTGTATCTACACCTGGAGGTGGCCACCACAGATAACTGATAATAACCAGCACAAGTGACTCTAACTCAGTCAGTTTTACGGATACAGAGCTAAAATTTGATGTGGTAGTAGCTGAGAGTTATTCTCAACACATACTTCACACGTGACTAGGGATGCACGATATTGGTTTTTTGGCCAATATCCGATATGCCAATATATTAAAACTTATTTGGCCGATACCAATACTGATATTTTTTCTCCTTTCCAGAGACTACATGACTTCTTTCTTTGCTGTGGAATTAAAATACTACGTGATTCTGCTTGGTCTTTGTTAAACCTGCTACCACATGCAGATGTCAGAAATATGGCTGAAAATGATGCAACACTTCAACTTGGATTATGTTTAATGTCAAATTTATTCATGACATTTACTCTCTAACACAATGACAACACTCAAATTTGTAAATTTTATATCCGTGAGTTATTTTGATGGAATGTTCGATATTTAACTTTAACGCTAATATTGTCCGATACCAATACCGTGCTGATAATATCGTGCATCCCTAGACGTGACATCTGGTAAAACTGCATTAGATGGTGGAAGTGATTTTTAAGGTTTGATCAAAACGGCTCCGTCTCCAACTCCGTTGTTTCTCCACATGATCTTAGTTTAATCTCTGGCATGAGAGGTCATTTTGGAACCAGAGACTGGGGTCTAGGGATGTGGAGTTACTCCCCCGCACACAAACATGGCGTCGCATGACCTTTGTTTCAAGCATGAATGAGCTAAATACAGCTGAACGTATTTAAACCTACAGCTGCAAGGTAAGAGCAGGAATCAACAACCGGCAACACCTGGAACAGAGACGTAGGTGTTTTTTATTTGCCTTTTTTCAACGAGTGTAAAACCCTAATTGTTTAAGTCGGGGAACTAAAACTGACTGGGATCCTCCTGGGGGGATGCTAGTCCCTTTCCGGCTTCAGCTTTGAGGATCCTGGGTGAGGACCAGTAGACAGTTTGTGGTGTGCTGTAGCTGTCCGCCACAAACATCAGGTTCTGGTTTGGTTTATTTCTCATATATATATAATATATAAAATCAACACAAGGTCAACATGACAATAAAATGCTCATGACGAGAAGAACCTTTCTCGACTCGCCAACCACACACCCCCCCCCCCCCCCCCAGCAAATATCAATGCATGCAACAAAAATGCAGAAACAAGGCACCGAAAGTGAAAAAGGAGTAAATGTACAGCAGCATGGTCCAGAGGCAGAGTGGTTCTGATGACAGTGAGGTTGTCAGGGCACCATGGTACTGTTAGCGGTGTGGCTCGGTTAGTGGCATGGGCTTTTAACAGGATTTGTGGTCGTTGCTCCGGTTGCCACAAGTGGAAGGTACAATTCTGCAGGTTAAAGTTAGAATTTAACAGGTTTGTAAATTTTATTAAAAACATGTAAAGTTTAAGGCAAATGTTTTAAATCATGCTAAATTAGAAATATATGTTCCAATTGTACTTCCCTTTGTTACTGATTAGTGGGAGTGGTGGCGCAGAGGTTAGAAAGGTGGGCCTGTCAGAAGGTCACCGGTTCAACTCTGCAGACGGACAACATCAAAATATTTGTGGGAAAGGTGAAACACCCACATCTGTCTCCACCCACATTTGCCATCCTCTGGGCCCTTGAGCAAGGCTCTTAACCCCCACCATCTGCTCCTCCAGGCGCCTTACACAGCAGCTCTCTGCTCCACACAGAGCGCTGTGGTAGCTCGGTGGTCTGTGTGCGTCAGGAAGGACAGCCGGCGTAAAAATAATCACCAAATCTTCATGTGAGTGAGTTCACTGTGATGACCCCTGAAGAAGGGAGCAGCCAGAAAAAAAAAAAAAAAAACTAAAAAGCTTTATTCCTGATTATATAGCATTCTAAAACTAGTAGTTGGATTTTACTTTATAATGTACTAGAATTGAAACTAATTAAAACTTTTCGCTGTATTGTAGCTTGTGTATTTAATGAAACTAAACTGCAGTTTTTCCCTTTATTTGGTGACATAATTTGTTCAAATGCAAAATGAAACACTTTGGTCTTGGTGAGCCAGCGTCTGGTCAGACACTGACTGAAACCTCTTGTGCTGGAGTAGAGAGTTACAGGAAACTGTAGCAACTAGTTTTTATTTCACCGCTGCAGCTGGCCGGTCACTGGTGTGCAGGAAATGAAATCTAACATCGTTAGTTAGTGTATGGAAGAACAACAGTAACTTCTGGACTGTGTGAATGTGTCTGTTTTTATAGAATGGAGCAGAAAGTGTTGCTCAGAAGGACTACAGCACTATGCCTCTGTTAGCTGCACCCCCACAGGTGGGCCAGACAATCGCCTTCAAGGTAAGTCGAGTGTACCGTAAGGCCGTGCATGTTGTGAGCATGATGAAAAATAAATGACGTGCTGGCTGCCATTTTGGTGTACAGCTACATGTAGGTGAAATGGTAAATGGACTGGATTTATATATCGCCTTTCTCTCTTCTCAAGACATTCAAAGCTCTTTACAACAATCTGTGCCTCATTTACCCGTTCATACAGCTCTATACTAGATCTCAACAAATCTGAACAAATCATTCTAAAGAGACTAATCAGAGCTGCAGACATGTTCCTGTTTTTAGTATTTTACATCACTTTATAATGTAGCTGTTTTTGTTTAGTTTTTAATATAATTTTCGTCCATTTATTTTTTTATTAAATATGCTTTCTTTGATGATTGTTGTCACCATTAGTTGTTAAAAACGGGTCTCTCTTGTAAATGAGTCCCGTGGCTCAATGAGACTAACCTGTATACATAAAGGTTGAATGAATTAATATTTTTACTTTCCATAAAGTAACAAAAACATATTTCTGAGTCAAAGCTTTGTCCCAATTGTCACACAGGCACATTTATTAACAAACAGCTGTAACTCTACTAAATGTCTAAAAAATAAACTATTTACCGTACATATCCATCCAACCATCCATTATCTTTACCCGTTTATTCCATTTTGGGTCACGGGGGTCGCTGGTGCCCATGTCCAGCAATCACTGTGCGAGGGGCGGGGTACACCCTGGACGGGTTGCAAGTCCATCACAGGGACACATAGAGACAAACGAGACAAACAACTATTCACTCTCTCACTCACACCTAGGGACAATTTAGAGTTACCAATCAGCCTAACATGCATGTTTTTGGACTGTGGGAGGAAACCGGAGTACCCGGAGAAAACCCACGCATGCACGGAGAGAACATGCAAACTCCACCCAGAAAGGCCCCTGGACCGGGGTTTGAACCAGGGACCTGCTCGCTGAGAGGCAGCAGCTCTACCAGTTGCGCCACCGTGCTGCCCCATTTGCCGTACATATATTAAATAATAATCCTCTTCAGATGCGCCGCCTCACAACGTTAGTAAGCGTATGTGAAGCAGCACGTGAAGCATTGCTAAAGACACAGTGCTTAGTGGCTAACAAGACGGCTAACTTTAGCCGTCTTGTTAGCCGACCTTCTCTTCGATATGATAAGCTGCTGATTTATTAATGTCGCACCACCTCACACTGTTCCTCTCATAAGGCACAGCACGGCTAAATGAGATTTGACCCGTGTATTTTTTTTTTTGTTTGTTTAGGAAAGGAGTCTGAAAACACAGTCGGAGCTGCAGCATATAACTTATAGCGCTGTTTTAAATGGTGAAGAAGATTCATAGTTCTGACCTTTGTTGGGACGTGTTTTCAGCATCGCTTACAGAAAACATCTTTCTGCTGTTCATCTGACAATTTAAATCCAAACCATCTCCAAATCAAAGCCATTCTTTTTATTTTTTTGCACAGCAACGCTGCTCTCCTCTGTTTACGGTGCTTGTGTTAAACACCCACCCCCCACACACACACCTGGAGAAGCCGGGGGGTTAGAGCGCACGGGTGAGGTGCTGTGTTTGTATTCAAAGAGAGAGACGAAGGGGCTGAGTGCAGTTGGAGGCACAGACGGGAGAAAAAGAACTACACAGATTTTCAAGTCTAATAATACTTGATGGCTGCGATAGAGCCATTTTAACCATCGTAAATAGAAAATCTCGCAATACATCAAGTATATTCGATACATCCCCCAGCCCTACTGCATCTCCATAAAGTAGGTCAGCAGCAGGAAGCATGAAGTGCTCTAAAACTTCCTGGTAGACTGCTGCGTTGACCTTGAACCTCAGAAAACACAGTGGACCAACACCAGCAGATGACATGTCCAAAGTTATATTCTCTGATGAAAGTAAATTTAGCATTTTCTTTGGAAATCAAGGATCCAGAGTCTGGAGGAAGAGGAGAGGCACAGAATCCACTTGCTTGAGGTCCAGTGTCAAGTTTCCACAGTCAGTGATGGTTTGGGGTGCCATGTCATCTGCTGGTGTTGGTCCACTGTGTTTTCCATATATCAGTCTTATTTATTTTTATAAACCACCTCTGATTAGTTCTTCACCACAACGTTGTCTCTGGTCAGAGAGTTCCTTGGTCTTCATGGAGTCTGTTGCTTGGTGGTAGACCTCACTGCTTAGAGGTATTGAACTGCTGTTGATTCAAGAGACTATCAGAGCAAGTAGACTGTATTCTGAATCTTGGCAGCACAGTGGTTCAGTTGGTAGAGCTGCCATCTCTCAGCGAGAAGGTCCCCAGATCAAATCCCAGCTGAGGCCTTTTTAGGTAGAGTTTGTGCATTCTCTTGGGTGCATGCTTGGGTTTTCTCCGGGTACTCCAGTTTCCTCCCACAGACCAAAGACCTGTTTCAAAACGCTTGTAAAAACTCTGTCGGTAAGGGTTTTAGAGTTCACTCAGCTCTTCTAATCAATGTTCAAGTTGTTCCATATTAAATACATAATTGACCACTAAGCTTTTGTCTTGAGGTTTAGCTCTTCTGCTTCATCATCACCATCCACTTTTGGTCACCACTTGCCTACAGTTCAATTCCAAGAACTACAATACCCAAAGCAGTGGTTGATAAAGCCATAACTTTATCATCTTATTTCTGTTTATAGCCCTATTTGCATGGGATTAGTTTTACCTAGGGACCACGTGTTATTTTTAACAATTATGGAGATTGTCTGTGATGTTAATCCCATGCGAATCTGCCATGTCAATAATTTGTAAAGTAAGAATTGAACTCCAAGGTCCAGTGATAATACTAATCCAATTCGAATAGGCATCTCTGTGATTTGGACAGAAATGGGCAGGATCCGATGCATAATAGGCCGGGGGGTGGGTGGGGGGTGGGGGGTGGATTTGTTTAAATTGCCTTTGATACCTTGGTTCACCCAAAATTTCGATTCACTCAAGGGTTTCTTCTCACGTCCAGTGCCTACATTTCTTCTTAGCGCCCGTCATCTTGAACACACAAGTGGATGTTACGCAATACGCAGCGCGTTAACATCACATCCGGAAGATGTCCGTAAATTTCAGCTAAATCTCAGGCTTTGGTTATCCCGTGTGAACGCGCCACATAAAAAGCAGACGTTGGGGAGTAATTTATTTATTACTTGTGGTCCCTAGGTAAAACTAATCCCGTGCGAAGAGGGCATGCAACTACTACTGGCCTTTATTTACAGATGAATTTTTTGTTGTGATGTATGATTTTTATTGTATTGGGACCAACAAAAAACACCTTTAGTAAAGATCTATGAGCTGAAGGACCAGTAAAAAAGTTAATGTGTAAATAATTAGGTTTGTAAAGAAATCATAGCTTTGTATTTAAAGGTTAATTTCTCATTGCATTTCATTTCTTTACAGCTGCTGGAGTTAACGGAGAACTACACACCAGAAATATCTGAATATAAGGTGAGTAGATTTGCTTTTGAAAAAAGGAAGTGCAATGTTTGGCTGAGTTTGATGAATTATTTAGTGCTTCTGGAAAAGAAAGTTTAAATTACCGGTAGTTGAGTTTTAAACTTTTATTCAAATCACTAACCTTTTGATTTTTTTGTTACTTTAGGAGGGAAAGATTGTCGGTTTTGACCCAACAACTGAACATCTTGAACTTGAACTTCTCAATGCTTCTCAAGGTAGGGATGAAGTTTATATAGATACACAAGAAATTACCAATATGGAAATTTTGGCTATCACCGATACGATATTGGGAGGCCCAGGTGAATGCCGATAACCGATATAATGGCTGACAATTGCTGAGCTATTTCCACCCCCAATAATCTAAGAAAACATCGAGTGGAGCGGGGCTTGTTTGTTTAGCACAGCTGTTGGCAACCTAGAAGCTAATCAGATCTACGCTATACCTAGTCCTACTCTAGGTTATCAAATGTGTTACAAAAATATAAATTAAACAAACACACTTCCCTGTTCATTGTTTAGTCAGTCACGTATGGTGACAGTCTGATCATCTCCTTAGATAGAGAACTTTACTAATTGGCGTTTATGTATGTGAATGTTTCTGTAAAGTGCCCTGAGACAACGTTGTTGTGATTGTGCGCTATATTGTAGTGAACCTGGTCTGACCCTTATCTGACCTCAAATCTACCAGATGGACAGAGACTGTTATTTTCATTAATCTGAATAAGTCTGGGCCATCTGATGACTTTCTTTCTTGAATTAATCAAGCAGAAAAGACAATTCTTTATAATCATTACTGTCTTACAAATGTTTTGATAATCAAATTGTGTTAGTTCACTCAATGCTTTACAGGTTGAAAAGAACTACTCATTTTTATTTTACATAAACAGTAAGTAATGATTTTTATTCCTCATTCAAAGAAGAAATCACCTGAATATGCATTTCTTGATTTTCTGTCTGAAATGAGCAAGCTGTCGTAAGTATGTGAAAGGTTGGTTTTCGGTCAACTAAATGTTTACCGAGAAAGATGTCATGTTTAAACTTTTTCAGAAGATTACCAAGAGTGAGACTCCACGAAGTCTGGTCGACTGCAATAATCTTTTCTGTATGTTGAAAACAATCCTTGACTTTTGATAATAACTTACGTCAAAAAACCACTCCTCTTTCTGGTCCATCCACGAATCAGAAAGCTCTGAAGTAAACTCGGAAGTAAACTCAATTAAAAATGTGACAACTTCCCGGTTCTATGAGTCGAGTCTAGAGTGCAGTCGGTTCCAAAGAGTGCAGTAGATTCCATGGAGAATGGAAAAGTTCTGAAGGAGTTCAGAAGAGAACTAGAGTTATGGAGAGTTTTGGAGTTGCCGAGAATCCAGAGACGTTTGGAATTATAATTTCTGTTTGAGCTAACCACGCACGACTCTCTAAGGATTTTAGCAGTTCTCAACGGAGACGCTGATATCAGTTGAAAAGGATTCTTACTGAGGTGATCGATCATCAACAAGGTAAAACTTCTTCTTCGACCAAGTGTACCGTGGGCAAAGCTGAGATTTGACGGAGCGTGCAACTTCTGGTCAAACAGATTAAATTCTCTCACATAGTTCTCTGTAAGATAATCTCCTTTCATCTTAAACTCTTCTCTCTCACAAAATCAGTACAGATATTTTAGAAATATCTGAAGCAAAGTCCTCAAATCACCGCCGAGTGATTTGAAGTTCATTATTTGTGAAACTGTCTGTTATTATTTTCATATTTTGCCAAATTAATGTAAATGTTTGATGTTAAACTTTGATTCTGAAAATAAATGACTCCATTCATTTGATGGGTCAAAGATAATGACGTCTCTCGTTCACATTTCTGTTAAATTCAATGCACGGCATTTACAGTCAGAAAAATGAAGAACTCGTGAAAAGTATGCATAAATATATACCCCGTATATTTGTCATACAACAAGTGACACGTACCCACGTGACTCACTACAAACTGGTGGCTCGCACGTCTCATGAATGACTGTTAATTCGTGTAAAGATTGATTTAAATGTTGGCATGTTGAAAAAGTAACAGCTGATGAGCTGTAAATGTTTACGCAGCGGCTGGGCTGCGCGCTTGGAGCTCGGCTCTGCAACTTTACGCTGCATGTTCTAAGCGTTGGGCTAGTAATGTTTTAAAAGCTGAAATTGTGTCATTGAGTCTTTATAAAAGCTGAATTGTACGTCTGTTACGTGTAACTAAAAGCTGATGAGCTGTGGAAGACGTTATTCTGTCTAAAAGTACGAGGTTCTGCTTTAAGACCCGGCTGTGGACCAGTTCGGTTCTGTTCAGTTTGAACGAGTATTTTGAATAGATGGATAAACGTTTTAAAAGCTGAGCGCCGCCTCAGGACATAGTTAGGAGTTGTTTCGTTACAATTTTTAACAGAAAAAGTGCATTTTGATGGTTTAAAAGACGAAAAAGTGACGAACTATTTTTCAGGCTAAACCTAGCATGCTGGCTGAAAACGTCTCCTGATTGGTTGAATTCGCTGTTGTGGAGCGCTCTGATTGGTTGAGAAGGCTGACTGGCGTGGCTACGTCACTTCCTCTCACCCTGCGCTGCTTTGCCATTGGTGATTTCAGTCACGTGACCCGGAAATGAAATTCGTTTTCATAGGAAAATAAAATCTGCTTTTTAAAGCTGAAAAGTAACTTTAAAGTGGTTTTGACACATTGGTTAAGTGCTTCGAAGCTATTTGCTGAAATTTTGCCACGTTAGAGTTTAAAATTCGTCAAAAAAACGATGTTTTTAAACAACGCTAGCGATGCTAATTTTAAGCTAAACAGCTAACGACCGGAGCTTAAACTACGCTTAAAATCACTAAATGAAGCTGAAATATTGTTCCAAAAACTCATGTTCAGGCTAAGAAGTCGTGTTTGTTGAAATTTTGCCACTTTTGTGTAAAAAATCCGTTCAGAAATGTTGATTTTAACCGAGTTTAGCCGAAGCTAACTTCAAGCTAAGCAGCTAACAACAGGATGTCAACCGAACGCCACAGGAAGTTATAGCACCCCTAGTGGACAACACAAAAAGTGACGGAGTTATAATTGTTGAGGTAATACTGACATCTCCTGGCGAGACGTGAGATCACAGGTTTCACTTCGTTTTTAGGTAAAGAGTGAAATTAAACGTTTTCTTTATTTTTCTGTAAGACAATTTTGAGTTAACAAACTTCCTCAAAGCTGAATAAAACACTGTTATCTTACATTTTAAAAAGTAATAGGTATTTATGCAAAGAAGCATTTACCAAAAAAATTTTATTCACTGATAAATCCTTAAAACAGGTTCATAATAAAATTAGAAACTTTAAAAAAAAAAAACAGATACAGTTACAAATATTCACAGAGTGGAATAGTTTACTCATTTTGCTTGAAGGATAATACACGTTTAATTGCAAAATCACTAAATAAGAGTAAATTTATCAGGAAAAAGAGATTTTCTGTTTAATTTGCCACCTAAATAAAATATATCTCTATTTAATTTTAAATAGAAGCTTTACAGGAGCAAATACAGTTTTTCTGAAGAAAGACTGATTATTCCTCATCATCAAATTCTTTTCTCTTTTCACCCACCTGGGTTGATGAGTAACTGTTTAAAATAGCAAATTTCTGGAACAGAACGGTTTAAAAAACGTTTTAAACTAATATTGCTGTGAGACTAAAGAAAAATTTGCAGGTTTATAAAAAATTCAGTGTTTTAGAGTAAAATACACTAAAAAACAGCTTGGTACTCTAGTATCTGTGGAAAATAAGCACAAAAAGTAACACTGCCAAAAGAGCGTTTACTTAAATATTCATGAATTGGGGTAAAACCTGAGAAAGGTACCCACAGTTGAATAAGTGACTTATAACAGTACTTCTGTGTAAACCCAAAGCTAAAATAAGTGTGAAAACTCATTGACTTGAATACAAATATTTACCTGTAAAATATCTAAAGCTTGCAACTGTTCAAACAGATAAATTACTACACAGTGAAAACATGACAGGTGTGTTAGAAAAAGATTTTGACCCAAAAGGAATGGCGGACTGCTTGGAGAATGCGTTCGCGCTTCTCGGAGCGTCCTTACATTCATATATGATTCAGACAGAGCGCATGAACCCAAAAGAGTTAGTGGACAATCTGAAGGAGGTTGCAGAAAGTGTGACCTCTGCAGAATTCACAAAGTCCAGTTATGAAAAGCTGGCTAAAATTGCAATCTTGCTGAAAGAGTCATTCTATAAGGCTGTTGAGAAAACTGATTACCTCAAACAAAGGTTAGACAGTGAAATAGTGTTTGCTCAGGAAATTGAAGAACACGTCCTTCAATTTAAACGTGAACACGAGGCCCGCATAAGACAACATTATGAACAGATGTCTCAAGAACAGCAAAATACAAGTGCAGAAATTGATTTGCTGAACAGCAAACTACAAGTACTTGAGGCGTCACTATCCGAAGAAAGGGATAAAGACCGTGTGCACCAAGCCACGTGTGCAGATAACGATGTGCTACAACAACAGTTGCAGTTTGCAAAAACTGAACTGGAACAATGCAAAATAGATAAACAAAATCTACAAAAGCTACATATGCGCTTAGAAGGTGACTACTGTACATCCCAGGAACATTTAAAAAAATGTGAGGCGAAACTAATAGCAGCAATAGAAAGAGGTCAGAATGTTGCTCAAGGTGACCTGGAATCCAAACCAGACCTTGAACAAAGTCGGACTAATACACCAATTACTCAACGACCTCTTTACTCACATGGTGCTTTTAGACCCATCCAATCACCTACACAAACGGGCAGAGCAACACCCCCACAACTGATCACGCATGTGAGACCATTGAAATCTTCTCCATCAATGGATGACTTGCAAAAAATCTCAAAATATGTACAACGTTTCATCCCTGAACCGTTGGGCTCCGCTGGAACGAAAGCGTACCTTAGAGATCTGGATTTCAGATTGAGAGCTTATCCAAACGCTACGGTAGAAGATAAAATCAGTCTGATACGACTCACTTCGGACAGAGAGGTGTTTACCTTCATCGAGCGTCTACCAGATGCAACGAGAAGGGATTACAAACTTCTGTGCGAAGCTCTGATCAAAGAGTACGACACCTGCGCAGGGCCTGCTGGTTTTCCAGCCGCAGACAAGGTCACGCAGGGCAAGAATGAACATCCAAAAGTTTATTACAAAAGAATCTTCCAAGCTTATTTTGGTAGCAGAAATGAAACCGGAATGGAGGAAGAAGAAGGTTTTAAATTTGTTTTCAGCAAAAATCTCCATCCTGACATTCAAACGTCAGTGCAAATGATGGCAAATTACAGAGAAAAATCCATCAGTGAGATTAAACAGTGCGCTGTAAACGTGTTTGAGGCACGTTGTCATGCCAAGACGCCCATAGAAGTGTTTCCTGGTGTAAAGGTTAAACCCCACTCCCTAGAATTAGAAGGAAGGCGTTCATCGCCACCCCCTCCTAAAAAGGGAGAAAAAAGGCAGTATTTTCAGACTAACAAACCGCATCATGAAGGTGCACGCTGGGACAAAAAGGCTCCTCCTTCAGAGGACGAACGTGATTATCGTAAATGGGACCAGCGGAGGACGCAAAAAATTGGGAACCGAGAGGAACCCCAAAAAGACGTACCTAGCCGCCCCCCACCTCGGACGAAACGTCCAGAGGCGAAAAAATCACAAAAATCCCAGAAAAAAGGCCCTCCACCTCTGAGCTCGGAAGAGACAGAAAAATTGCGTGAAATGTTAGAAGATTTGAAACACACTGACAAGGGAAGCCGACCAAAAGCACTATGCAGTGAGGTACTCACTACTACATCTCTGGACGCGAATGACAACACTACAGATGTCGGTGAAACATACCAAGACGCTGCTGTTGTTGCCTCAAACAACCCCTCATCGGATGAAAGGGGGGTAATCACACACACAAACGATGACCAGTCATCGCAAGCTGAACACGCAGAAACAGCTACAGCTGTGCTGACGGTTCAGACAAACCAAGATTACACAGATAAATCTGAACGCGTGAAAAAGCGTCAGAAAAAAACCAAAAGGTTTCTGTGTAACTTTATCAGAAAGGGGGCCGCCAAAAAGGCGTACCTGTCAGTAACACTCGAAGGTGTCCTCACACACGAA
>NC_056512.1:13424771-13427282 GCF_014905685.2 Nematolebias whitei
TGGATAAATCTGATCTCATCATGCAGCATAAGCAACTGGGTATAGGTGTGAGGGCCAAAAGTCTGGTTATGTACTGACTCCTAAATGTGCTTGTTTTCTACTGAAACATGGAGTAGGGTTGACCTTTAAAATGTGAGACAGCTGAGGAAGTTAACCAGTAAACAGAATACCTGCTCCAGTTGCAGAAATCTTACAGAAACTGACAATCACTCATCTGTAGTGACTGCAGGTTGAACAAGAAAATGTGAAGTTAAAGGAAACCTCCTTTGTCCCAAGGCCAGTTTAAGTATCATTAATATTTTTCTTTCTTTATGAATCGATTGTAACTTTGTTCACATTTTTCAACAACCAAAATGGAATTTGTTTTTAATGTTATGGCTAGGTATTAAAAAAAAACCTAACATTTAGCTCCCCCATTACCCAGTTATGTTGCTCTTATTTTGAAATGTAACCGGAAGTCCTGTGTTAAGAGAGTCGAAAAAAGAAGTTATGGAGACGCCGCGGCAGTATACTGGAGCAATGTAGAACCGAGACGCCGCCAGTGTTGAATCTGAGACGCCGCTAATGTCGAACCGGTTAACACCATAGACATAATATGCCTGTGGTTAACACAATCTGCCAATAACGCCTTGTTTTTAGACATAATGTGTCTGTGGTTACAGCATTTTATCGTTCAGCCTTTTTTTCTATCGTCCAATCAGATGTGGCAGGCCAGACACGCCTATTTTTCTATCGTCCAATCAAATATGGCCGGCCAGACACGCCCATTTTTCTATCGTCCAATCAGGTGCGGCCGGCCAGACACGCCTATTTTCATATAGTCCAATCAGATATGATCGCCCAGATACGCCCATTTTCCTATAGTCCAATCAGATATGACCGCCCAGATACGCCTTCCGAATTTGGCTGCAGAGATACCTACTTGGGTGCCTGTAATAACAGAAATAAAATGATTAAATCATATTTGAATTGTTTTTATAAATTTATTCATATGTAAATGAGATGGGCATTTGATATCACAATATAACGATCGCAGACTTGTGAATCGAATAGAATTGAAATCGTATCTTGACAGACTTTGTGATATCGAGAAAAACCATACTATCATACAAACAAATCAATATAATATCTTATCGTGGTAAAGCTGGTGATTTGCACCCCTACTGTGTAGTGTATTTTGTTGAACAGAGAATGTTGTTTATTGTAACTGATCTGTAAAATAAAACAAATCAACAATAATAAATTATCTTCTTTCCTCCAATCCACTTGTCATTAGCTACGTGCCTCTCAAGTTAGCAAGCTAACATTTAGATAAACTAGCATAGGCTATTGCCTTGTAAAACTTTATCCAGAACAATAGATCTAGCGTAGAGGTAAATATATCAGTGTTAGTAATGTTATCTTTGTCGTCCTCAATGAAATGCATTGTTTGTCTGAAATCTTTACTTCTCTGCAAAGAAAAATAAACTCTGCTGCAGTCAGTACTAATCAATTCAATTTAGTTTATTTATATGTAGTGAGTCACGTGGGTACGTGTCACTTGTTGTATGACAAATATACGGGGTATATATTTATGCATACTTTTCACGAGTTCTTCATTTTTCTGACTGTAAATGCCGTGCATTGAATTTAACAGAAATGTGAACGAGAGACGTTATTATCTTTGACCCATCAAATGAATGGAGTCATTTATTTTCAGAATCAAAGTTTAACATCAAACATTTACATTAATTTGGCAAAATATGAAAATAATAACAGACAGTTTCACAAATAATGAACTTCAAATCACTCGGCGGTGATTTGAGGACTTTGCTTCAGATATTTCTAAAATATCTGTACTGATTTTGTGAGAGAGAAGAGTTTAAGATGAAAGGAGATTATCTTACAGAGAACTATGTGAGGGAATTTAATCTGTTTGACCAGAAGTTGCACGCTCCGTCAGATCTCAGCTTTGCCCACGGTACACTTGGTCGAAGAAGAAGTTTTACCTTGTTGATGATCGATCACCTCAGTAAGAATCCTTTTCAACTGATATCAGCGTCTCCGTTGAGAACTGCTAAAATCCTTAGAGAGTCGTGCGTGGTTAGCTCAAACAGAAATTATAATTCCAAACGTCTCTGGATTCTCGGCAACTCCAAAACTCTCCATAACTCTAGTTCTCTTCTGAACTCCTTCAGAACTTTTCCATTCTCCATGGAATCTACTGCACTCTTTGGAACCGACTGCACTCTAGACTCGACTCATAGAACCGGGAAGTTGTCACATTTTTAATTGAGTTTACTTCCGAGTTTACTTCAGAGCTTTCTGATTCGTGGATGGACCAGAAAGAGGAGTGGTTTTTTGACGTAAGTTATTATCAAAAGTCAAGGATTGTTTTCAACATACAGAAAAGATTATTGCAGTCGACCAGACTTCGTGGAGTCTCACTCTTGGTAATCTTCTGAAAAAGTTTAAACATGACATCTTTCTCGGTAAACATTTAGTTGACCGAAAACCAACCTTTCACATACT
>NC_056512.1:13427382-13427479 GCF_014905685.2 Nematolebias whitei
ACCAGAGACGGAGCTGCAGCTGGAGAACCAGGAACCAGAGACGGAGCTGCAGCTGGAGAACCAGGAACCAGAGACGGAGCTGCAGCTGGAGAACCAG
>NC_056512.1:13427489-13439603 GCF_014905685.2 Nematolebias whitei
AGCTGGAGAACCAGGAACCAGAGACGGAGCTGCAGCTGGAGAACCAGAGACCAGAAACGGAGCTGCAGCTGGAGAACCAGGAACCAGAGACAGAGCTGCAGCTGGAGAACCAAAGACCAGAGACGGAGCTGCAGCAGCAGGTGGTGGAGGAGCCATGAACCCCACCCTTCGCGAAGCTCTCCCCTTCTTGCGCTGGGTTCGGGGAGGACCAGCAGTTTGCCCCCCTCTCTCCGATGATTGCTTGGCCCCACCAGGTGGGGAGCGAGGAGGAGGTGGACAGCGGGATGCAGCGGCGCGGTGAGGTGAAGAGGAACGGAGAGGCTGTGAGGACCCAGGTTTAATGGCCAGGCGGGTCCCCCAAAATGGATTCCTCCTCTCCTCCGATGATTGATTGGCCCCACCAGGTGGAGAGCGAGGAGGAGGTGGGCAGTGGGGTGCAGCGGCGCGGTGAAGTGGAGAAGGACGGAGAGGCTGTGAGGACCCAGGTTTAATGGCCAGGCGGGTCCCCCAAAATGGATTCCTCCTCTCCTCCCTTTCTCTGTCTTTCTGGGCAGTTTTTTCTGCCTCACGGCAAAAATACTCAAACAGAGAAATCATCCCTCTGCTGGGTTCTGGTCCGGTGATTCTGTCACGATCCTCGAGGTTGGAACCCAATTGCAGAGAGATGAGTGAGGCAGGAGTTCAAAAACCAAAACAATTTATTTTTTCTTTAACAACAAAACAAAAGGCTGTCGGTGCAGCAAAACTTACTTTTGGCAGATTGGATCAGAAATAATGCAGAGCAGATCATCAGGGGGGCAGAAACCAGACAAGGCAGAAGAGGATTGTGATGTCTGTGAACATAGAACAGTCACCGGACAAGGAGTGAAGGAAAGAAAGGCTTTTTATGTGACAGAGGGAGAGTTAGTAATGAGAGCACCTGGGCAAGTGGCTGATGAGGGACAGGTGTGAATGATAAAGACTGAGTGGAGAAGCAGACTGAGGAATGAGAGGAACATAACAGAAACAGATAAACAGAAAATCACACACAAAGCAGAACAATAAAAAATATAAAAAGCAGACAGAGACAGAAACTTGAAATAGAAGGAAATGATTAAGACTGTGGGATGATAGTTTGAAGATATAAATGTTGGTTTCTGGTTGCAGCTTGAAGGAGGTGGCAGAGGCTTGGCAGATGGGGGGGCAGCGGGGGCCGCTGACCGTGACACTTTTATTTATTTGTTTTTCATATTTTTCAGTTATACTCAGCTTTTAAATATTTATTTTTCAAGTAATAAGAACTTTTATTTTCAGCTTTTATTTTGAAAAGCAACACCCAGTTGTTGTAAACGTGCACAGTGAGAGCTGCCGGAGCCGAGTGGAGGTTCACTTTACCTCAGTGCGTTACGACAACAATGAGAGAACGGTCGAAACTATCGTGACCTACAATAAACGTACTTCAATAAAATGCATAAGTGAAAACATAACATACTTTATAAGTACAATAAACCATATTTCTTTGTCAAACATCGCAAAGAAACGTTACCTCATCAATAATCCTCGTGACTTTAAGGGTTACCCACAGCCAATCAGTGTTCGCCGCCCATAAACGCCTATTCGCCAGAAACGCCCACTTTTGGTCTGCAGAGAACCCCTTCTCCCGGCACCAGGCATTTAAATAAAAAACATGTTTTTCTTAATTAATGAAAAAATCAAAATAAAGGACCTGTTCAGTATAGTCTCACATTTCTTATGCTTAAATGCATTTTTAAACCAGTAAAAGTGCCCTGATTACCTTTCACTTATAAAGAAACAAAAATAGATATTGAGCTTAAATAACATGGCTATCAATGTCATGTTTCTTCTTCAGGTGAACGGACAAATTTGTTGTTTCCCGAGTATTTAACTCCCACTGGCACCTGTTGCATACGACATGAGTTCTGTCTGTTGAACCGTCCTTCTGTTGGAATCTAAATATTTCCACAGAGTTGATTTAAATCCAGCAGGAGAGAGAAATTCAGTATCTGTGTTTTCTGTCTCGTCTGCCATGTTGCTGAGGTGGCTGCAGAGCGCAGCTGTGCACGGAAATGGTGACATGGACGTGCCTTGGGAATTTCAAAATAAAAGCGTATTTTAAAGATGACGATATGAGTCGATGTTTTAGTTTTGCCACGATATAATTGAATCATTAATCATTTAATTGATTTATCTACTTAAATCGATATATTGTTACACCCTTACTACACAGTGCTGCTCCCTGCTTCATCTGTGCTCAAAGTGAAACTTGAGTGAACGGCCATGACTTGAAAGTAGTCTTCATGCGCCCTCTGCTGGATACATTGCACAGTTATGGCTGGTTCACAGCATTTTAGACTTAAAAATTAAAAGTGTTTATATTGGCGCATAATGGGACAATTATCACCAAGTCAGGTCCTCTTGACAGATTCTTTGGAAGAATGAGGGAAGAATCCGTCCAGAGGACCTGACTGAACCTTGTTAGATTTATCTATCTGGATTAGTGAGCATGCATCAGGATGCGACACAGCTAGGTTTATTTTAAGTAACATAGTATTGTATTATTCTAATTTTATATATAGTTTACTGGATACACCTCTACAAATTAGTCACTTTGGAGACAACCCCATTTAAGATGATAGCCATAGCAAACACAAAAACAGCTACAGCTCTGTTAAGTTTGCAGGCACTGAGCTAAAGTTTGATGTGGTAGTAGCTGAGAGTCTTTTATATCATAACACTCAAAGCACAAGGAGGCGCCTGAGAACTGGATTAAAACTTTACATGACAGGCTGCGAGTGATGTGTGTTCCTTCAAGAAGTGCACATTTTATTTATTATGTTAATTTGTTGCATCAGATTCAACGGAGCACGTTTCTGTTTTGACCATTTTTCTCATCTTTCTTTTTAATAAAGAATTATACAAAAACAGACTGTTTTTAATTTGCATTTTACACAGAGTAGTTTCTTTTTGTACAGACCCTTTTAGAAGAGAACATGTTAAACAGACTTCATTGTTTTTCACCTGCTCATCTCCAGAAGCTCCTGTAGAACCTGGCAAGTTTGATCTTGTCTATCAGAACCCGGATGGCTCAGAAACAGTTGAATATGCCTTGCCCAGAGGATCATGGGTAAGCTGTGTAACGTTCACTGTCACAAACATAAAATAATCATCTCTTTTTGTTTGTTTACTAAACTCCATTTGACCTTCCACAGGTGACAGAACGATGGGCGTCTCTACTGGAACCAAGACTGATCATTTAGTGTGTTCTCTTCTTAATGTCACTTTATTTGATATTTTAGTTTATACTTTACGTCATACTTCATACTTTGATACTTCACTTTATTTTATTTACAAGAGTTGGAATATTATTGTTTTATCCTCTTGTCAGAATATGATCTGTCTTGCATAAACATTTTTCTAATAAACCATTGCAGTTTGTGCTTCATCATTATAATATCCTGTTTTTGTTGAGCAAATCACAAGTTTACCATGAAACACGATGTAAAAAATATCAAATGAAGCTGTCAGAAGTTTCATAAAATAACTTTTCTTAGTTCTTTGGTCACAGGTTCAAATCCCAGGGTCGACAGCAAAAATTTAGATGGAAAAGAGGATGCATCCGCACCTACATCCACCCTCATTTTCCCTACTTTGAACAAGGCTGTTAACCCCTTAACCTTCCTCCACATCCACTCAGCTTCACACATGTGGGCTGAGATGACTCAGTGATTGGTGGTCCCATCAGGAAAGATATCCGGCAAAAACAGATGCCAAATCTTCGTTAGATTTCACTTGCTGTGGCGACCACTAAGGAAGAGAGCAGCCAGAGGAAGGAAGGAGGAGAGTCCAGGCAGGACCTGCTAAGTTATATGGTTTGGAGGTTGTCGTGGAAAAAAAGAGATCCCCAAAACAACCAGATGTAAACTTCAAATTTATTACAAAGCTTTGGAGAACAGCTAAATGGTAAATGGACTGTACTTATATAGGTCTTTCTCAAAAAATTTGCATATTGTGATAAAGGTCATTATTTTCCATAATGTAATGATAAAAATGAAACTTTCATTTATTTCAGATTCATTGCACACCAACTGAAATATTTCAGGTATTTAATTGTTTTAATACTGATGATTATGGCATACAGCTCATGAAAACCCAAAATGCCTGTCCCAAAAAATTAGCATATTTCATCCCACCAATGAAAGACAAGTGTTTTTAATACAAAAAACGCCAACCTTCAAATAATCATGTTCAGTTATGCACTCAATACTTGGTCAGGAATCCTTTTGCATGAATGACTGCTTCAATGCGGCGTGGCATGGAGGCAATCAGCCTGTGGCACTGCTGAGGTGTTATGGAGGCCCAGGATGCTTCGATAGCGGCCTTAAGCTCATCCAGAGTGTTGGGTCTTGCGTCTCTCAACTTTCTCTTCACAATATCCCACAGGTTCTCTATGGGGTTCAGGTCAGGAGAGTTGGCAGGCCAATTGAGCACAGTAATACCATGGTCAGTAAACCATTTACCAGTGGTTTTGGCACTGTGAGCAGGTGCCAGGTCGTGCTGAAAAATGAAATCTTCTTCTCCATAAAGCTTTTCAGCAGATGGAAGCATGAAGTGCTCCAAAATCTCCTGATAGCTAGCTGCATTGACCCTGCCCTTGATAAAACACAGTGGACCAACACCAGCAGATGACATGACACCCCAGTGACTGTGGAAACTTGACACTGGACCTCAAGCAATGTGAATTATGTGTCTCCTCTCATCCTCCAGACTCTGGGACCTTGATTTCCAAAGGAAATGCAAAATTTACTGTAATCAGAGAACATAACTTTGGACCACTCAGCAGCAGTCCCAGGTCAGGCGCTTCTGCCGCTGTTTCTGGTTCAAAAGTGGCTTGACCTGGGGAATGCGGCACCTGTAGCCCATTTCCTGCACATGCCTGTGCACGGTGGCTCTAGATGTTTCTACTCCAGACTTGGTCCACTGCTTCCACAGGTCCCCCAAGGTCTGGAATTGGTCCTTCTCCACAATCCTCCTCAGGGTCCGGTCACCTCTTCTCGTTGTGCAGCGTTTTCTGCCACACTTTTCCCTTCCCACAGTCTTCCCACAGAGGTGCCTTGATACAGCACTCTGGGAACAGCCTATTCGTTCAGCAGTTTCTTTCTGTGTCTTACCCTGTTGCTTGAGGGTGTCAATGATGGCCTTCTGGACAGCAGTCAGGTCGGCAGTCTTACCCATGATTGCGGTTTTGAGTAATGAACAAGGCTGGGAGTTTTTAAAAACCTCAGGAATCTTTTGCAGGTGTTTAGAGTTACGTCGTTGATTCAGATGGTTAGGTTAATAGCTTGTTTAGAGAACCTTTTCATGATATGCTAATTTTTTGGGACAGGCATTTTGGGTTTTCATGAGCTGTATGCCATAATCATCAGTATTAAAACAATTAAAGACCTGAAATATTTCAGTTGGTGTGCAATGAATCTGAAATATATGAAAGTTTCATTTTTATCATTACATTATGGAAAATAATGACCTTTATCACAATATGCTAATTTTTTGAGAAGGACCTGTATAGCGCCTTTTTATCTTATCCAGATACTCAAAGCTCTTTAAAACAATCTGTGCCTCATTTACCCATTCATACAGCACTCTACTAGATCTCTACAAAGCTAATTGAACAAATCATTCTAATGAGACTAATCAGTGATTTATCACATTCATACACTGATGGGACACACATCGGAGGCAATGAGGGGTTAAGTGTCTTGCCCAGGGACACTTCAGCATGTGACTGCTGGTGGAATTGAACTCCCAACTCTTGCATTGTAGGACAACTGCTCTAACCACTCAGCCACAGCTGCCCTGAATGCCTATGCTAGCAATCACACTTATCCATACTTTCACCTGTCTGAGGCTCTGACCTGTTCTGACTTCCTGAACTGAAAAAGTTAGTTTTGTAGAAAACACCCAGCCTCCAGCAAGGGTTGATCGATGTGATTACAATTTTGTTCTAGATTTGTGTCACTCGGGATGCTGCATGTTGGGGCAGCTCTGTTACATTCATTCTGAATTATTGCTTTTGAAAACTTTTATTCCTCTTTTTTTCTAGATTGAAATCGCTTTTTTCAGATAATTGTTTCCTCTGGTATCAGATGCTGTGCAGCTGGAAAGATTTTTACTGGAACTTTTTTACTTTTGGGCATTTGTTATGATGCGTAACCATGGCAACAAGGTGTTTTTTAACAACCAGCTGCTGATTAACATCTGAAGCTTAAATATCTCAGCTACAGCCCCAAATCACAAATGAGTTGAAAAGGAGGAGCCGTGGACGAATTCCTGTCAACCTGGAGACATTGCTCGACTACCTGACCACCGAGATCTTGAAGATGGTGAGAAACTCAGCTTATGACAACAGGAGGACCGGGATCATCTCCCGACACCTTCAGCTGTCTGTCTGGCGATGAGGACATAAATGTGGGACTGGGAGCAGTGACCATCGCTCAGGTCAGAATTCTGCCCGGCATTTGTGCAGTCCTGCTGCTCAGGAGGACTGAGAGGCCCACTGGATCTGCCAGCAAGCTGGATCCGGGTGGATGGAACGGTATCTGTGGTTAGGTTCTTCAGATTTGCTGCAGGAGATCCTTCCTGCCCACAGCTATCAGCATCTATAACAACTCTTGGATGAAACCAGAATGATGAGCTACGACAACACTTAACTTCCCATTGGGATTAATAAAGTATTTTTGAATGGAATTGAAGTTGAATTGAATTGAATGGAACCTGCGAGCCGCTGAAACCGAGGAATCTAGACTAAAGCTGTGGGATCTGGGAGCTGTTATAACCGGGACCTGGTCTGTCACCGTTGGGGCTGCGAACAGCTGGACTGAGTGAATCGTGAGACCGCGTGGGACCTGGAGGTTGTTGCCGCTAGGCCTCGGCTAACAACATAAGCCTGTGAACCTCGTGGCTGGATCCTGTGCTTCTGAAAGTTGAGACCAATAATCCAGAAGTATCGTGAGTAATGCCGAGCAAACACAGAGATAAGAGACAAGTGTCGGAAAATATTTCAGAAGATATGGAGGAAGTTAAAAAATCTTTGAACTTTATGAGTGCTGAACTGACTAAATTGAGTTCTGATGTGACTAAATTATCAGCTAAATGTGAATTACTGACAGAACTGTCTGAAGAAGTGAGACAATTGAAAGAACTGATGACTAATCAGAGTCAGAGTTTCTTTATTGTCATTCGCACCTCATGTGGTACATGTGGTGGAGCGAAATTATGTACGCAGGGTCCCAGTTACATCCAACAATAAAATTTATAAGAAAAACAGTAATGACATCTAAGATATGAACTAAGAAAAACATCAACTAAATATATATATATAATAAAGACAGAAAAATAGCTGAACTGGAACAGAAAGTAGACGACATGGAACAATACACAAAAATAGACAACTTGGTGATCACTGGACTGGAAGTTAGGAACCGAACTTATGCAAGAGTTGTTGCTGGTACTAACACAGCAGAAGATGCACCACAGGAAGAACTACAGACTCTGGAGGAGCAAGTAGTGAATTTTTTACAAAACAAAGACATTGACATCGAACATGAGGACATTTCAATCTGTCACACCCTGCCCAACAAATCAGAAAAATTCAAACCATCCATAGTCAAGTTCATTAGCAGGAAATCAAGAAACAATGTAATAATGCAAGCAAAAAAACTGAAGGGAACAAATGTTTACATAAACGAGCACCTAACTAAAAAAATGGAAATATTGCACGTGAAGCAAGGTTGTTAAAAAAACAGAAAAAAATAGCATCAACTTGGACAAGAAATGGAAACATTTGGATCAAAATACAGGAAGGATCTCAGGCTAAAATAATAAAAGATCTGAAGGATCTGGAAAAACTAAAATGAGCTCAGGAGATGACAGATGATAAATCATTGACATAACTTCACTAACAAGAAATTAACAAAATATAAAACAAACAAATACATTATAACATGGCAACATACGAAGACTTAAGAGTTTAAAATATACAATGTTGAAGATGTGATTGATACAATTTTTTTCCCTGAAATAAAAGACTGTGAATATTACAATGAAGAACAATTTAATGACATCAATATAACGAATGGAGGTCTCTCTATTATTCACTTTAACAGTAGAAGTTTAAATGCAAATATCTCCAAAATAACAGATTATTTAAAACAGCTAAACAGAACTTTTACAATAATAGCACTGTCGGAGACGTGGCTCAACGATGAAAACACAAATAATGTTCACATCGAAGGGTATGAATTATATCATGTGAACAGAAGCAACAAAAGAGGTGGTGGAGTGGCTCTATTTGTTAAAAATGAAATAAAATGTAAATTAATTAATGAAATGTCAATAATTGTTGATAATATCATGGAAATAATAACAATAGAAATAATAAACAAGATTGATAAAAACATATTGATAAGTTGTGTATATCGATCTCCAGGATCAAATATAGAAATATTCACCGATAAAATCGTACAACTATTGGACAAGAGTTTTAATAAAAGCATTTTTTTGTGTGGAGATTTTAATATTGACCTGGGAAATAAAACAGATTCAAATAACATCAGTACATTTACAAATTCATTGTATAGTTTAAATCTTTATCCGTTAATATCAGAACCAACAAGAATTACAACTCATAGTGCTACAATAATCGATAATATTTTCACAAATGTAACAAATGGGGATGTGATTGGAGGTATTTTAACGAGTGATTTGAGTGATCACTTACCAGTTTTCACGATTTATAAAAATGATTAAAGCATTACAAAAGAAATTACAATTAAGGAAAAAACAATAAACACATCAAAAAAAGCAATGGACAAATTAAAAGATGATTTACATAAACAAAGCTGGAAAGACGTGTATGTTGATGATGTGAACAGATCATATGATGAGTTTATGAATATTTTGGGGGCTCTGTATGAAAAGAATTGTGTACAAAATAATTATACAAAGAGAAACGTTGTTGACCAACCATGGATGATGAAAGGGTTGAGAAATGCTTGTAAAAAAAAAGAATTATTTGTATACATGTTTCTTGAAATTGAGAACACAAGAGGCTGAAGAGAAATATAAGAAGTATAAAAATAAATTAGTAGTGATTATAAGGAAACACAAGAAGGAATATTATAGTGATTTATTAAATAAAAGTAATGGTGATATGAAAGCTACATGGCGAGTAATAAATAGTGTTCTGAAAAGTCATAAAGCAAAAACAGGTATTTCACAATATTTTTTGAAGGATGACGATGAAATCCATGATGAAAATGAAATAGTAAATGGATTTAATCATTATTTTGTGAACGTTGGATCAAGCCTTGCAGCTAAAATACCAAAAGTAGACAATAATGTGAACCATTCAGTTATAAGTTGTGACAACAGTATTTTTCTTAATGGAACTGACAAAAAAGAAATAATGAATGGTGTAAAGAATCTTACAGATAAGAGATCAAAAGACTGGGTGGACATGGATATGATGTTTGTAAAGGACATAATGAGTTATGTTATCGAGCCGTTTACATATATATGTAATTTATCATTTTCAAAAGGAATATTTTCAGACATAATGAAAGTAGCTAAGGTAGTTCCTCTCTTTAAAAATGGTGATAAATGTGTGTTCAATAATTATAGACCAATATCCTTATTACCACAGTTCTCAAAAATTCTAGAAAAACTATTTGTGACCAGATTAGATAAATTTATTACTAAACAAAACATTCTAAGTAGTAGTCAGTATGGGTTTAGAGCAAAAAACTCTACATCAATGGCTCTCATGGAAATAATAGAACAAATAACTACTGCTGTCGATCAAAAACAATATTGTGTTAGTATTTTTGTTGATTTAAAAAAAGCATTCGATACTATTGACCACACTATTCTCCTTGAAAAATTAAATAAATATGGTATAAGAGGACCAGCATTACACTGGGTATCTAGCTATTTAAAAGATAGGAAACAGTTTGTACAAATAAATGGTGTAAAATCTAACCTTTGCAAAATCATGTGTGGAGTTCCTCAAGGCTCTGTACTTGGACTAAAGTTATTTATTTTATATGTGAATGACTTAGTGAATGTATCAGGACTCCTCAAATGTGTCCTTTTTGCAGATGACACCACATTTTTTTGTTTGGGTAAAGATGTAAAACGGATGTTGGAATTGATGAAGACAAAATTTGATAAAATACAAACTTGGTTTAAAATTAATAAATTATCATTAAATTTAGATAAAACTAAATACATGATATTTAGTAACAAAAAGAGAACTGTTGATGATCCATTTAAAATTGAGGGTGTTGAGATTTGTAGAGTTAATGAAATGAAATTTTTGGGTGTAATCATTGAAGAACAGCTAACATGGAAAAATCACATCAATTCTGTAAGAACAAAAATATCTAAATCTATTGCAGTACTATACAAAGTCAGGGAATTATTAAATGATAAAGCTCTGTACATGTTGTATAACACAATCATTGTTCCACATTTAATCTATTGCATTGATGTTTGGGGGAAAGCGTGTAAAACATTTACAAAACCTATTTTTATTTTACAGAAAAGAGCTGTAAGAATCATCACCAGAAAGCATTACTGTCACCCATCAAGCACATTATTTTATCAACTGAAGTTATTGAAGTTCCATGATTTGGTAGATTATAGTATTTTATCAGTTATGTATAGGGCTCAAAATAACGCATTACCATTAAATATCCAAAGAAATTTTATTAAAAGACAAAGTTGTTATAATCTTAAGGGGATAGAAATATTTGTCAAACCAAAATTCAGAACTAGTCTGAAGGGAAGGTCTACCTCAATCCAAGGAGTTGGATTGTGGAATGGTCTAGAGAGTGATGTGAAAAATGTCAAGTCAATGTGTACATCTAAGAAAAAGATCAAAACTGAATTGTTAAAAAAATATATATGAAGTAGCTTAGTGTGTGTTTTGTATTAGAATTAGAAAAAATAGAAAGAGTTATTCATTTTGTTCTGTCACTTGAAGATTATTATGATAGAACTAATTGTTTGAAAAAAGGCGCAGATATAAGATTTTTTCTTCTTTCTGCTGCCTTTCATTTTGAATCTCTTGTAATATAACATAGAAGACAGATCAAAAGTTTAATCTGAGTAAATGTAACATTTTAAAGGAAAATATGTTGATTCAAAATTTCACAGCGTCAACAAATCCTAAAAAAGTTGGGACAAGTAGCAATAAGTGGCTGGAAAAAGGAAATTGTGCATATAATGAACAGCTGGAAGACCAATTAACACTAATTAGGTCAATTGACAACATGATTGTGTATAAAAAGAGCTTCTCAGAGTGTCAGTGTCTCTCAGAAGCCAAGATGGTAAGAGGATCACCAATTCCACCATTGTTGCGCAGAAAGATAGTGCAGCAATACCAGAATGGTGTTACCCAGCGTAAAATAGCAAAGACTTTTAAGTTATCATCATCAACCGTGCATAACATCATCAAAAGATTCAGAGAATCTGGAACAATCACTGTGTGTAAGGGTCAAGGCCGTAAAACTCTACTGAATGATCGTGATCTCCGGGCCCTTAAACGTCACTGCACCTCAAACAGGAATGCCACTGTCAAGGAAATAACAGAATGGGCTCAGGAATACTTCCAGAAAGCATTGTCAGTGAACACAATCCACCGTGCCTCCGCTGTTGCCAGCTGAAACTCTACAGTGCAAAGAGGAAGCCATTTCTAAGCAAGCTCCACAAGCTCAGACGTTTGCACTGGGCCAGGGGTCATTTAAAATGGAGTGTGGCAAAATGGAAGACTGTTCTGTGGTCAGATGAGTCACGATTTGAAGTTCTTTATGGAACACTGGGACGCCATGTCATCCGGACCAGAGAGGACAAGGATAGCCCAAGTTGTTATCAACGCTGCGTTCAGAAGCCTGCATCACTGATGGTATGGGGTTGCATGAGCGCTTGTGGCATGGGCAGCTTGCATGTCTGGAAAGGCACCATTAATGCAGAGACCTATGTTCAGGTTCTAGAACAACATATGCTCCCATCTAGACGTCATCTCTTTCAGGGAAGACCCTGCATTTTTCAACACGA
>NC_056512.1:13439703-13445982 GCF_014905685.2 Nematolebias whitei
CTGCAGTCCAGATCTTTCACCTATAGAGAACATTTGGCGCATCATAAGAGGAAGGTGTGACAAAGAAGGCCCAAGATGATTGAACAGTTAGAGGCCTGTATTAGACATGAATGGGAGAGCATTCCTATTTCTAAACTCGAGAAACTGGTCTCCTCTGTCCCCAGACATCTGTTGAGTGTTGTAAGAAGAAGGGGGGATGCCACACAGTGGTAAAAATGGATTTGTCCCAACTTTTTTGGGATTTGTTGACGCCATGAAATTTGGAAACAACAGATTTTTCCCTTAAAATGATCCATTCTCTCAGTTTAAACTTTTGATCTGTGATTTGTGTTCTATTCTGAATAAAGTATTAGATGTTGGCACCTCCGCATCATTGCATTCAGTTTTTATTCACAATTTGTTTAGTGTCCCAACTTTTTTGGAATCCGGTTTGTATATATAAATTAGGGATGGGTAACTGGTATGAATAAGAAACAGCTGGAGGAGATTTTTGTAACTTTGTTTTTTGGGAGACAGGTCAGTAAGAGGACAGGGTATAAAAAGACTTTTTTATTTAGACTGTATTTCTCAGAAGTAAAAATGGGCAGGGGTTTATCAATCTGCAAAAATCTGCATCTAAAAACAGTGAAATAATTTTAGAATGTTCCTCAGAAGAAAACTGGAAAAACTTTTAATCTCTCCCAATTTACATGAAAAATAAAGTCAAAAACTAAAACATCTGGACTTCTAGTTGAAGATATTTCACTCCATAAAGGGCTTTATCAATTCAGGAAACATCTGGAGTGTGTGGAGTTCCCATCGTTTTATGACTTGTTAGTGTTGTAGTACTCGAGACCAATCTTAGTCTTGAGACCACTTTTTGATGGTCTTGTCTCGGTCTCGGACATTGAGGACTTGGGATTTTAGTTCAAGACCAGTCAAGACCACAACTGTGGAAATATCACTAACTTGCCAGAATATTGTCCAGTTTATTTGTTAACATCTTTGTTTTTATTGGATGCAAAATGTGCTGATTCAAATCCAAGTGATAACGTGACTCATTGCAAAATACGTTTTTGTTACAGCTGTCACGCCCACCCCCTTTCACTGCACGTGGTTCTGTACCAACAGAACAATACAGACAACAGAATGTAACGTCACAACCAGGGTGAAAGTAAGCCGGTATGGTCCAGTACTGCGTACCACTAACAGATTCTGCACCAGTACTCAGTACCTGGGAGAGAGGGGAGCGTCTGTCTGCTGTAAAGTCTCATTCAGAACCAGTCACTGCTGCACTTTGGGTCAGAATAGATTCTCTAAAACACGACTTAATCTGTTAATAAATAGCTTTTTCTTCTCATTGCAAATTGTTTCTGAACTGTTCATGCTGGAGCCTCAACTCGACCACGGTGAAGTTAGTTTTACGTAGGACATTCGAGCTCCGTGCTTCAGCGGTGTGTTCCTCCCGTTTGATCCGAAGCAGGCAGTCTGATTTCGGTCAGCTGAGCTCAGTCTGCCCCTCTTCCGAGTCGTAATGCGTTGCTTAGGGACCGTCAACAAATTACCAAACCAAACACTCTTCAGAAACATAAATTAATATCTTTTACATCATTTGACCCACTGACACAAAACTAATGTAAAACTATCCTAATAGACCTGACACACGACACAACATAATTTATTTCTCTTTTTAAAGCATTTTATAATTAGTTTTTGAGCAAAAACCATGATTTTTGAACAAATAAATTATGTAAAATTAGAAAATGCTTTAAAATGAGAAATAAATGAGGTGCCTCGTCTGTCAGGTCTAGTCGAGAAGTTTAACATAAGTTTTGTGTCAGTAGGTCACATGACATGAAAATTACTGTGCAAAAACCAATGAATGATTTCTTTGTTATGTAGATTTGAAATTTTATAAAAGCTGATACATTCATTCAAAAGAAAACTTAAAGTTGCAGTATGTAACTTTTATAAAAAATATTTTTATAAAAGTTACTTTTTTTTTTTTTACATATTTGTTAAAACTGTCACTATGTCATGACAGTATAAGACACATAATTTGTGAAAAGATTGAGCTCCAAGACTTGAGGTCTTGGTCTTGACTTGGTCTCGGACCCCAAAAGTCTTGGTCTTGTCTCAGTCTTGGTACACTCTGGTCTTGGTCTTGACTTGGTCTTGGGTTGGGTGGTCTTGACTACAACACTGCTTCTTGTGAGGCTTTGTTATGTACTGCAATTGGATTCACATGCAGATAACATGAAAACAACATGCCTCTGGCTCACCAGAAAGATGTTCAGTTCACATACATGATGGGGTGAGTTACAGTAGTGTGAAGCTGACAGGGAATGAGGCCTAACGCTGCATTGTAGGTTTTTGAAAGTTGAAATCTGAGGCCTCCTCCTCTGTTTAATACTGGTTCAAACCATCTGCCTTCTCTGTCCAAAATATAAACCTGTTGGTCCTCAAAAGAGTGTCTCTTATTCGCTGAGTATTGCAGCGCTGCTCTCTGGTGTTGAGCCATGAGTCTGTGGAGAGGTTTAGTTTTTCCAATCTGGAGGTCTGAACATTCCTCTCTGCGCTGAACTGTACACACCACACGGCTCAGTTTGGGGTTCTGTCCTTGGGATGGACCAGAGTCTGAGGGTCCTGTTGGGTTTAAAATGTACCGGGATGTTGCGTTTGGAGAAAATTCTTCTGTTTCTCAGGTACTCCAGCTGCAAATGGAGTGACAATGATTTTGTTTGTTCTTATCCCTGTTCACACCACAGAACAGAAGAGAAAATGTTTCCAGGTATTTTCAGTGTGATCTGGGGTCGTCCGTTCTTATTTTTCTTTATCATGAAGCTTTTATAACTCTTGTTATAACTGTGTAAAAAAAAAGTTTAATAGGAAAAAACCTCTTTCGTTTACCTTCTTCTTAAATTGAAACAACTTCCTAAAAAGAGTTTAATTTCTTACCTTTGAGTTCATCTCTCTGGCTAGGAAGCACTCCTCTGCTCATAGGTGGCCTATCATGTCAATCACATCTTTTACCCAATGAGAGAACGGAAACAACGACAAAGAGGCGGGGCTTAATGCTAGACGAGACAAGTAAAACAAGGCAGGTTCAGTGTGTAGGAGGTTGTGGAGCAGTCATGTCGACCTGCAGCAGTTTGATCATGGCTCAGAAGACAGTGAAGCAGCTGCGCCTGGAGGCCAGCGTCCGCCGGATCAAGGTGGGAGCTCTTAACGTCTCTTTAATCTAACTATAATTCTTCCATCTTCTTTTATTTTTCATGTTTCAGTTCAGCTGGGATGTAATGCTCTGATTACAAGTTAAATTACACATTTTTATTTAGAATATTTTACTCAACATTCTGTTTAAGTCACATATAAAGTTTAATGCTTAATCAACATTAGCCAGTCCATAAACTATAAGACCGTATGTTTTGCATACATATTTATAACGAAAAGTCGATGTGGTAGTAGCTGAGAGTCATCTTCAACAGGTCTCACAACATGACATCATTTTTAGAGTTTGACCAAAAGTGTCTATAATTCCAGCACTTCTATAAGATATTTAAACACTGTTTAAAAGGCTAATTGCCTTCCTTCAGAGGATGCTAGACCATTTAATTTATGCAAAAACATCACTTTATTTTATTTATTTATTTTTATTTGTCTGTTGGTATTTCCTCAGTATTATTTCCTGGAACTGCCCTCCAGCTGCAGCACAGAGATATCTTTGTTGGCTGCTTGACTGCCTGATTGTTCTGTTGAGACTTATTTTAGAATGGATTATATTTTTCTGGTGGGGTTGGTGATCCCAGAGTAAAAACGAATTGATTTCCTTTCGATCTAAAGTTTTTAGTCACAGTTTAAACAGCAAAACGATACAGGAGACTCAGTTTTCTAAAGTTAGGTTAACATAATCAAACTGAAATGGACAGCAGCCTGTTGATTTATTGTCATCCCTAAAGTTTCAAGTTTTAAACGAGACACAGCTGTTCCTTTATGAAGACAACTAGAAGTAAACATACTTAAAATACATATAAATTGACAAATGGTCCGATTGTTGGTGGCTACAAAAAGCATGAATAAAAATAGGAAAGTGATGATGTAATATTCATGAATGCTGCGTAACAGTGGAAAAAGTAAAAACCACAACAGTAACGACTTTTTTTTTTTTTTCAGATTCACAGATGAGCACAGTAGATTTAAATTATTTGTCGTGTTACTTTTGTTTCTTTCATAAGCCATAAATCAAACCATGCTTTAATCAAAATGCAGGGAGTTAGAGTTTATCATTAGTAAGTAATAAAAGCAGATACAATTTCAAGACCTAGCCCTCGTGATTGAAAAATAAATTTGTTCACGGCCTTTTATGACCATTTTAAGATTTTTTTATGTTGAGAAATGTCGTTTGGTCTAACCTAAAAAACATCAAAAATGTTAATGGCAACATCATGAGACGCCGTCCTCAGAGAATGCCGAGTGATGTTTGGTTGACTCCTGCAGTTAAGGCTAAAGATGAACAGAGTGGCTGTTGGATGATTTGTTGTGAATGACTCTCAGCTACTACCATATCAAATTTGAGGTTTGTAAAATTGACAGAATTAGAGTTATTTGGGTGTTTTCTTCTATTCTACTCCCACTTCAATGGTTGAGCTCTGGTAATCAAAGGGTTAATAAATTGATCAACTTGCTGTTGATCAATAAACAGACTCAGTGGCCCAATTCTAACATTATATTATAACAAAGTAACCTCTCGAGTGAGCTGAAAGTTTACATATAAAAGCGGCTGAAGCTGAAGTCATAGAAAAACAAAGTCTTGCAAAGCAACAAGACAGATGCTGAATTCTCCCGTTTTCTGAATGTTTCCAGGTTTCTCAGGCTGCAGCTGAACTGAAGACGTTTTGTTTGCAGAATGCTCACAAAGATCCACTCCTGACGGGGGTTCCCTCCAGCGATAACCCATTCCGGCCTCCCAAGTCATGCGTTCTTCTCTGAGGTGTGGGCACTGCTCACTATTCTTTCTGTTTTTCTAAAGTCTTAGCTTTTCCTTCTCTCTCATCGTTTTTGTTACCCGCCACCAAAACTATGTCACATTTATAGATTCAGGCACAAAACTTGGTGTGTAAGTAGCTGATCCTGATCCCTAATTCTCTTGGTGTCAAAATTTCAGATGTTTGTAATGTTGAGGTGTGGGGGTCCTCCCCCAGAAATTTTTTAATAAAGTAGATGCCATTTCCTGCATTCTGCTGTATTTTAACGGTTGTTAAACATCTTCGTTTACCTACATAAGTAAACACTTGATTCAATCAATAACTATTTTAGAGAGCATGGTACAACAAGAAGTAACCTGACCAACAGCTCTCCTTGATTGAATAGAGCACACTCCGCTTCTCTCACACATCCTAACCCACCCACCCTGGTTGACATCTGCCGGAACTAACGTAGCGCTAAGCTAGCAGCGCTCAATAAAGATGTGCTAGCTAAGATGCTACAGACATAGTGCTCCACTTCTCTCTCTCACGCATACTCCCCCCCCCCCCCCACACACACACACACACACACACACACACACACACACACACACACACACACACACAGTCAACAACTGCCAGCAGTAACATGGCACTAAGCTAGCATGCAACACAGAGGTGTCTCCCCCTCCTCCCCCTGCCCTGTCAAGCGATCTAGGGGAATCGCTGCATGTGGTGAGTTGTTGTAGGTAACCAGGAAAACCCGGAGTGGACATTTAGTGGTTTGAGTATTCTCCTGTTAATCAAGTGGAATGGATTTGTTCATGAAGAAATAGATACAGCGCTGGGTGAACTAATAGTTCATGATAAATGTGTGTGTGTGTGTGTGTGTGTGTGTGGGGGGGGGGGGTTATGAAATATGAATATTTTTTTAAATGTGAGGGGGACACATCCCCTTCACATATAATTGTTGCAACGCTTAAAGTTCAAGCCCATGGAAGACAATACAGGAGCATTTCCATGTTTCCAGCAGAGCTAACTGTATGAAATCAGTTTTTTTAAATACACTTTTTAAATTATTTTTATTTTTCTTAAAACAGGTCATACGGAATTGCAAACCCCAAGGTGTTTTCAGATTATATTTTCATGGTGGTAAATAGGGTTTTCATGTGCAGCTCGGAAAAATACAAACCGGATTCCAAAAAAGTTGGGACACTAAACAAATTATGAATAAAAACTGAATGCAATGATGTGGAGGTGCCAACATCTAATATTTTATTCAGAATAGAACAAATCACAGATCAAAAGTTTAAACTGAGAGAATGTATCATTTTAA
>NC_056512.1:13446082-13466984 GCF_014905685.2 Nematolebias whitei
TTAAAATGATACATTCTCTCAGTTTAAACTTTTGATCTGTGATTTGTGTTCTATTCTGAATAAAATATTAGATGTTGGCAACTCCACATCATTGCATTCAGTTTTTATTCACAATTTGTTTAGTGTCCCAACTTTTTTGGAATCCAGTTTGTAGCTGTAGACCACTTCCACCGCAGAGCCTCCTATGTTCAGGCGGGGGTAGGTGTGTTTGTTCTGTCTGAATTACACAAACATCTCCTGTTTGTGATGCATTTTAACTGACCATGAGGTAGTGCTCTGAAATATAAAAGAAGTTTAGAAAATTGTTGTTAAAACTTGAAAATCAGTCAAATCGGTTGCTCATGCAAGTATTGTCCAATTTCTGATTTCCCAAAATTAAGGAAATTGGGGCTGATAAATTGGTGCACCCCTAGTCTTAATTAATATTCTAATTTTCTGAGATACTGAATTTAGGGTTTTCATTAGTTGTCAGTTATAATCATCAACAAAAGAAATAAACATTTCAAATATATCAGTCTGTGTGTAATGAATGAATATAAAATACAAGTTTCACTTTTTAAATGGAATTACTGAAATAAATCAACTTTTTCATGATATTCTAATTTTATGAGCAGCACCTGTATTATCTGCACAATCACAACAGTTTATATTAGCCACTTCACTTCACAGAAAGCACAACGGCTCTTACCTTTAGTTCTTCTTTCTGGTCTTTTTCTTTTTTCTAGGCAGGATAGGAAGTGTAAACTCAGAGAGTCCATCAGCCGTTTGTTTACAAAAATGAGCACACAAACTGTGAAACTAATTTTCCGTTTTGCGGATTAGCGTTTTTTGCTAACTTTGAAAACCTTTAGCAGAATTAGCTTCCGCTAAATTTAAATCTGGTAAATTCAAACCCGCAATTTTTGTAAACAGTTCTCTGCACTAAAACCATACAGGAGAATGGTAATTTACACAGAACAATGTTTTACTATGGTTTGCAGTGCTAAGCTAAGCACCACCACCACCCTCACCGTGCTCGCCCCCTCATACCTACTGTGAACAACTTCTGACTCATGGTGTCAGTTTACAGACAATAACAGAGACTTTAAAAGCCAAACCAAACCACAACAAGAAAATAACATGAAAACCCAATTTTCACACTCAGAAACATTGGAAATTGTCAGAAAAAATGTTAAATCATGGCATCTGGACAAGTTTCTTTATTTTCTTTCTTTAAGTTTCATCGTAAACTATTAGAAATATTGCACATAATTCCTACCTAGCATGCTTTGCAACGCTCACACTGTCTCTGGGACGTGACTCTCTCACACATGATTTCACCCATCTTTAATACAAACTGATACATTAGATAAAGAATATTGATGATGATGCACAGCAACTTTGTAGTTAGTTTACAAAAGTAGTTAACCACAAAGAGGATCGCCCAAGTGAGTTACTTCATTATAGTAAATGACACAAGGAAGATATCCGACACACGCTGAATGCATCAATCTGCTTCAGCACAGCTTAGTTCTGCTCCACCTCTTTGGTTCCAGTGGATCGGATTAATTTCTGAAAGCCCTTCTCTGAATGGGACATGGATTACTAATAATTTATGAACCATTTTGAGTTGTTGTCATTTACAACATTGTCACACTACAGACAGTCTCACACTGTCAGCAACAGCAGTGTATGATAAAAGTTTTCGCTTTAGTGTCAGCTTCCACATTTTTATTTTATTTTTTTTATCTGTCTAGCGGTTTAGTGTTAGCAAAGCTAATTTTTAGTTAGCAAATTGGCAGTTAGCAAAACTAACTTTTTAGTTAGCTGTGCCCACCACTGCTGAACAGCATGTTGGCAACAGTGAAAAGAAGTGAAGGAGTTACTCCCTTTGACCAGAAAGAAACCTCCAACAGAACCACAACTAGGCCAAAGATGGGCAGCCATAAGCCCCTTATCCACGGGTCTTTTTGGTACTCCTATGTAACTAGTTGTGGCCGATTGCAGGATTTATCAACAATGCCTTTAACGGTGGAACCCACCCCATTTTTGGGACCTAAATCACTGAGGTCCCAGGTCTGGTTCTTTTAGGGTCTAGTTGTGACATCAGCGCACTGTAGGTCACTGATTGGTCAGGGGGCGTATTCATTGGTGGAGGGCGGAGATTCAGTCTTCCACCGGAAATCACAATCCACCATTTTCTTTTTCACCCGCATAACAGACAACAAGAAATCGGAGGAGCTTATTTTGGAATATTTTATAAGGTAAAACAAATAATCATGGCACAACCGTGGTCGAATGCTGAAGTTCAGGCATTTCTCTGTTTGCTGGCCGATGAACAAGTGCAGCGCGAGCTAGATGGAACGAAACGAAATAAAAAGATTTTTCAAGAGGTGTCTGCGCAGATGGCGGTGCAGGGCTCCATCGCACACCAAAGCAAAGAGGAAAGCTTAAAAAACTAATAGTTGATGGTGAGTGTATTTTATTTACTTTAAGCATATTTCCTTTTCCTCATGCAACCGTTTCTTTGCGTTTTCTGAAAGTACTCTGAACAAACGAGGCTGACGCGGTTACGTCGTCATTAGTTAGCATCATTGCTAACTGTACTCTGTTGCTGTTTTTCCACTCTTATTTTGATGCAGAAAGTCCCACTGAACATGAAGGTTCGCCAGATTCTGCTTTTGACTGTCCAATCCTCCCCGCTTCTGACCCTTCCCGACCACACCAGCTCCGAGTACATCTACGCCACCGGGCACATCCACGCCACCGGGCACATCCACGCCACCGGGCAACACGCAGCAGAGCGGCACCAAACAGCACCCGTTACTAGGTAAGAAGCAACAATCGTGTTTAACATCACATTGATCATGTCGATATGAATGTTGTTTTGTTTTTGTTGTAAAACACCTTGCATGTATTCAAACTACTTGTTTATTCAGTTGTAATGTATAAATGTTAAATTTCATTATTCATTTATTACTTAAACTTTCATTTATGAAGTTTATTATTGAAATTATACAGGGTGTAGTGATTTTTGTTCAGATTAACGATGCTCTGTTCTTTTTCTAAATTAGCACAAACCGTTGTAAATGACTACATGTAGTTTATTTATGCCCACCTGCTTACTATCATTAAAGTACTAGACTGCTTTATGAACAGAATCATTTCTGATCTTGTGAACAAACACCTTTTGAAATTAGCAATTAGCAGGAACTTTAATGTTAATAATTTATTAAAAAACTCTACCTGTACTTCATCATCTAACAGCCATTTTCTTGTGTGTTATTCCTAGGCAATAGAAAGCGCAGATCAACAAGTGCAGCAGAGAGCTTTGTTTCTGCACATACTGAACAAGAAGAGATGAACCGGAAGCAGAGAGAGGAACACTTCCATTTTATTTGTGAGGATGCCAAAAATGCAAGGCAAGAAGAAGCTGCGGAGAGGCAACGCCAAGCTGCAGCAGCGAGGAAGCAGGAGAAGGCCATTAGGAGGGAGGAGATGGCCTTGAGGAGAGAGGAAGCAGATGTTCGCAGAGAGGAAGTAGCACAGCGAAGGCAGGAGGCTGAACAGAGTGCTGCTTTCAATCAGGCACTCCTTGGGGTGCTGGAATCCATTGCCAGTTCCATGGCAAACAGACATGTTTAAAAATATTTATTGTAGAACTTAGTTTATATATAGAAATGTAGATCCTGCAAGGTAAGACCACAAATAGCCAGACATGTACCGTGTAAAGTTTTCATATGTAAGTAGTGTATAAATTTTTTTAATGTCTTTATTTCTAATAAAAAAAAAAATTTCAAGTCTTGAGCTTCCATCTGATCATCAAAGTGAAGTGCTTAGTGTTTTTTTACGTCAATAGTGTAGATAAGTGAAGTAATTGTTTTTTACCTGTAACAATGCAAGTGAAGATTCTCAGTTATCCTTGACACGGCAAATCTCCCCCAAAAAATATAAAAACAAAACCACAGTACTTTTTTTTTTAAACTGAATACGTTTCGCTAATCATCCGAGGAGCACTCACAATTCAATGAAAAAAGGAATATGGGATTAAAGTTATAAAGCTGTGGTGTTCTGTAAGCTTGCTGGAGATTGATCTGCATGCGTCAGTCTCCATAATACAAGCTTATGGCACAACACAGCTTTATAATTTGAATCACACTCCTCGTTTCATTAAATTGAGAAAGAGCCTCGGATGAGAAGTGATACATCTTCAGTTAAAAATAAAGTCCAGTATTTTTATTTATGTATTTTTTTTGGTTTTATCTGTAATGAGTACTGAAAAACGTAACCATAATACAGAATGTCCATGTGTTGTAAATGAACATTGCAGTGGAGTTAAAAAGGTGTAGGACTTGTGTAGTCTACGTTTACAATCATCCTCATTCAGGAGGTTTTCAGTCATTGCATGTCAAACACCTCGGCCATGATGTCTATCCTGTGGATCCAGCAGCTTCTGCATCTTTTTCGCCCAAGGTCAAAAATTCTCTCCACGACTTTCACTGTGGTACAAACGAGCACTAACTTAATATTACTTAACAGCACTTCAATCATGAAGATAATTTGCGACAGCTTAATTTAAACAGCTGCGTGGTAAGCGTAAGCTCTGAGTTAAATATCAAATGTAGGTTATTATGTAATGTACGTAATATATATATATACACATATATATATATATATATATATATATATATATATATACACATGCATACATATATACAAATCAAATTACAAAAAGACTCTTAATCCCAGAGGGAAATTAAATGTAACTCATCATCCTGGTTTCATTCAAGAGTTGTTCTAGATGCTGATGCTGTGGGCAGGAAGGATCTCTTGTAGCATCTGTCTTACAAGGGATCTGAAGAAGTCTCTGGCTGAAGACATATATATATAAATATTAAAATAGATTAATAAATATATGCATAAACAAATATAAAGTTCTTGTTGTAGGTTTTGGTTCTTTGTTAAAAACAAAAATTAATTTGTTTTCCGGCTCTTCTTCTTCTAATACATGTTAGTGGTGCTTAGAAAAGAGCTTAATGTAGCACTACCGCCACCAGCTGGTAAGGTGCGTTGATATTAATAATCCGCCCACTAGAGGTGAACAATCCGCCCACTAGAGGTGAACAATCCGCCCACTAAACGGGAACTATAGGCAAAGGTGAGACACAAAAATAGAGGTCCCACTAGAACCGGACACAACAGGCTACAACAAGAACCAGACCTGTGGATAAGGGGCTATAATGTCCCGACTGGCTGTTCTAATAGTTCTCAAAAGTACCTTACCGGTCATAAAGCACAGTGCATGATGAAAGAGGAAAGTCATCTTCCAAGCGAAGACAATGACTAGCCAAACAAGGGTAAATTTCTTAAGTTACTGTTACTCAGGCTTATAAAACAGTGGTGGGCGCAGTTCTGCTAATCTGCGAACAGCTAATAGTGGAACTCATTTTTTTTTGTTAAGCGGATTAGTGGTTTCACTAACTTTGGAAACTGTTAACAGAATTAGCTTCAGCTAAATTAGGTTTCTCCAACTCTAAGTACGCTACAAAATTCGTAAGTTTGTTCCAGTCGGTGGGCGTGTCTCAAAGAGTTCATAAGGCACCCTTAAGCTTGCTCAACGCAGCTTCAAGTGGAAGGAGATGATGTGTGACGCAGACTGACAGTCATCTTAGCGGTTTAGCGTTAGCATCCGCAAATTTTTTTTTTATCTGTTTAGCGTTAGCAAAGCTATTTTTTATTTAGTTCACGGCATGTGGCTTAGCAAAGCTACATTTTTGGATAGATGCCCACCAATGAGCAATTATTTAATTAAAGCAACATATTGGTACAAACGTTTAAATTAAATCTCTACACGGCACTGCATGTCACTTTTTTTAGTTTATAGCTGTTTTCTCAACTAAGCAATGTCTTGTGTTACTATGCTAATGTTTGCTGAGCACAGACCGTTATATGCCGATGGTACTGAGGCTGCTGAATGTACAAGTTCACATGTAGATGAGTAAACTGTTTTCTAATAAGAAAGATTGCATTTTCCTGCAATCCTTCTAAGCAAGCTATAGTTGTTTGATTATTTTCTAATTGTCTTGTCGTGATCTTTAACATTTTCTTTTTATACACCCCTCAGGGAATATGGAAGATGGATCCATCGTCTCTGAGCAGAAATTATTCACAGAACACCCATTACAAGAAGGAGCAGATGAATGTTTGTGGGTTCATAAAGTGCCTCACTGCTGTTGACAAAGAACAAGAAGACTGTTTAAATGTCCACAACTGTACAGCTAATAACCAAAACAAATTGCAATTTCACAATGAAAGATATTTTTATATAAGAGTTGCAGTTTTTTTTCCCCAAAAAACAATTGCCAGGATCAAAATGTAAAAAAATGATTCAACTGTTTCTTTGTTTTTTCCCTTTGGTTCTAATGGAGTAAAATTACTGTATAAAGCTGCAACATATTTGCAAGAAGTTAAAGATTTGCTTTAGTTTGGTGTCTGTATAAAAAGCACAAAATTGTGATCTACATGTAGTTTTTGATGATTAGCCAAATTAAACGTTTAATTCAGTTTTAGGGAGAAAAAAATTGTGATTTTGTCTAATTGATACTGTTTTGTTAATGTCTGGATTTTTTTTCCTCAAAGTTTTGCTTAAATCTGTTGTCCATCTTTGACCAAGTTATATGTTTATTATGCAACATAAATTATTGGAAAGTACATACAGTATTTTGTCTTATATTTTTACTCTTGTCTTTCAATGTTCTCTTTATTAACCTGTACTAGAGGATAAATTACAGTACTCTTAATGTTCATCTACACAGTACTTTAGTCTCGATTTGCTTTATTTTGTACTCCTTTTGTCCAGTTAAGACATACTTTGCACAGTCTGTTTATTCAGATACAAGAACAAAAACTGAGTTATAAAGTATGTGCATGGGTTTATCTTTTATAATTACATATGGCACTTTTATTTTCCAAAAACCCACAAGTATTGTACCTGTTTGTGGGAGTTTGATAAAACCACCCTGAATTCAAAAGTGGCGCAAAACATTACGGATACATATGTGAAGCCATGAAACTTTATTTGGGGAATCCTGTGATTTTTCGCCTGGTGAAGCAAGGCATCAAAACATCTTGCTGCAGTACTTATGCTTTGAAAAATTGATGCTGTATTGAGCCGTCTGCTTCAAGCAAAACATTTTTTAGACCTAACGAGGCCTCGCAATAGTCGTTATTTTAGGCAGACTGACGCAATGGTCAAAACGTTTCATGACACTTGCACTTCATGTACTTGAAACGGTGACAGCAGGAGGTGTTGAATGTAACATCACTGGTTTTGAGTTTTGTTTCTTGTGGGAGGACCCATGACCTGCAACTGAGACCAGGATTTCTGACACTGGCAGTACATTTCACTACAGAATACTGTGAGACAGTGGGCACAGTTCTGCTAATCCACTAACGGCTAATAGCGGAGCAAATCTTTTTCTTTAGCAGGTTAGCGTTGTCACTAACTTTGGCAACCATTAATTCAGTTCAGTTTATTTCTATAGTGCCAAGTCACAACAGAGGTTGTCTCAGGGCACAGTACAAAAACGTATGCATAAATAAAGCCATTTAGTAAAAGTTCTCTTTCTAAGGAAGCCAGCAGATTGTGTTGAATCTTCACTTCATTGTAGTCTCCCATCCTGAGTAAGCACAAAGGTGACAGTGGGAAGGAAAAACTCCCTTTTAATAGGAAGAAACCTGCAGCAGAACCTGGCTCAGGACGAGCGGCCATCTGCTTCGAATGGCTGGGTTTGAGAAAACAGGAAGGAGAAACAGATTAACACAGAATGGCAGGTCCAAGTGTACCCCCTATTGAAAGAAAGACAAAAAACACATCAAGGATATTACAAATACAAAACAGGTGGAATAGCGCAAGCAAAGAGAGGAGCATTGTGAAGAAATATAAGTTTGTCCTCTAGTAGTCTAAAGCCCCCATTATACTCCCGTGTACGTTTATACGCAGAGGTACGCACGTACTTACGCGGAGGTACGAACGTACCCTCCAGGGCATGTCCATGCAAAGCTCAAATTTTTACGACCGCATACACATACGCGGTGTCGCACAATTAAACTGCCCAGCGACGGACCATTTTGTATGCAACATCAATGTATTAAATTCCCCTTCTTCATCCCTGATCTGGCCTTTTCTTTTGTTTGTTTTTTTGCCAAGAGGCAGTGATCTCTTCCTCCTCCGTTGATGCCATGACTGAAATGGTGAGAAATGAAGGAGCGAGCGAATTAAACTCAGGTCCAGCGTGGCTGCGGGAGGGTCTGGAGATTTCCTGGTGGGCTGGTTTGATGTGTGGGCTGCAGAGCCAGCGCTCCCGTTTTTTTTTTTTTTTTTTTTTAGATCTTTTTATTTACAACATATAAACACAGAACACCGCTGTGGCTGAGGCTGCCAGTGCTTTTTTTTTTCCCAACCTGTCAATTAATCCAGTAGGCGTGTCAGCAAATGACCAATCGGCAACCTCAATTTGTCCCGAAGGTAAACGCCCCTTGTCTGTGAAGCTGCTCTGCAGCTGCTCAGGGTGTACGCTCAAGTACAAAGTCTGAACCCTCTGTGTACAGTACACGCATACGTACACGTGAATGGATGTACGCGGGAGTTTACTGGGGGCTTAAATCTATAGCAGCAGAACTAAGGGATAGCTCATAATTAGTGGAATTAGTTTCCGCTAAATTAGATTTTGCCAACTTGAAGTCCATTAACCAAATACACAAGCTTGTTCCTGTCTGTTGTGGGTGGTATCTCGAAGAATCCATTAGGCATTCTCTTGGCTTACTACATGTACACGTGACGAGACGTGATTGATCCATGCATCTTCAACGGGAAGGGGACGCAGACATTTCATCTTTCATCCAGAAGACTTCATCAGTCTGAGGCCTGCCAACCCAGATCTGTCTTATAAAGAATCTGTCCAGATGACATGATTTAACCTTTTTTGTTGTTATCTACCTAGATGATTGAGCTTACAACCCTTTTTTTAACCATTTTGGCCAGGTGTCCTCAGGCTGTTTCTGTAAGTAGCAAATTGGCCATCTGGCCTAAAACATTTGATTTTTATATATGATGATAAATTTTAGTTTTGGACGGGTGGTACTCTTTTTGCATGTATAAAGTCAGTTTCTGGAAATTCTACAGAGGGTTGGCTTTAAACATCAAGGAGGTGCTATTTATTATCAATTTTTCTGTGTGGTGACTTTAATATTGATTTAGGAATAAAAAAAGATTCTAACAACGTCGGTACATTTATAGAATCAATGCATTCGTTAAATCTTTACCCATTAATTACAAAGCCAACAAGAATCACGTCTCACAGTGCAACTATAATTGACAATATTTTTACAAATACAACAAATGGGAATGTGACTGGTGGTATTTTAATGAGTGATCTTAGTGATCATTTACCAGTGTTTACAATTTACAAGAAGTATCAAACAACCAAAAAAATAATTCCAAGTATAACTAAAATAATAAATACATCTAAGAAAGCATTGGATAAACTGAAAGATGACTTAGCGGAACAAAACTGGGATAGTGTTTATGTTGATGATGTAAATGAATCATATGATGCGTTTATGAATATCTTTGAAGCTTTATATAAAAAAAATTGTGTAACAAAAAACCACACTAAGAAGAAAGTTGTTGACCAGCAATGGATGACGAAGGGTTTGAGATATGCTTGTAAAAAGAAAAACTATTTGTATGCATGTTTCCTAAAATGTAGAACAAAAGAAGCAGAAGATAAATATAAGAAGTATAAAAACAAATTAGCCGGGATTATAAGAAAACATAAGAAAGAATATTATAGTGATTTATTGAATAAAAGTAAAGGAGACATCAAGGCAACATGGCGGGTAGTGAATAATGTTTTACAAAAAAATATAAGAAAAACAGGCATTTCACAAAACTTTACAATAGACAACAAGAATGTATGTGATGAAAATGTAATTGCTAATGGATTTAATCAATACTTTGTGAACGTTGGATCCAGCCTTGCTGCAACGATACCTAAAGTGGATAACAATGTGAACTATTTAATTGATGATTATCTTGCAAGTATGTTCCTGACTGGAACTGACAAATATGAAATAATGACTGTAGTCAATAAATTTGTAGACAAAAGATCAAAGGATTGGATGGATATGGACATGATGTTTGTAAAACACATATTGGGTCATGTAATCGAACCATTTACATATGTATGTAATTTATCTTTTACTAAGGGAGTATTTCCTGATAGAATGAAGGTGGCTAAAGTGGTTCCTCTTTTTAAAGGTGGTGACAAATGTGTGTTTAATAACTATCGACCGATATCCTTGTTACCACAGTTTTCTAAGATCTTGGAGAAATTATTTAGTAACAGATTAGACCAATTTATTGAAAGGCAAAATATTCTAACTAATAGCCAATATGGTTTTAGAGAAAAAAATTCCACATCCATGGCGCTAGTAGACTTTATGGAACAAGTAACAACTGCTGTGGATCGAAAACAGTATTGTGTGAGTGTGTTTGTGGACTTAAAAAAGGCATTTGATACTGTCGATCATAACATTCTTTTTGAAAAATTATACAAATACGGTATCAGAGGATTGGCTCTGCAGTGGGTGTGCAGTTACTTAAAAAACAGGAACCAATTTGTGCAGATAAATGATGTGAGATCGGATTACTGCACCATTACATGTGGAGTTCCTCAAGGATCTGTAATTGGTCCAAAGTTGTTCATCTTGTATGTGAATGATTTGGTTAAGGTGTCCAGCCTCCTTAAATGCGTTCTTTTTGCGGATGACACAACTTTTTTTTGTTCTGGTAAGAATATTGAACAGTTATTGGAATTAATGATGATTGAGCTTTGTAAAATTCAAAGTTGGTTTAGACTAAACAAAGTATCGTTAAATTTGGATAAGACTAACTATATGATATTTAGCAATAAAAATAAAAATATTGATGTTTCATTCAAGATTGAAGATTCTGAAATCTGTAGAGTATATGAGGCGAAGTTTTTGGGTGTCATCATTGATGATAAATTATCATGGAAGCAACATATAAATTCTGTTAAAATGAAAATATTAAAATCTATTGCAATATTTTATAGAGTTAAGTATCTACTGAATGACAAAGCATTGTATTTGATGTATAATACAATTGTTGTGCCACATTTGATTTATTGTGTTAATGTTTGGGGAAAAGCATGTAAATCAATTACAAAGTCTATTTTTATTTTGCAGAAAAGAGTTGTAAGAATTATCAAGGGTAACCATTATTATCATCCATCGAGTATATTATTTTGTCAAATGAAGTTGTTGAAGTTCCCTGATTTGGTGGATTATACCATTTTGTCATTCATGTATAGAGCTCATAATAATACATTGCCTTCTAATATCCAAATGCATTGTGTAAAAAGAGCTAGTAATTATAATCTTAAGGGGAAAGATGTTTTTGTTAAACCGCAATTCAGAACCAGTTTGAAGGGAAGATCTACCCTAATTCAGGGTGTTGGACTGTGGAACGACTTGGAGTTAGATGTTAAGGAAGCTAAATCAATCTCGGTATTTAAGAAAATGGTAAAAATTAAATTGCTAAAAAAATATATATGAATGTATTTCATGAAAAATGTTGGATATTTGAAATATTACTTGAGTTATTTACTTGTTTCTGATAATTTTCTGAATATGTTTGTTTGAATGGTTTATTAGATAAATAAGGAGCAGATTCAATAAGATTTTTTCTTCATCTGCTACCTTTCATTTTATATTTATAATTGTTTTCTAATTACATATATGTTAATTGATATGTATTTTATTTTGTTATGAAATGAATAAATAAAAAAATAAAAAAATAAATAAATAAATTTATAAGACAGATTTTGGTGGGTGGCAGGCCTCAGACTGATGAAGTCTTTCGGATGAAAGATGAAACATTTCTCCCCAAAAGAAATTGTCCCGATGGCATGATTTAACCCTTTTTGGTGGCTTAAAAGGATCAAGATTCGTCTGCTAGACGAGCGAGGGAGGCCAGAGGAGAGATGTTGGTCTGATGGTTGCTGACTGACCTGTGGTTGCTTCTTGTCACTGATTTTGTTCAGCTGACTGTTGTTGGGACTGGGGGTTACCGGCCGTCATTTTGTTTTCAGTTTTTGGTTGTAGGGTTAGTCCTCGGACCACAGGGGGAGGGGAGCGCCCTATGGTCGCCCTATGAAATAATAAAATATTTCCCAACAAAAAGTAAATGATGGGGAAAAAAATAAAGGAATGTTTTGTTAAGTTTTAGGCCTATTTGATGTTTTCGATAGAACTTCCCCACATTAGAAAACTAAATCTAAGATATTAAAATCTGAATTTATGTTCTGTGTAACTTTCAGTCCTTCACATTCATGTGGTCAAAAGTGGGCGGAGCCTCCAACAGTTATAATAAGGTGACCAGATTTCTGAAGTTAAATCTGGGGGCATTTCCAACTTGGAGACAAAAAAATGAAATGTTATTAAGATGAAATTAAGAAACGGGGACAGTTCTGGTTTAAAATTTTTTACATATTTATTAATGTTTAGCACGGTGGCGCAACTGGTAGAGCTGCTGCCTCTCAGCGAGTAGGTCCTTGGTTCAAACCCCGGTCCATGGGCCTCCTGGGTGGAGTTTGCATGTTCTCTCCGTGCATGCCTGGGTTTTCTCCGGGTGCTCCGGTTTCCTCCCACAGACCAAAAACATGCATGTTAGGCTGATTGGTAAGATTAGTAACTCTAAATTGTCCCTAGGTGTGAGTGAAAGTGTGAATGGTTGTTTGTCTCGTTTGTCTCTATGTGGCCCTGTGATGGACTTGCGACCCGTCCAGGGTGTACCCCGCCCCTCGCACAGTGATTGCTGGACATGGGCACCAGCAACCCCCGTGACCCAAAATGGAATAAGCGGGTAAAGATAATGGATAATAATGGATGGATATTAATGTTTAAACATCCATCCACCCATTATCTTTTACCCGCTTCTTCCATTTTGGGTCACGGGGGTTGCCGGTGCCCATGTCCGGCAATCACTGTGTGAGGGGCGGGGTACACGCTGGACAGGTCGTAAGTCCATCACTGGGCCACATAGAGACAAACGAGACAAACAACCATTCACTCTCTCACTCACACCTAGGGACAATTTAGTTACCAATCAGCCTAACATGCATGTTTATGGTCTGTGGGAGGAAACTGGAGTACCCATAGAAAACCCACGCATGCACAGAGAGAACAAGCAAACTCCACCCAGAAAGGCCCCCGGACTGGGATTTGAACCGAGGACCTGCGCGCTAAGAGGCAGCAGCTCTACCAGTTGCGCCACCATGCTGTTTAAACAATAAAAATCAAATGTAGTGGACTTCTGGTTATGGCATCTAACTGAGCAGCTGCTAATCTCAAAGCTCCGACTAACATATCCTGCATATACTTTTGTACATATTTATGCCACTGCTAAGATATTCTACACGTGCAAACTTTTCGAGACAAATTAGATATTCAATTCAATCTACCAGGATACCGAATAAGTACAAATTAAAAGCGAAAGCAACCAGCAAAGAGGAATCCGAGGGTGACACTAGCAACGAGGTGGAAACCGAACAGATGGAGGAAGCTAACACTAGCCCCCAGTTAGCCGAGGCTAATGTCCTGGATGCAGTTCAAGCCCTAAAAACACACTTCACCTCTCAACTACGGCAAGTTTTGACATCAAGAAATTAAATAAGAATTATTACTAGAAAGCATTTCAGTCACCCATCAAGTACATTACTTTATCAACTGAAGTTATTGAAGTTTCATGATTTGGTAGACTTTAGTATTTTATCAGTTATGTATAGGGCTCATAATAACGCATTACCTTTAAATATCCAATTAAATTTTGTTAAACGAGAGATGTTGTAATCTTAAGGGGATAGAGATATTTGTGAAACCTAAATTTCAAACTAGTTTGAAGGGACGGTCTACTTCCATTAAGATTATGGAATAATCTGGAGAGTTATGTTAAAAATGCCAAATCCATGTGAATGTTTAAGAGAATGATCAAAGTTGGTTTGTTAAAAAAAAATTAAATAGCTTAATGCGTACTTGTACGAATTGTTGCTTGAGAAGGAGTTATTTTTGTTTTTGTTATTTGAAGATTATTATTGTTTTAATAATTTTTTTTGAAAAAGGGGCAGAGATAAGATTTTTTTCTTCTTTCTGCTGCCTTTCATTTTATTTGTGATTGTATTTCTTATTGTATTTATAATTGTTTTGTTTAAAAAAAAGAATAAACTTTATAAATAAATAAATAAATAAAAATTAAAGACACAAGTGGAGTGTTCCTCAAGAGGCTTACCGCAGCAGAATCCCATATTGGTAATGTGGAAGACGATGTCGCTTCGCTAACCAGTAAAGAAGCATCCCTTTGCAAGAAAACCCAGGAAATTGCTCAGAAAGTGGATGAGCTTGAAAACAGAAACCGGAGATCCAATCTGAGAATCGTCAGATTACCTGAGAAAACCAAGCAGGGGGAAATCACAGTGTTCCTGCAAACCTGGCTGCTGGAGATTCTGGGAGGGGATGCGTTTCCATTCCACCCCCCCCCCCACCCCCCCATTATCAAGTGGGCACATAGGCTGCAGGGCCAGAGTGCCCCCCGGGGGCCCACCTTGCGTGATCATCATTAAATTCCTGAACTATCAAGACAAGATGAGGGTGATGACAGTGGCACGTCTGAAAGAAAAAGTGTTCTACAACAGCTGCCATGTGATGTTCTTCCCTGACCTGTCTGCAGAGTGCTGAAACAACAGAAAAAAATACAACCAGATAAAGCAGCAGCTTCACGGTGTAAGAACGTGTTCTGATCTGAATAATTCATATGTAACTGCAACATACGGTGAAAACAAATATTTGAAAGAGGTTTCGAAAGATACTGAAGAATCTTTGGCATATATTAGTGATATTAGTTAGTTAGTGTGATTAGTTCTGCTTCAGAGGAGGAGCAATTGTCTTCCATTTCAGAAGGTTTATTTTACATTGTTGAAAAGTATGAACACCTTTCTCCAGGTTGTTTGGATCGGGCAGGTACACCAGGAGACTTCACCTTAGTTTAAGAGAGTTTTAATACACACCACAGTTAAATTATTACAAAAACAAAGTTCTGAAATGCATTTCAGGGGACAATGGAGGCGTACTTCACCTGAGAAGTTGCTCTGTTCAAGATTGTCTGATGCTACTTCCTGTTTTAGGATAATATAAGCTCTTCATAAACCCACCTCCCTCCTGGGGGGGATCTTCTCCTATTGGCTGACCATCTAGTCAGTCTAAGGTTACCTTGGCAACCATGCAGTCATATTTCTTATCTTTCAATGAAAAACTAGTTTTAACTGGATTTCTGTACCAGACTCGAAAGTTATCTTTCTTTGTTCTCTGTCTACAGACGATTCGGCCCCTCCTTCCTACTCAATGCTGTACGAAAACAAGCTTTTCACCTATATGTGATAAAATATGTGTGAACAGTTTATAACACACACAAAAATAGATATGATGTGAATAAAGCATAACATATGAAACTATAGAAAAAGTGAACACAGTATAAAATGTCCAATATGTGTGAACACACCCAGCCTGTCTATTCATCATTCCCACTCTTGGTCTCTTCTCTGCGGCTTACCGGAGCTGTGGCCGCAAGGTTGTTGGTGCCTGTCGTGGCGGCAACCCTCGAACCCGATGGTGGACACCGTCGGTGAGGGATGCTGTCAGGCTGAAGAAGGAGTCCTATCGGGCCTTTTTGGCCTGTGGGACCCCGGAAGCAGCTGATGGGTTCTGGCAGTCCAAGCGACATGCGGCTCGGGTGGTCGCTGAGGCAAAAACTTGGGCATGGGAGGAGTTCGGAGAGGCCATGGAGAATGACTTCCACACGGCTTCGAGGCGATTCTGGTCCACCATCCGGCGTCTCAGGGGGGAAAGCGGTATGCCACCAACACTGTTTATAGTGGGAGTGGTGTGCTGCTGACCTCAACTCAGGATGTTGTGGGTCGGTGGGCAGAATACTTTGAAGACCTCCTCAATCCCACCGGCACGTCTTCCACTGAGGAAGCGGAGCCTGGGGACTCTGACCTCCAATCTCTGGTGCTGAGGTCACCGAGGTGGTTAAAAAGCTCCTCGGTGGCAGGGCCCCAGGGGTGGATGAGATTCACCCGGAGTTCCTTAAGGCTCTGGATGTTGTAGGGTTGTGTTGGCTTACGCGACTCTGCAATATTGCGTGGACATCCGGAGAAGTTCCCCTGGATTGGCAGACCGGGGTGGTGGTCCCCCTATTCAAAAAAGGGGACCGTAGAGTGTGTTCCAACTACAGGGGAATCACGCTCTTAAGCCTCCCTGGTAAGGTCTATTCGGGGGTTCTGGAGAGGAGGGTTCGTCGGATAGTCGAACCTCTGATTCAGGAGGAGCAGTGTGGTTTTCGTCCTGGCCGTGGAACACTGGACCAGCTCTACACTCTCAGCAGGGTCCTGGAGGGTGTGTGGGAGTTTGCCCAACTGGTCTACATGTGCTTTGTGGACTTGGAGAAGGCGTTCGACCGCGTCCCTTGGGGAACCCTGTTGGGGGTACTCTGGAAGTATGGGGTACCGGGCCCTTTGGTACGGGCTGTTAGGTCCCTGTATGACCGGTGTCAGAGCATGGTCTGCATCGCCGGCAGTAAGTTGTGCTTGTTTCCGGTGAGAGTTGGACTCCGCCAAGGTTGCCCTTTGTCTCAATTCTGTTCATAACTTTTATGGACAGAATTTCTAGGCGCAGCCAAGGTGTTGAGGGGATCCGTTTTGGTGGCCTTAGGATTGCGTCTGCTTTTTGCAGATGGTGTGGTCTTATTGGCTTCATCAGATCATGATCTACAGATTTCGCTGGAGCGGTTCGCAGCCGAATGCGATGCAGCCGGGATGAAGATCAGTTCCTCCGAATCTGAGGCTATGGTCTTGAGCCGGAAAAGGGTAGAGTGCCCTCTCCGTGTCAGGGAGGAGGTCCTACCCCAAGTGGAGGAGTTCAAGTATCTTGGGGACTTGTTCACGAATGAGGGAAGAATGGAGCGTGAGATCGATAGGCGGATAGGTGCAGCATCTGCAGTGAAGCAGGCACTGTACAGGTCTGTCGTGGTGAAGAGAGAGCTGAGTCAAAAGGCGAAGCTCTCAATTTACCGATCGATCTACGTTCCTACCCTCATCTATGGTCACAAGCTTTGTATTGTGACCGAAAGAATGAGATCTCGGATACAAGCGGCCAAAATGAGTTTTCTCCGCAGGGTGTCTGGGCTCTCCCTTAGAGATAGGGTGAGAAGCTTGATCATCTGGGAGGGACTCTGAGTAGAGCCGCTGCTTCTCCATGTCGAGAGAAGCCAGTTGAAGTGGCTTGGGCATCTGTTTAGGATGCCTTCTGGACTTCTCCCTGGTGAGGTGTTCCGGACATGTCCCACCGGAAGGAGGCCCAGAGGAAGACCCAGGACACGTTGGAGGGACTATATTTCTCGGCTGGCCTGGGAACGCCTCGGAATTCCCCCGGAAGAGCTGGCCCAAGTTGCTGGGGAGAGGGAAGTCTGGGCCTCCTTACTTAGGCTGCTACCCCCGCGACCCGAACCCGGATAAGCGAAAGAAAATGGATGGATGGATGGTCTCTTCAAAAGAGGCCAATTTTCTGAACTTATCCATTTCTGCTGTAAGTCCACCTTTTCAGCTGCCTCAGTTCGAACAGGGTTCTGCAGCACGGGCATCATGGTTCCTGGATCACTTCTATCAAAGTAAAGTTAATACCTGTGGTTTATACCACACATCTATTAAAAGAATAATACTTAAGATTTAAAAGGCACATCTATCATAGAAAGATTGATACTCGTTTAAACCCTAGGATGTTGTGTGAATGCTGCTGAAAACCCCCTGAATCGAACAGTTTGATCCTTGTTTAGGAGGAAAAGACAGCATCACCTCACGCCCCATGACGGTGACCTTAACGGTCCACTCAGCATCCTTCACAGACTAACTCAAATGTAAACTAAATCCTGTCTAAACCCCGTAACAAAACACATCCTACATGAACACAGACGATACTGCACATCCCCACTTACCAAAATGTCCATTCAGCCAACCATCCAGGGGTTGTCTTCACCTGGGTGTTCGTGCATTGTTTTAGACTAACCATACAGGCCTTCTATTGCCTGAGTGATGGACAGCATTATTCCAAACCTAGCACACATGCCCCCTTTTGTGATCATAAGGGAAGTGGGTGCAAATTGTTCAGCCAATTTGTCTACAGTAACTCGAGTTAAATTAATCAGTCGTAACACATTATAATGGATGTAGTGAATTCAAAATTCTTATTAGGGATGACGGGAAGCTCTCAAATCCAGCAGCCACCCAATCAGCTAGATTATATTAATCTGGAACTCCAATGGGAACTCCAATTACCTCAATATAAGTAAGACTGTTTGCAGGCAGGTTAAATTTCAAATGTATGCTATGGCACACTAAAATGTGTCCACATCTCTCACCTGGGTGTACTGTTCAGTCCATGTAACAGATTGTATGTTCTGAAAGTCTTTTAGGAGTACGGGGCACTACAGAGCTGGTGAGTGGCTGAGTGGAGTTTGTATTGTCCTGAAATGCACCAAACTTTTTACACAAGAAAACAACACCACACATTATCCTTGCTAAAATCACCAAAACCATGGTCTCTCTCCAAGGGTTTTGTAACAAACTCATGTTATTTGAAAATAGTAGATTATTTCAACTATTAGTTCTGGGCCTTTTAATTAAACTATCATACTCTGTTCTCCTGAAATGACTAAATAAAAGACAACAACAAACATCAATTTTCAACCCTTTCCCTCTGCGTTTTGGCGCTTCGATGAGTTGGGAGGCCCTCCCAGGTGAGGAGTCCTTTGTTGCTCAGCGGTGATGAAATTTGTAGGACCGCAGAGATTTTTTCATGTGTGTAAGAGTCTCTATGTCAATATGTTTTTAATTTTTCTAGGGACGTATGTGCACTGGAGAGGCCTAAGTCAGTGTGTCCATCTTCTTGCTTTTCTTGGGGGAATAAGTTCAGTTCAGGTTTTTATTTTCTGATAATATAACATGTAAAAGTTAATCTATGGCAAATTTTGAATTTCACAGATGGATTAATAAGGTGGGCAGTGTGAGCACTAACACTGCACAAAAAAAAAGGTTAAATATTATGGAAACTTCAACAGCAAATACAACATACTGTTCTTACTACAAGGATCAATCAGCTGACTCCAGGTGAAATGTGCAAATGAATTTGCTTCTCAATCTGCAACAAAACAGAAAAAAGTGGAGTGTGTGTGTGGGAAACAGTTGGTTACGTACTGTAACCCCAGATTCTATGAGTATAGGTGTAGCCCTTTAAGGCTGTCGCTGGTGGGTTTTATCCCATCATGCAAAGCATCGCACTGAAAAAAATTTAGTCCACGCCCACCTGTTGTGTGGGCCCCACCCGGTCCATATAAATTACTTTAAGAGCGGGTAATCGGCTCCCAAATAGCTTTTCTTCAGCCATTTAGGAGCCAGTGAGGCCTGACGCTTCAAGGGCTACGCCTATACTCATAGAATCTGGGGTTACAGTACGTAACCAATGTTCTATTTCGTATAGGCTTTGCCCTTTAAGGCTGTCGCTGGTTGGTTAAGGGCGAAGCAGATGTAGTCCTTGCCTCATTGGGTCCATTTGAACACCATAAAAAGCGCCCGCTTGCCCAAAAACAACATCTTGTCACTCAGCTTTCCATGTGCGTAAATACGCATTGCGTAATTACGCGCACCATGCACAGACGCGCATTGCGTAATTTACGCGTTCCGAGTGCATGAATACCCTGGAAAGGTTTTCAACAGAAAAGAGGAGAGGCTGAAAAAGGCCGTGAACAGAGCAGATCCACGGCTCTTCAATATGAAAAGATTAATAATAAATGAACTGATTATTAATCAATGAACTGATTGATGACAGAAGTCATGAACTGATTAATAACCACAGAACAAGAACAACAGTCATAACCTGTGACTGATAACAACATTTCACACTGTAAATGCATGCAGTCAGATGTGAGTTTAAACGAGATTCCATGAAACAACAATATTCATTCTGTTAAGGCACTAAGGACAGAATGTTTCATGGAACGAGCCGTCACATCACGTAAATAGAAGCGAATAAATGAGCAAGATGTTGACCACGCAGCCGCAGTGCAAATATCCTGCATTGTCATACCATTATGCAAAGCAGTCGAAGATTCGATACCTCTGGTCAAGTGCGCCCTGAAGTTGTCAGGAGGCTCTAAATCTGATGCTCTGTAGGCTTCAGAAATGGCCTCACACAGCCAGTGTGACAGGCGCTGGGTGGATAACGGTCGACCTGCAGATGCATCTCTATAATGCACAAACAAATGTTGAGTTTGACGCATTGCAGCTGTGCGCGCTATGTAACACGTCAACGCCCGCACAGGACAGAGCAGATGGAAAGATGTTTCTTCTTCTGATTTGTGGGGGGGAGGGGGAAAACCCCCTCCAACGATATCACTCTTGATTTAAAAGAGCTCGTGATGTTTTAGGCATAAAAGCTGTATTCGGTCTTAGATCAGCTGAGCTGCCATCAGCCTGAATTCTAAGACATGACGGAGCAACAGAGAGGGCAGATAAATCACTCACCCTCTTAGCGGATGTTAAAGCCAGCAGCAGGGCTGTTTTAAGAGATAAGAATTTAATTGGAACCTGATTCAGTGGCTCGAATGGAGCTTGATCAGGGCCCGCTGGACCAGCGTTAAATCCCACTGTGGAGCAAGTGGGAATGAAACAGGCCAGCGTCTCTGTTCACCTTTTAAAAAACGCTTCATCAGCGGATGATTAAAAGCTGTTCTGTC
>NC_056512.1:13466994-13483574 GCF_014905685.2 Nematolebias whitei
CCTTTTAAAAAACGCTTCATCAGCGGATGATTAAAAGCTGTTCTGTCTCTGAAACCTTTGTGACAAGAAGAGATGGCTGCAGCGTACGTTTTAATCATACTGAACGCCAAATTTCTGTCCATCAGCTGCTGCAGAAACGACAGCACGCTGCCTAGTGGACATGAGGTGGCCTTTACACCTTTTTCTGTACACTAGCGCTGAAAAACTGTCCACTTTGATGTGTACAGCACTGTGGTTGATGTAGCACGTGAATCCTGGATTGTGCGCACTACATCTTGCGGGAGACCCATCCTCTCTAAGCGGATCCGCTCAGCGGCTAGACCCACAGGTGCTGGCCTATTTCTGGGTAACTCCTAATCGATCCTCCCGCCTGGAGGAGAGCGTCCTCCCTCCACGGCAGTTTCCACGGGTGCCCCGATAACAGGCGTCATAGAACCGGGAACCATGGTGCGTTCATGAGCTTGGGAGCTACCAGGAGAGCTGTCAAATCCTCCTCCTGAAATCTGTTCAGAAACCGTAATATCAGAGGAGGTGGGAGGAACGCATAAGAAGCATTTTGGGCCATGGGCTGTGAGCAAACGTGCCCACCCCCAGCGGTGGTTCGTCTCGCGGGCTCAGTGAAAACCATAGTTGACACTGAGCGTTTTCTCGTGTTGTAAACAGGTCCACAGCCGCTTGCCAAATTTCTGCCACATCTGGGCCATCAAATCGAGGTGGAGGGTCCAGTCCCCATGATGCGGACCGCCCCTGGACATCACATCTGTCCCTTGTTCAGAACACCGGGGATGTACACTGCTCTGATGGAGAGCAGATTTGGTGTGCCCAACACAGTAGTTTTCTCGTAACGTGTAACATTTGGGCTGAGCGCACACCCCCCTGCCGGTTTATGTAAGCAGCAGGAACCTTGTTGTCTGTGTGAATCAAAACGTGTTGATTCTGTAGAGATTCTGAGATCTGTTCTCACGGAGGGAGGAACAGTGATCGTCCGACTCTTTTGCTTCACCGGATCCACGCGCAGATGAGCAAACCATCTCTGGAGGCGTCTCATGTGTAGTAAGCCCAGCGGGCCACTGTGTGAGCTGACGACATCGTCCCTAACAGCTTCATGACGGAAAATAGCTGTTACTACTCTGCCCAGTCTTACGTGGCGGAGCTGAACTCTTAGAGTGTTGATTCTCATCTGTGAGAAACGAATAAACGAGCCCTCATGGTGGTAAAGTTTAGCCCCACTCCCAGATAACAATCGTCTGGGCCGGGAGAATGGAACTTTTTCCCAATTTATGGCGAAGCCCAGAATTAGCAGGTGTGATGTCAACACCTGAGCCTGTGCCGCTGCTTCCCGTTGTCAACATGTGAAGCAGTCTGCCCACAATCGCCTTGTTGAAAACTGACAGGTCCAAAATCGGTCTCGTTCTTCCAGTCCGTTTTGGAACTAGGAAGTAACATGAGTTAAAAAAACCTGTGTTTTCCTCTCCGTCGGGAACCTGGACTTCTGCATTTAGGGATGAGACTTGGTCTGGTGATGACATGACCGTCTCTAAAACTCCTCCAAACGGAGGGGATTGGGCTGCAAGTTGTAGCGTGTAACCCCTGCTATTAGCTTGGCCATCCATCTGTCTGATGAGCAAGCTCGCAGCCACTCCGCATAACGTTCGTGCGTTTAGGTGGTTCATCATGTTTTTACGGACGTCAGCCAATCTACCGCCCCGATCATCGTCATGCGCCGCGGAAGTGTGTTCCGCGTGACCCAAAGCGAGGCTTCCTCGAAAGGGCTCTGAGCGCGCCTCTGTGCCGCGCTCGGGCTGTGGGTTTACATCCATGTCTATGTGGACCGGCGTGTGTTAAGGAGAGGCATGTGAAAACTGTTGGCGCCATGGGAGCACGCGTTTGACACTACTGCGGTGTGACGCATGCCGCTTCTGTGCGCGGCTTCATCAATGCCATGTCGTTTGAATGAAGGCTGTAGGCGCCGCGGAAGCACGCGTTTGCTTCGGTGAGGCGTGTGCTGCTCCTGCTGAGAGCGAGGTTTCTCACTGGGCCCGTTCTGCGGTCTCACATTTATGCTGATGTGAGCGGGCGAGCGCTGAGAGGCGGTGCACGTGCCTTCATCAATGCCGCGTCTTTTGAATGAAGGCTGCAGGTGCCGCGGAAGCACACGTTTGCTTCGGTGAGACGCGTGCCGCTCCTGCTGAGAGCGAGGTTTCTCACTGGACCCGTTCTGTGGTCTCACATTTATGCTGATGCGAGGCGGTGAGCACTGGGGAGCGGTGTGCGCGCCTTCATCAACGCAACGCCATTTGAGTGAAGGCTGCTCGCATCGCAGGAGTGTATTTGACACCTCTTCGATGAGAAGTGTGCAGCTCGAGCTGAAAACGAGTTATTCCACTGAACTCGTTCTGCGGATCACATTCACTTTTGACTGTTGTGTCAAGCGAGCGTCTTGTCCTTATTTTGGAGCAACGGTGATTCTGAAAAAACTTTTTTAAAGGCCACCAGCTCGTTGTGTGTGGAGGATGTGTGAAGGAGCTGCTGTGAGGTCATCTGAGCTGACAGACTGGCTAAAAACAGACACTTTCATCATTAAATGATGCTTTATTCCAAAAACTCATGTCATCTTTACACACATCCTCCGCAAATCGTCATTTTGAATCATCTCCCCCGTGAGCTCTGCGGTTTGTTGTCCTGTTGCCTGTTGGCGATCTCAGGGAAACGCTGAACCTCCGGTTGCCAGGATGAAAAAGGCTGATGTCTGACGGGCGGGGCTGGCGTAGCGGAGCAGGGAGACGCTGCTGCAGCCGTGGAACATCTTGAAAATGGTCCCGAACAGCGCATCCGTCGTTGATGGGGGCCCTCCAACAAAAAAACTTTCTGCAGCTCCTCCGAGAGGGAGATGGAGTGACGAGCCAGGTGGACCTCTGGAAAACCTCGTCCTCCGGCTGTGATGCGAGACCGACAGAAAACAGAAGAGGTGCACAGGTTGAGGATGACATCAGATGCCTTGCAGAAAGAGCGCTACGTCTCCTCCAGCCTCTTGAACGTTGTACGCCAGCAGCGTAACGCAGGGGTGCCCAACCTTTTTTGAACCAAGAGCTACTTTTGAAGTCGGCAATTTGCCGAGAGCTACTCGTCCAGTCTCATTATCAACAAACATAATTTTTCATCAATCCCTACTCCTCACTTCTTTAAAGTAAATAAAACAGAACGTGATGTGTCTATAGGAGACAACTTTTTATGCAAGCTGTATAAAATAAATGTGTCTCTACCTTAGTGGGACTTCTGACACTGAGAGGAGGAGGCCAGGGTCTCATAAGATGGGCAGTATGAGGTGGTTGCAAGGCGCAGGCAGGTCTCCAGATGATCATCATTCATTGTGGATCTGTTTTTGGACTTGATGATTTTCATGTGTGAAAAAGCAGACTCACACAGGTAGGTAGATCCAAAAAGTGTTGTTAAGTTCAAAGCACATCTTCGGATGTTAGGATACTTTTCTTCTGACAGCAGACTCCAGAACTCTCCATCCACGCCAGGTGATGCTCTGGATTTGATCCCAATGTCATTTTGCAGACTCAACACCTCATTTTCAACACCAGAGCTGTCCAGCTGAAACACGGACACCAATTTGGACACAATGTCATCCACATCAACATTTCCAAAAGGATAACACATGTAGCTGGTAACAGGCTCGATGGAGGAAAAGTCAGTAAATCGTCTCTCAAATTCTGCTGAGATGCTCTGAACCTGCTTAGAATAGTGTGCACTGTCCAGTTGTGGGACTTCTTTCCCTTGGCGCTGTAGCTCTGCCTCCATGTGTGGGAAGTTTCGCAGGTCCCTGCATTGCAGCTGACTTGTGAGCAGTTGCAGCCTGCTTTTGAAGGTGCTCACAGAACTGATCATGTGGATTATGTTTTTGTCCTTTCCCTGAAGCTCCAAATTCAGTTCATTGAGCAGGCTGGTGAGATCTGTGAGGAAGGCTAAATCCAAAAGCCACTGGGTGTCCTCTAGTTTTGAATGCTCACCATGATCTGACAGCTTCAGAAAATCCCTGATCTCAGGCAACAGCTCACTGAATCTGTCCAGAAATTTACCTCTGCTTAGCCACCTGACGTCCATGTGCAGCAGCAGGTCTGTGTGGTCTGCTCCTGCCTCCTCCAAGTGAGCCCGGAACAACCTCCTCTGCAGACTCCTGGCCCTTATAGAACACACAGTTTTCATGGCAACATCCATCACTTCCTTCATGTTTAAAATCTTCCCACACAGGGCCTGTTGGTGGATGATGCAGTGATAGTGCAAAATGTCTGGGAAAGCATCATTCTGCTTGCAGAGTGCAACAAATCCACTGGTGTGACCAGTCATTGCTGGAGCGCCATCAGTTGTTATAGAAATTAGTTTAAAGAGGGGCAAGTTGCTTTTATTAACAAACTCCATAAACACATTAAAAATATCTTCTCCTCTTGTATGTCCCTTCAAAGGCAAGATGGTGAGCAGCTCCTCTTTTGCACTCATGTCTGCAAAGGCCATTCTGATAAAAACACACAGCTGGGCTACATCCACCATGTCTGTCGACTCATCAAACTGAAGAGAGAAACACTCACATTGTTCCACGTCCTTTTTTAGCTGCTCCTCCACATCCACAGCCATTCCCTCACATCGCCGTGTTACTGTTTGTCTGGACAACTGCACGTCTTTAATAGCAGCTATGATCTCACTTTTATTTTTAAAATCATGAAAAAGCGCATCTGCAGCCTCAATAAACGCTTCTTTCATAACTTGTCCATTGCTGAAAGACTTCTTATGTTGAGCCAGGATGCGGCTAACACGGTAGGAAGCTATCGTAGCAGCTTTACCTTTTGTGCTGGGGCGAGTGAAGACTGATTGCTGGGCTGCAAGCTTGTTTTTTAGCTCCCGCACTTTCTGAGTCCGTAAAGAACTTTTAAGAGGGAAATCTGTCTCAAACCATTTGTGCATCGTCTTGAAATGCCGCTCCAAGTTACACTTTTTGGGTAAGGCAACCCTCGAATTACAGATGAGGCAAATGGACTTCGAATTAGAATAAACAAAAAAATACTCCTCCTCCCACTCTGTGTGAAAATAATAAGTTTTCGTTTGCTTGTTCGCTAGTTTTCCATCCATGTTTTCTGCGCACCGACATTACTCCACTACTGAGCCTAAAGTCTTGTGAGAGCACTGTGTCACCGCACCCAAAACTCGCGAGACTATGTCTGTGAGAATACAAGTCAAGGCTTCGCTTCGCGGGCGACTGGTTGGGCACACCTGGCGTAACGTATTGTATCGTATCGGCTCCAGGGGGGCACCAAGGGAATTTCCACTCGGTGAAACCCCTCCACTCTGGTGATGGGCGCAAATGTGGGAACCGGCGCCCTTATTCTACCAGGACCGGCTGCGGCCTCGTCCCAGTAGGACGTCACTGCTGGGAAACAAGGCCAGATGGGATCAGGACGGTGAGCCGGAATGGAGCCCAGAAACCTTCCCGCTAGATCATCTGATCTGGGCGGGGGAAGGAGAGGGACGGAAAAAGTCCCTTCATGTCAGCTGCCTCCTGGATTATGCAGGGCAGCTCTAAAGGAGGGCACCGATGGCTGGGAGCGGTGTGGTTGCCGATGCAAAAAAGTCTGGGGGGGAGAGGGGTGAGCATTCGTTCAGCCCCCCTCATTCCGACACTACGCTCTCCAGGAGGGAGTGAGCAGCGGGGGGCTGCTGCTGACGTCGCCTGTCCCGGAGGAACCATCCGATTTGCTCAGAGAGTCGGCGATAAAAGGAAAATTACAAGATGGCGTCATCCAGCGTGTAGTGACCTGCCACTGAGAAATACTCCTTGGCGCTTACCTTGAAACAAGACTGCTCGTCTGCTTCTCCTTGGGGAGGAGAACTCACCGGGACGGCAGGAAGTTAATGTGGCGGGGCCAGAGGCAGTCTTAACAAAGGTTGGTCAAGCTAGACAACTTCCCTTCTTCGTTCTTCTGACAGTGCTATTAGCTTGCTGAAGAAAAATGGGAGTCGGTTACCCACTCTTAACGTATTTTATACGGACCAGGTGGGGCACACACAGCAGGTGGGCGTGGACTAAATTTTTCAGTGCAGTGCTTCGCATGACGGGATAAACCAACTAAGCGACAGCTCTTAAAGGGTGAAGCCTATACAAAATAGAACCAAAGTATTTCTCTTTCTTCCTTTGGAATGTGTACAGGACGGTTCTCTTAGGGGAACGCCCCTAGACCCAGAAGAACAATGAAAATGTGGTGGATCTGTGTTCTTAAATATATTTGATTTGATTTGAATTGACTGGACTGAAATAAATTAATTGGGTTTTCATGTATAGAGTGTTTTAACCACATTTTTACGATAGTCATGTATTGTGAAACTTTTTGTTTTTGTTTTACCTAAACAGATCTCCGGAGGAGCTATGGCAGAGCTGAATAACTGATTTTGACTTCCTTTTTATTTTTCCAGATCCATTTATCAGCAAACTCGATGTTTAATGCTGTATTGTACTGTTTTGAGGACAGGGTGATGAATGAAAATATATTTTCTGTGCATGCGTTTACTAAATTTTTTTTCCACAAATTGCTGTGTTTCTGTTAGGATTTGCTAGGCAGGAGCGAACCCAGAGTGCAGACATGGACTCAACTCGGCAGAATACAAAAATAAGAATTTTATGATAAATAAAGATACAAAATAACAGGCTGACGGGGCAACAAAACTTACATGAACAGGGAGATAAGGCACGGGAAACTCAGGAAGACTCAGGGAACTCGGAAGACTCAGGGGGAACACAGGAGACCCAACGAGTACGACGCGACAACGAACAAGACTGAACAGATGGCTTATATACAGGAACAAGACGAGACGTGATTAAGAACAGCTGGGACGAGACAAGGGTGGCACTAATAGAACTAACGAGGGAGCACAAGGGAACACAGACACAAACCGGGCCACCAAATGGTACCATCCTTACAGTACCCCCCCCCCACCCCACCAAGGACGCCCCCAGGCGTCCCCCAAAAAAAACCCTCCCGAAGGACTTGGATGGATGGAGGGCGGCACTGCAAGGGTGGAGGGCCCGAGGAAAACACGAGGAAGAAACTAAGACCTGAGAAAAACTATGACTAACCACAAGGAGGGAACACAAAGGGTTTGGACGGTCAAGAGACCGTCCCTAGGAGTCATTGTTCCGGGGGGCGGCCAGGAGGCTGTCCATCAAACCGGGCCAGGTCAGGGGGGCGGCCGGGAGGCCGTCCAATACATAGGACCAGGGAGACCGCGGCAGGCAGCGATGAGGACTTGGAGAATGCAGAATGCGTCAAGGAGTCCTGGGGAGCTGCAGCATGCGTCAAGGAGTCCTGGGGAGCTGCAGCAGATGACGGAGAGTCCTGGGGAGCTGCAACAGATGACGGAGAGTCCTGGGGAGCTGCAGCAGATGACAGAGAGTCCTGGGGAGCTGCAGCAGATGACGGAGAGGCCTGGAGAGCTGCAGCAGACGACGGAGAGGCCTGGTGGAGCTGCAGCAGACGACGGAGAGGCCTGGGGAGCTGCAGCAGACGACAGAGAGGCCTGGGGAGCTGCAACAGATGACAGAGAGGCCTGGGGAGCTGCAGCAGACGACGGAGAGGCCTGGGGAGCTGCAGCAGACGATGGAGAGGCCTGGGGAGCTGCAGCAGACGGCGGAGAGGCCTGGAGCTCTGCAGCAGACGGCGGAGAGGCCTGGAGCTCTGTAGCAGATGGCGGAAAGGCCTGGAGCTCTGCAGCAGACGGCGGAGAGGCCTTGAGCTCTGCAGCAGACGGCGGAGAGGCCTGGAGCTCTGCAGCAGAAACGGGAACGGAGTCTTCTGCAGCAGGAACAGGAACAGAATCTTCTGCAGCAGGAACGGAGTCTTCTGCGGCAGGAATGGAAACAGGAACAGAATCTTCTGCGGCAGGAATGGAGTCTTCTGCGGCAGGAACAGGAACTTCTGCGGCAGGAACAGAAACAGGAACGGAATCTTCTATGGCAGGAACGGAGTCTTCTGCGGCAGGAACAGAAACAGGAACGGAATCTTCTGCGGCAAGAACGGAGTCTTCTGCGGCAGGAACGGAAACAGGAACGGAATCTTCTGCAGCAGGAACGGAAACAGGAACAGAATCTTCAGCGGCAGGAACGGAGTCTTCTGCGGCAGGAACGGAGTCTTCTGCGGCGGCAGGATCGGAGCCCTCTGCGGCGGCGGCGGCGGCAGGAACGGAGCCCTCTGCGGCGGCGGCAGCAGGAACGGGGAGATGAGAAGCGTCTGCCGGAACCCCCTCGGAACAGGAGAGATGAGGAGCGTCTGTCGGGACCCCCTCGGAACAGGAGAGATGAGGAGCGTCTGCCGGGACCCCCTTGGAACAGGAGAGGTGAGGATCCACCTCAGGGGCTGCGTGCAGCGTGGAATCCACCTCAGGGATGGCAGTGACAGGGGTTTTAAAAGTCCCTATCTTAGATAGTAAAAAATTATACTCGGGTAGCCAGGAAAGACCAGGGATAGAAAATAAAAAATTCTCCATCTGGGACAAAACGATATCGAAGGAAGACGGGTTAGCTTTAGCTGAATGAAATAACTCTAATAAGGTTTGATTAACTTGAAAAATCTCTTCAGGTGAAAATGAATGAAAAAAGGGAATGTCTCTATGTGGGGGTGTGGTGACGGGTGCCGCCCCCACCGGAAACCTGGAAGGTGAGGCGGCGGAACACCCCCCCACAGAGTCACTGGGAATACGCTCGGGAGGTACGGTCAGGCTGGGTTGGACAGCCGCGGCGCGGAGTGGCGGTGAGAGGCCGGATTCCGCCCCCACCAGGAACCTGGAAGGTGAGGCGACGGAACCCGCCCCTGTGGCGTCAAGTGGACCGGACTCACCGAACCGAACAGGAGTGGACCGGAGCTCCCGCGGGACGCTGGATCTCGCCCCCACCGGAAACCTGGGAGGTGAGGCGGCGCATCCCGCTCCCGCAGAAACACCGGAACCAGCTCTAGAATTCTGCTCAGCCGACGAGACCGTCTTCTGCCACTACGGCGGCAGTGGGACGGCATAAGGACAGGGACGGAGTGGAGCTCGTCCATCTTAGCTCGCGGATGGAAAAAGAAAAAAGGTGAGTTTGCCGAGAGAGGCCCTGCCCACTGGGTTCTGGTCTGATCGCGTCGTAATGTTAGGATTTGCTAGGCAGGAGCGAACCCAGAGTGCAGACAGGGACTCAACTCGGCAGAATACAAAAATAGGAATTTAATGATAAATAAAGATACAAAATAACAGGCTGACGGGGCAGCAAAACTTACATGAACAGGGAGATAAGGCACGGGAAACTCAGGAAGACTCAGGGAACTCGGAAGACTCAGGGGAAACACAGGAGACCCAACGAGTACGATGCAACAACGAACAAGACTGAACAGACGGCTTATCAATCAATCAATCAATTTTATTTATAAAGTACCCTTCATACTAAAAGCAGCTCAAAGTGCTGTACAGAATTATAAACAATAAACCCACAAAATAAATGCAAACAGCACACACAAAATAAAATAAAATTGTATGGAAAATGTATAGACTGAACAGAAATGAACCAGTTCAGGAAATACAGTTAAAAAGATGGGTCTTGAGCCTGCTCTTAAAAACAACAACATTTTCTGCGGCCCTCAGGTTCTCCGGCAGACTATTCCACAGACGGGGGCCATAGTACTGGAAAGAAGCCTCACCGTAAGTGTGAGTTCTGACTATTGGAACTGTTAGTAGTCCAGTGCCAGAGGACCTTAGTGTCCGCGGGGGTTCATAGGGTAATAGCAGCTCTGCAAGATAAGATGGTGCGAGACCATTGAGACATTTAAAAACCATTAAAAGAATCTTAAAATCAACCCTGAGACGCACAGGGAGCCAATGCAATGATTTTAAAACAGGTGTAATATGAGCCTGCCTTCTGGTCTTGGTTAACACACGAGCAGCAGAGTTTTGTAACAGCTGAAGGCTGGATAAATTTTTCTTAGGGAGACCAGAAAGCAGTGCATTACAGTAGTCTAAACGGCTAGATATAAAAGCGTGCATCAAAGTCTCAGTATTAGTAAAAGAGAGAAGAGAGCGGACTCTGGCTATATTTTTTAGATGGTAAAATCCTGTTTTGACTATATGTTTGATATGTGGAATAAAAGTAAGCTCAGAGTCAAAAAGAACCCCCAGGCTTATTACTTTTTTGGAAGGTTTTAAAGACAGAGATTGTAATTTCTGAATTGTATTTTCTTTTTGAACCTCCGGTCCAATGATTAAAACTTCTGTTTTGTCCTGGTTTAGCTGGAGAAAGTTCTGTGCCATCCAGGACTTTATGTCTGAAATGTAATTAAAAAGTGCAGTGATTGGCCGGGGGTCATCAAGAGATAATGAGATGTATAGCTGTGTGTCATCAGCATAACTGTGGAAACTTATCCCATGGCTCCTGATGACTCCACCAAGCGGCAACATGTACAAATTAAAAAGTAGGGGGCCTAAAATAGAGCCTTGGGGGACGCCATAGTTGGCTTCATGGATCTGCGAGGTGCATGTATCCATACTTACCATAAAGGTTCTATCTGTGAGATAGGAGTTGAACCACAGAAGAACAGTACCAGAAAGACCGACCAGGTGTTTTAATCTATTTAGAAGAATTTGATGATCTACTGTATCAAAGGCTGCAGTCAGATCCAATAGAACAAGAACTGAGAGCTTGTGTGAATCCAGATTACACCATAAATCATTCACAATTTTTAATAGGGCTGTCTCTGTATATACAGGGACAAGACGAGACGTGATTAAGAACAGCTGGGACGAGACAAGGGTGGCACTAATAGAACTAACGATGGAGCACAAGGGATCACAGACACAAACCGGGCCACCAAATGGTACCATCCTTACAGTTTCCTTGTGAAAAATAACTTTGCTTCTTCTAGGAAGATCCAGAGTAAGGGCTCTGGGGAAATCTAACATATCCTTTTTGAGGTCCAGGTTTGTAAACGTGAAAAAAGGGGATGAAAGTATGAATGGAATGTGATTTATGTTGTTCTATAAAGCCATTACAGTGTAGAAGTAATAATGAAATATTTTATATTGACAATCCCCTTTAGTGGTAGAGAGAGAAAATATAGCCACATGACTTAGAGGGCTGAAATTGGACTGAGTTTGGAAAGTGGTTATTTGCTTAGGATAGTCTATTTTTATGAGGTTTATAGAAAAGGCTGGTAAAAAACATTACAAGCACCAAATAGGAACTAAACATAGGGAACATCACATGACCTATGGAGAACCACACTGTTGCCCAACTAGGATAGAAGTGTACAGGAAAATTAGAGAAGATCTGAAGACAGACCCCTGGACAACGATGCAGAAGATGTTTGTAGATTCTAAATTACAGGTGGCGAGTAAAAGGAAGGCAGTCTCCGGGTCCAGCAACTGCTCTGACCCTGGGAGAAGACATGGTGGAATACAGGTACAGATCATCTTTTGAAGAATTGAGAACTTTGGTGTCAGGCTTTCATTCACAGGTGACAAAACAGAAGGAGAGAGAAGAACCTGAGAGGTCCCACACAGCAGAGTGGGTACTGCTGAATGTTATCATAAGGAAGAGGAAGGAGCCGAGGTGGACAGGCATCTATAGGGCTGAACCGAGGTGGACTGGACCTCATCAGGTGGTTGAGAGAACATTGCACGCAAGCGGAAGAGCCTAACCAATCACTGGACCAAGCTAGGATCGATCTGGTTGAAGAAAACCCCCACTGTGTTAGGACGAGTGACCTGACTGCCCCCACTGTATCGAGACCAGTGACTCGATAAGCCCAGAAGCCCCCACCCCCAGAAAGCCCCATTACACCCCCCTTCTACCCCACTTTGTCAGGGCAATTGGTCTGACACAAAACAGTCAGAGGCTGGGAAAGGAGAACGGAGTCTCCAAGCCCTGACACACACTCATAAAAAAATAAAATGTGATTAATGTAATTAGATTAGCTGGTTTGGTGAACTTGACTGGAAAATTTGTTTATATTTTGCTCCAGTCATGTATGGTAACAAAATAGGCCTATTTGAAAAATGGCCAAGTGCACTTCAGCACTATTAAACATATTAATTGTAAGTATAGCTATCATTTATATAACCCTTTGCAGTCAGTAAAGGCCCTGTTACATGATAAAGTTTTACACAATTTATGAACATTTTGTTATGACTGTTTTTCTCATAAGGGTTTCATTCAATGTTCTTGTTAGTTTTACAGTATGTGTATGTCCAAAAGAGGCTTCCAGTAGATTTGTTTTATTATTCCATCTTCATCATAGGCATCGTCAGTGTCGGACCAAATTTTGGCACAAGTTGTCTAAAACATTACCGTGTGACATGGCCTTAAGTGGTTTAACGCTGTCTCACATTGGGTTAGCCATGTCATACTTTGTGACTTGCTGGCCATAAGTACTTGTTTTCACTTTTCCAGTGAATGGTGCCAGAAGAGTTCCGGTGACAGAGTTAATGTGGCAATGCAAGGCCTGCCCTTCAGTTTTTCAAGTAGGTCCCATATTCTGAAGCATTATCGAGTGAGACATGGGCATCATGGTATTAACAGTCGTATTTCATGTGTACATGCAAGCTGCCCATGTAGTTTTTATACATGGAATGTCCCATTAATTCATTTGAATACATGTCATGTTATTAAAACTACCCCTTGTCAGTCAGAGGGATGTATATTTAGCTGCCATTTTGTGGTTTTAATGTTCAAAATGTCTTCTAAAATCTTTGTGCTATGTCATTATTTAATAACAATTTCATGTTGTTTCAGATAAATGCAGAATTGAAGCGTATCACAACCATGGCTCTGCAGGCAAGGTTTCTGTCTCAGCTTGACTTTCTCTCAGAAAGTCTGCTGAATGTTAGCAAAGCGATAAGCCGGACAAGAAGCTGAAAGACGTAGCTGCCACGCTGACCATAAGAACTTTCAAATTGTCCCATGCCATAAAGTGTCTAGAAGATTTATATGTTGCATCCATTTCAATGCCCAACTTTCTTTACATATGATTACCAGATTTAGGGGTGCACCGATTGCAGTTTTCTGTCCGATCACCAATTTCTAAAAAGTCTGACCTGCCGATTCAGATTTTGTTTTATAAGCGACACTGTCAGGTGTTATAAGGTCACAATGCACCTTCAATTTTACAATCTTATTTTGTTGAAAAACACCCTTGAACAATATCCTAGAAACAATACAGACTTCTTTTAACTGGCCATGAGGTAGTGCTCTGAAATATAAATGACGTTTAGACAATTGTTGTTAAAACAAAAAAAAAGGGTAAAATTAATTTCTCATGTAAGTATCGGCTGATCTCCTCAAATTAAGGAAATCGGGGCCGATTTATTGGTGCACCCCTAACTAAATATCAAATCTACCTGCGGTTATAAATAATGGATTTATTTATTTATTTAGTGATTGATAGATTTTTTTTTAATTCCACTGAAAGAACCCTTTCATTTTTATCATGCATTCACGGTCCCACTGTGAAACATTTATTTTTTTCATTTTTATATATATATATCATCTGGAGATTATATAAAGTCCAGTCTATAAAGGTCAGGTCAAATGGGCAGTTTTTATGGTTTGTATGTGTTGGTTTCACAAGAGTGGTTAAAAAAGTTGTAGTTTTGGTCTTTGATCACCTTCATTTGTGTTACTGTAAATTTGAGTTCACATCTCATATTTTCTTTGTTATAATTCTATCGGATGACACTGGTGCTCGAAGGGAGTTCCTCATCTAAGGACTTTGCATCTATCTGAAGGAGAATCCTAACGTCTTGGTGCAAGAGTACATGGTGAGTGTTTGAGTAGATTGTGGCTTTGCAGCATTTCAAAATGCCTTCAGTTAACCCTGTGATCCTACTTGGACTGTTTAGGCCCTCTATTATTTGGGAAAGTAATTTCAGGGCTGAGATTAAAACATTAAGTTACACTTGTCACACTAGATGTCAAACACACCACTTTTTCTCCATATCCCCTTATTAATGAATTGAGGATTTTTCACTTTTACAATAGTATTATGAAAGTGAAAAACCACACACTCTGGCACAGAGTGAAAAAATATTTTCTCTTACATTAGGTGTCACACCAGTGTGAAAACTAGGGGTGCACCGATAAATCGGCCGGTCGATTTTATCAGCCCTGATTTCCTTAATTTTGGGAAATCAGCCGATACTTGCATGAAAAACTGATTTTACCGGGTTTTTTTTTTTAGTTTTAACAACAATTGTCAAAACTTTATTTATATTTCAGAGCACTACCTCATGGCCAGTTAAAACAAGTTTGTATTGTTTCTAGGATATTATTTAAGGGTGTGTTTTTTTTCCAATAAAATAATATTGAAAAATTGAAGGTGCATTGTGACTAGAGGTGCACTGACTGCAGTTTTCTGGCCGATCACTGATTTCTAAAAAGTCTGACCTGCCAATTCCGATTTTGGCCGATTCCGATTTTGTTTTATAAGCGACACTGTCAGGAGTTATAAGGTCACAATGCACCTTCAATTTTACAATTTTTTTTATTGTAAAACATGCCCTTGAACAATATCTTAGAAATAATACAAACTTGTTTTTAACTGGCCATGAGGTAGTGCTCTGAAATATAAATAAAGTTCAGACAATTGTTTTTAAAACTAAAAAAATTGGTTTCTCATGCAAGTATCGGCCGATTTCCCAAATTTAAGAAAATTGGGACGATTTATTGGTGAACCCCTTATAAACCTGACAGTGTCACTTCTAAAATAAAATCAGTATCGACCAAAATCGGAATTGACAGGTCAGACTTTTTAAAAGTTGGTGATCAGCCAGAAAACTGAAATTGGTGCACCCCTAGTGAAAACAATTCAAATTTGTGATTTTAGTGAAGTTATTACACCATCTTCCCATACTGGGCTGACCCTCGTGTGACATGGGCAGAATTGAGACTTTTCATTCATTCAACCTTTATTTAGACAGATGAATCCCATTGAGCCTCGAGGACTCATTTACAAGAGAGACCTGATTTCAACAAAGAATGATGACAACAATGGACAACAACAAACTCACAAAAAATCATACAGATTTTTTTATTATTTTACAAATAGGATGGCTAAAAAAGAAAAGCAACATAAAAACAGCTGGATTCTAAGGCGAATGTAGAAAACTAAAAACAGGAACATGTCTGCATTGGTCCTTGCCAGGAGTCCAGCAGATTCTTAAAGCCACTTAGAGAGGTCAGACTTGGATACAACCTAACAAGTCCAGGTTAATGATCAAAATTATCCAGGAACATAAAACCCACCTCCAGAATAATGAAGAGGAGAAGTCAGTCTTAACATTTGTTTTTATTTTAAAGTACAGAAATTGGGCCAAACGGAACCAGACTTGTGCTATACAAGTTGTGAGGCTAAAAAACAACAACAACCCTGAAATCTTCTGAGTAGCATAGCCTGGCTTCTGGTGAGATAATGTTTAAAAAAAAAAAAAAAAACTAATGTAAATCTTGAAGGCTCCTCTTCATTTGAGCATATATATATATAAATATATATATAAGCTGCTTTTTTCGCTTACAGGGTAACAGGATTCTGTTGAGTGCGAGGCACGTCCAGTCCTGCAGTAGTGCCTTCCATGTCATGTCTTCGTGGTGAGTGTCAAGGGTTATTGATATGTAAGCCACATTGCTCAAAAACTTTGCATAAATGTAACTTAACTATTTTAAATGTTGGGTTCATGTAGAGCTACCAGCAATGTTCCACCTGATGATGGAGTGTATGGAGCAAATCAAAGTCTTCAACTTATTCTCCCAGTCTTCTAATGGGTCTATGTGAAGATCATGTCATCTGGCAGTGAATTTGAACTGGTAAGTTGTAGATGAAATTGGGTTGTTGTTGTTGGGTTGTTGTTGGTGAGTTGCTCTAGATTTAATGGCCTGCTTTTTTCTTTTTTTTTTCTTCACTACTACAGCACTTCTTACATGGAGTACTGTTGGAATTCCAAAAAGGGCTTTTCAGCGGTTCAATCGATCCCGGATGACAATTTTTGCCCAGGAATTGGCGAAAATACCAGCATGCCAGCACGTTCCAAAAGTGCAGGCCATAACCGGTAAGTCGTTATTCTCCCCCAAAAAATCTGTCATGACCAGTCGGCTTGCAGTATTATTTCTAGTATTCAGTAGTATTTCTAAGACAAAATTATAATGTGTTTTTATTTTATTCATTATTTTGCTAACAGATGCAGCTATTGAAGAGTTTACTGGAACAACAGTTTCCGAGGTGTGCGCTGCAATCAGACGCAAGTGCAACAATGAACACTTCAATAAAAAAGGGTGAATAAATATTTTTGGGACTCATCCAACCATCATCTTACCACTTCCTTTTGTTGATCATGGGGGTCACTGGTGCCCGCCTGTGTCCAGTAGTCACTGTGCATGACGCGGTGGACACCCTGGACAGGTCTCCAGTCCACCATTCACTCTCTCACTCACACCTAGGGACAAATAGAGTTACCAGTCAAGGCATGTGCATGTTTTTGATCTGTGGGAGGAAACCGGAGTACCCAGAGAAAACCCA
>NC_056512.1:13483674-13488780 GCF_014905685.2 Nematolebias whitei
ATATGTATATGTATATATATATATGTATGTATATATTGTCAATAAGGCCCGCGATAGTGGAATTCAGTCTGTTCCCAAGACATGTTCAGACATGTTCTCATTCTAGGTTGCAATGGAAAGTACAGAAGATTCCAGGTTATGTTAATTGAAAACAGATGCTGAAAGCACACACACACGGAGCATATACACACACTCACATGCACACACGCATGCTGTTACACTCAGGCACACACACACAAGTGAGCAGAGAAGAAAGAAAAAGTAACAGATGAACAAAACCTTCCCTCCTGATGAAACTGTTAAAATGAATTGTTTATTTACAAACAAAATCAAGTAAATAATCAAGTTGATATTATAATCTTTTGTGATTTTAAAAATTTATTTTGTTCATTTCATGATGTTATGAATTCAAGATGAAAGTGAACTGTCTTCTCGGAAGTGTTTTTCAGAAATAATGTACAAGGATGAGTTATGCAAGAAAGAGAGTATCACAATAACAAACCTAAAGCAGCTCCAAGCAAAATACAAATCCTAATTAGGCAAACAAAAGAGAAAAAACAGCTCAAAGAGTTGAAACAGAAAAATCCGGACTGAACTGGACCGATTGGAGTAATACCCAGAATGAATATGTATAAGAATGATGTAATCAGCTCCCATAGCCATGCATAAAGATTCTACGCCAACTCCAACCCAAAAGGTGGGATTAGACGGGTGGCATGATATTTCGGAGGTGTTACCCAGCACTTGCTCTATAAAAATAGATGGCTCTGTGAAACTGGGGCTAAAAGACTACCGGAGTGTGTGGATACCAGCTGAGGAAGAAATAGGGCAGATCCGAAGGGAAGGCTTCGTTTGGAGTTATTTTCCTCCTCAGCCCGGATCATTACCCAAACCCTTTTCTTCAAATTCTGAACAGCTGTTGGACCAGGGACGGCCTCATTCAAGAGCGGGTGAGGTAATCTGCTTCTTACTGAGCCAGAATTTTCAGGAATTCCACTGGAGAACTATGGTAAGAAGACATCTCAAAGATATTGTCCTTTATCAATTTTTATCTCAGTTCAGAGCGGTAGCTCACAAAATTGCAAGCAGAGAGATCAATTACATTTTAGATTTGATTGCTTGGGGTTGCCAAAGGTTGGTTGAAGTAGTGAGAGATAACATATTAGGTCAGGTTGTGAGTGTGGGGAGTCTGTGGAGGTTTTGGGGTGTTTAAAAGCATCAGGACGACCCTAGGAATTCCTAGGGTGTGGTCAGCTTCTCCAGCTCTCCACTGGACCCGAGAACTGCCTTACCAATCAGACTGATCAACCTCTGGAGTCCAACTAAATCTCTGAATCATTTATTAATCACCATGTATCCTCTGTAATTGAATGTAATCACTGTGTTGGATTGTGCTTTCCGCTATTTCCCCCTGCAAAATCATTGATTAAAGCAAAGCAAAACGTAAAACTCTGGATTCTTATTTCAACACCCCTTTGTTAATGGAAGTAGAAAACTTGGTTCAATGTAACAACAAAAGCACAGGAGGTTTTTAAAGGTTTTGTAGCTTTGACTATAAAACAACATCCATGAATCTTATACCTAAATTCTAAACAAAGCCAGATCGGATAACCATTGTAACGCTAAAATTAGGAGATGAGCAGCCGTTAACATGCGCTTCTTTGTCTGCTGAACATTCCCATTCCAGCTGCTAGGTCGGGCGAGGCACGAGGTGAGAATTTGGGTGTGGTGCACGGATAGGAGGTTGTTAATAATCTGGGTGAATCATCTCAACACAGCCTTAGACTATAAACTGTCCTAAGAAACAGCTGCGGGTAATACCTGAGCCTTAGGATTAGTTTCAGACCCCTTGGAGGAGAAGGCTGCAGTGAAGGCGTGGCACGTGTCCTGTGCCTACCTCACTCGGGTAAGCAAAACATGGTGGCAGCGGTGGGATCCTTTTTTTTAGTGTAAAGACCCTCCAAAGAGAAGGCGTGTATCAGAGGACTGATCAAGCGTCGAAAAAAACACAGCCCCTAGAGTTTAGGGGTGTGTGAGCGGCTGGACCAGGCAACCAGCCAAGTACCCATTAGTAAACCACTAGGCAGTAGGTGGGATAGAAGGGCTTACGAAAGGTTACTGACCATAATCCAAGTAGTAAGTTAAGCAGTTGGTCTGTTCCCATCCAATGTACAAGGAATAAAGCCAGGCGGCTTTGTGGGACAGACACTCGAGACGACAAAAATAGAAAAATGGCCACGGGCGGGTCAGGAATAGAACTGGAGGACCAGTCCGAGTCAAACGATCCGACAGAAACAACACCCGGGCCAGGGAAAGGAATAATAGAAGGAGTAAGGGTAGGGATCCTCCCATATGGAAAAGGTTTTGGAACCTGGAACCAACAGGTGCAGCTCCATTTCAGAGATAGTAATCTGGAAACAGACGAAGAAACTTTGCAGCGAAACCTGACTAGATACATCGAAGAGCACCTATTGCAATAAAGCTGTAGAAGGGTTTCAAAAAATAGTACTACGAGATCCAGCTAAAATAAAAACAAAAGCAGAAATCAAAAAGTGGCTAGAATGGTGGGTGCAGATGGTTGAGGCACCATTGAATATGTTTCTAACGATGGTGATCAGTCCCACAATAGATTATGATCCCCTAGTAAAGATGGTAGCTAAGACATCGGGGTTGGGATGGGTTCTAGTTAACCCCGACGCAAAAGCAGCCTCTAGGTATAAGGAATATGCAGAGGAGTTAGTGAGATTAGCCACCTATAAGAAAGAGAGACAACCGAGTCCAGAAGGAGGAAAGGAACGGGGATCGATAACAGGTTCTCCGGGAAACACGGGGGACGAGTCCGACCCGGAGCAGGAATAGGAAACAGTTGAAACACACAAAGGTGAACCAGTCTTATCAATTAAGACAGAACCCGGAAGATCAGAGAGTTGTCAGGACGAAAAGAAGACCATACAACCCAGCCTCCCATACAACCACCCATAAAGTCTTATCCGAAAGAACCACACTGGAGTATATCAGAACCAAACTAGAGTTAAAACCATTCACACAGTGAGGTACAAGAAGGTATTCAAACCCAATGCTACTGAGGGACAGCCTCACATACGACCTAGCGGAACACCCCCTGCTGAGTTTGAAACACCCCCGCCGCTAAATGTAATCAAATTGGTAGGGTTAGAACTCGATAACGGTGAAAAGTCAAGTATAGTGGACTCAAGTACCGTGGAACATTGCAAGGAATACAGATTAAAAAAGCTCCCAATCTGCTATTGGAGCCTGTATGGTGAGTGTTAATCTCAAAATTATTTACCAATAACCCCAGTAATGAATCAAAGATATTATTATTGGAGTTGGGCAGCTATATTTCAGCCAGTTAACGCCTGGCACGAAGATTGGTTAAATATGACACTATCATGTGTATGGGTAGTCCCTGGGGTGCCCCACTTCGAAGGTGAATTTGTGGAGGGGTATACCAGGACTTACACAGGCCTGATGGGACCATATTACTCTGACATGTATGTTCAGAGGCTGCCCAAACCAAATGAGCTACTTAGTGCATCAAAAGATGATTTTAATAAAATTGACGAATGTGTAGCCGAGCCAATTTTTCTTAGCCTTAATAACTCAGTGTGGGAGAGTAGCGGAGCATCACCTAGATGCCGACTATGGGAAATAGAAGTAGCTGTCATGTCCACCTGGCGCTACGACTGTACAGAACTAAAGAAAGAACAAAATATTAAAATATTACTCCAGGCCTGGCGTGAGTATCACAATAGAGATGACTCACGTACCTGGTGGGGATTTCAGGAGGAGGAAATAAGAGAATGGGTAGCCCCTTGCTTAAAACACTCCTCTAACTATTGGATTAAGTATCAATTCTTAGCTACTGTTCACTCCAAAGAACAAGACATATGGTCAAATGCTTTATATCGCCCTGACAGGTATGTCAGCCCAAGACCATGGCAAATGGCTTGTAATAGACAACAAGATGTGTGTATAGTCAGCTTAGCCCGTAGGCCCTGTTATGAGTTACCCGGATGGGAACATTACTGTTGAAGTCATTATAAAGAAAGAAGAATTCACAACACATGCAGCTGAAGTGGTGTGGAAAAAGTATGGCAACGTGTGGAGAAGATCTGTACCCGACGGTACAAGTTGCACTAACGTCATATTAGGGCATCAGCTAAAGACCAGGAAGAATATTCAAGGAGTGATAGTCCCCTTTGTCTCAGATTCTATGATCGCTCTAGCCGAAGGACATGCAGTGAGACGACGCCTGTGCTTTGGTGATGAGATACATGGCTACGACTGGGTAGGCCCAAACAAAATCTATTCTAATCTCACCTGTCAGTATCCAGAGGAAAGCTGGAAAAATGTGGCAAGGGAGATGATGAACATAGCTGTGCTTGGTATGAGACCGTTAGTTACACAGTAGGCCGTAAAGTCACAGAAGTAGTACATGGAGTAGGGGAAGTGATCAAGGAAGGCGGAAAAACAGTCGAAGGATGGGTAGTTGATCTTTTCCTTCAAATCTGGCCTTATTTGGCAAGCTTAGTTGGTGTGATAGCTGTTGCCTTATTAGGACGTGTGCTCTTACAAGAATGCCTGAAGGCCATGTGCCGTCCATGTGGTAGGAACTATAAGCCACTCCCACGAGAACCGGGTGCTGGCTCGGCTCAAAACTGAGACATCAAGGAAATGGTCTCACATCCTCACATTCGGCTGCTCCCTGCGTTAGGGGTCGCCACAGCGAACTAAGTCGCACGAAGATTTGGCAGTTATTTTTACGCCGGTTGCCCTTCCTGATGCAACCACAGACACTGAGCTACACAGCCCTCTGTGTGGAGCAGAGAGCTGCTATCTAGGACACCCGGAGGAGCAGATGGTGGGGGTTAAGAGCCTTGCTCAAGGGCCCAAAGTGGGACAAATGAGGGGGGGGGGGGCAGGTGTGGGTGATTCACCTACATTTTTTTCATGTTGTCAGTACCGGGGCTTGAACCGGCAATATTCTGATTACAGGCCCACCTTCACTAACCTCTGCTCCACCACTCCCAACCACAGATATCTATCTATCTATCTATCTATCTATCTATCTATCTATCTATCTAT
>NC_056512.1:13488880-13495295 GCF_014905685.2 Nematolebias whitei
AATCCATGCTGTTGAAGTCCAGAGAGAAGTTTCCAGTCAGTGATGGTTCGGGTCCATATCCTCTGCTGGTTCTGGTCCACTGGGTTTAGTCCCCGCAGCATCTAGCAGGACATTTCAGAGCTCTTCATGCTTCCTGCTGCTGACGAGCTTTATGGAGATGCTGGTTTCATTTTCCAGCAGGACTCGACACCCGTCCACACTGACAAAGGTACCAACAGCTGGTTCTGGATCATTCTCATTTACTGAGACACTGAAGTTGAGTTTTTCATTTTCTGTAAGTTATAATCATCAAAACTACAAGAAATGAAGGATGAAATATTTCACTCTGTAATGAATCTATGTAACATTTGAGTTTCACTTTCTGAAATGATGGACAAAAAATATTGAACTTTTTCACGAGATTCTAATTGTTTTGAGATGCACCTGTATTTTAGTGACACACGAACACAACACGATACTTTCACACTTCTTTCGGCGGTTCCCTTTTCATGGGTCTCCACAGTTAAAACTCCCCCAGACTTGGGCGGACTGTGAGCCGTGCGGAAACTGCGCGCACTGTCCACAGACGGTTGAGACTTCATTCTCGAGAGTGCACCCTGACCGGCTGCAGACCAGCTCCGCAGGCAAGGTGTTCGAGACAAATTGAGGTAATCGACTGGTCATTTGCTGTCACGTCTACTGGATTGACTGACAGGTTGCAAAAAAAAACAAGAGCTGGCAGCCCAGCAGCAGCGGTGTTCTGTGTTTATATGTTGTTAACAAAAAGTTCTGAAAAATAAAAAAAAACAGGGAGCACTGGCCCTGCAGCCCACACATCAGACCAGCCCACCTGGAAATCTCCAGATCCTCCTGCAGCCACGCTGGACCTGATTTTAATTCTCTCGTGACAAATTCCTTAATTTCTCACAATTTCAGTGATGGCATCAATGGATTAGGCCTGTCACGATAAACAATAAATCAATTAATCGCATGATAAATGAAAATTATCGACCTCATTTTCATTTATCGGCTTTATCGTTTCTTCGTGTCTCTCTTTCTACTGAAGACACTGGATGACAAAAGACTCAACTCTGCTCTTCACTGACCCCTCCCTTTCTCTTTAAAATCTGTTTTAACTGTCCAAAATCATGTTTTTGAATCGTTAAAAGCAGCTAAGCTAAGAAGCTAAGCTAACAGGCCGACCTCGGGGAAAAAACTTCTGTCTTGTCGAAGCTCCAAAATTCACGGTTGAAACTGGTGCCTTTGTCTAAAAAGTTGTTTTTCTCTGCAAAAAGAAGCTGAGAACTTGAGCTCAAAACATACCAAGCGTCTGCCATTTTGAAAACCGAAAAACAAGAACGAAAGACAGCCCATGTCACATCAAGGGGCCTCGCTCCCATTTTTCTTAAAGAAACACGCTGTGTGCTTCCTCACTATCCATCCTTTGGTTCAAACAGTCTTATACTGCCATCCAGTGGTCAGAAAAACATTCTACATGCAAAACAAATTAACAAACATTTATTCTTAAATTTGACAATAATTACTAATTATTGTCAAATTTCAAACAATATCATTTATCGCAATAATTTCTGAGACAATCACTCAGCAACATTTGTTATCGTGACAGGCCTACAATGGACGAGGAGGAAGATCGATTGCCTCTTGGAAAAAAAAACCCAAAAGGCCATTAAACCAGATCAGGGATGAAGAAGGGGAATTTAATACATTGGTGTCGCATACAAACAGTCTATCGCCGAGCAGTTTGTGTGACGGAGTACGCGGACGTAAAAATTGATTTTTGCACGGACATGCCTTGAGAGCGTCCGCTTCGAGTATAATCTGGTATGCATGGACCTCCGCGGACTGAGGACTGCCCAACTTTGTGGGAGACCTTTAGTCATCCTCCTCCACCTCACTCTGTCCTCACTCCAACTACCTCCATGTCCTCTCTAACTGCATCCATATATCTCCTCTTTGTCTTTACCAAAAAGAGGTTTTGTAAAGTTTGCATGAGCCCACATCATGTAGGAGATTCTAAACATAGGGTTAAATAATATTTTAATGTGTATAAACTTTACCTTAAAAATGGAAAAAAAAAATCAAAGGTACTGTATGTTTGACAGTTAACAGACCTACAATAATGCAGGTTGAAGGATTTTGTACAAACCTGGTAATGCAAAGGAACTGTCCGTAATGGACCTTAAAAGCACTACTGTATTCTTCTTTTAATAAATAAATACATAAATAAATAAATAAATGAAATCGCACCTGACTATCCTCCCCTTACACATTCGGGACAAATATATACAGGTCCTTCTCAAAAAATTAGCATATTGTGATAAAGGTCATTATTTTCCATAATGCAATGATAAAAATGAAACTTTCATATATTTCAGATTCATTGCACACCAACTGAAATATTTCAGGTCTTTAATTGTTTTAATACTGATAATTATGGCATACAGCTCATGAAAACCCAAAATGCCTGTCTCAAAAAATTAGCATATTTCATCCCACCAATGAAAGACAAGTGTTTTTAATACAAAAAACGCCAACCTTTAAATAATCATGTTCAGTTATGCACTCAATACTTGGTCGGGAATCCTTTTGCATGAATGACTGCATCAATGCGGCGTGGCATGGAGGCAATCAGCCTGTGGCACTGCTGAGGTGTTATGGAGGCCCAGGATGCTTCGATAGCGGCCTTAAGCTCATCCAGAGTGTTGGGACTTGCGTCTCTCAACTTTCTCTTCACAATATCCCACAGGTTCTCTATGGGGTTCAGGTCAGGAGAGTTGGCAGGCCAGTTGAGCACAGTAATACCATGGTCAGTAAACAATTTACCAGTGGTTTTGGCACTGTGAGCAGGTGCCAGGTCGTGCTGAAAAATTAAATCTTCATCTCCATAAAGCTTTTCAGCAGATGGAAGCATGAAGTGCTCCAAAATCTCCTGATAGCTAGCTGCATTGACCCTGCCCTTGATAAAACACAGTGGACCAACACCAGCAGATGACATGACACCCCAGTGACTGTGGAAACTTGACACTGGACCTCAAGCAATGTGAATTCTGTGTCTCCTCTCTTCCTCCAGACTCTGGGACCTTGATTTCCAAAGGAAATGCAAAATTTACTGTAATCAGAGAACATGACTTTGGACCACTCAGCAGCAGTCCCAGGCGAGATGCTTCTGACGCAGTCTCTTGTTCAAGAGTGGCTTGACCTGGGGAATGCGGCACCTGTAGCCCATTTCCTGCACACACCTGTGCACGGTGGCTCTGGATGTTTCTACTCCAGACTCAGTCCACTGCTTCCGCAGGTCCCCCAAGGGCTGGAATCGGCCCTTCTCCACAATCCTCCTCAGGGTCCGGTCACCTCTTCTCGTTGTGCAGCGTTTTCTGCCACACTTTTCCCTTCCCACAGACTTCCCACTGAGGTGCCTTGATACAGCACTCTGGGAACAGCCTATTCGTTCAGCAATTTCTTTCTGTGTCTTACCCTCTTGCTTGAGGGTGTCAATGATGGCCTTCTGGACAGCAGTCAGGTCGGCAGTCTTACCCATGATTGCGGTTTTGAGTAATGAACAAGGCTGGGAGTTTTTAAAAGCCTCAGGAATCTTTTGCAGGTGTTTAGAGTTACATCGTTGATTCAGATGGTTAGGTTAATAGCTTGTTTAGAGAAACTTTTCATGATATGCTAATTTTTTGGGACAGGCATTTTGGGTTTTCATGAGCTTTATGCCATAATCATCAGTATTAAAACAATTAAAGACCTGAAATATTTCAGTTGGTGTGCAATGAATCTGAAATATATGAAAGTTTCATTTTTATCATTACATTATGGAAAATAATGACCTTTATCACAATATGCTAATTTTTTGAGAAGGACCTGTATTTCATTGCATTTATTCTTTACGATTTGATGTGCTGTTATGTGCCTTGTTCTCACTATTGTGTTTTTTTTTTTATTTGTTGTCATTATTGACTTCATTAAAAGTTTAAAATAAAGTCTTCTCCTTATTTAGCAGCTTATAGCTTTAGCAAGCTCACCCTTTGAATCTGAAGAGAAACTAGAAACATTAACTCACCCATGAATGGTGATCCCATGAACTTTAATTTCATCCGAGTGTCAACAAAAAGTTTCAGGTCATCCTTCAAGTAATACTTCACACAGATCAGTGGGTTTATAAGGACGTGTTAGTAAAAGTTTACCTCTTTATCCTCAGGATGCACTGCTGGGAAGCCTTCTCGTTGTCCCAGTCGGTGCTGAGGGTCGGGTCCCAGGACGCGGCGTGAATTTGGGTCAGAAGGCCTCCGCCTGCCACCCCGAGCCCCACACCGGGGACAGGCAGGGACGTGTGTACGACCGGAGGCACAAGTCCGACAGGTACCAAGGACTGCGGGGGCACAAGTCCGACAGGTACCAAGGACTGCGGGGCCACAATTCCGATAGGTACCAAGGACTGCGGGGGCACAAGACCGACAGGTACCAAGGACTGCGGTGGCACAAGTCCGACAGGTACCAAAGACTGCGGGGCCACAATTCCGATAGGTACCATGGGCAGCGAGCTGTACGAGTTCCCAAAGCCGACGGCAGAACCAGGGGCCCCTGCTAGGCCACTTTGTGGGGGTGTAGCGGTAGGAGGGGTCGGGTCTGAGCTGGACTGAACCCCGCTGGCTCCTGGGTGTCCGTCAGGTAGAGAGTTGGCCAGAGTCGACAGTTCCGGTCCGGTAACGCCTAAACCATGGGCACCACTGCTGAACTCCTCTCCCAAGCTGTCCGCCATGACGCACCAACTAGCAGCAAGCTAACGTGTTGTGCTGTAAGGTGTTAGCCTCATAGATGGCTGGCTCTGACGAGACTCGTTTCGGTTCCGAAAACAGAGAACTGACAGCACGGCAAGAACATGACAAGCGGTTGCTGTGTATTGTTGGCTAAACTATATTTCTTCCCAGTCCCCTTGAATAAAACGTTATTCTATTCAACACCCACCTTCGAGGTCCGCCGTTTGACCACAGCCAAGTGAGCAGACAGTTGGAAACACACTAACTGCTCGTTGCGCACGGCACTAACATGTACTACGGGAAAAGTGTTGTACGGGTCCCGCGGAGGACCAAAAATCCCGCAGAATTTAAGAAACCAATAATCTGGACATATCCTGATGAATGCTCAATAATCCAGGTAGAAAAATCTAAAAAGGTTAAGTCTGGTCCTCTGGACATTCAAAAAACAAAACAAACAAAAAAAGGTAGAACCGTTTCGTCTTTCATCGGAAAGACGTCCTCAGTCTGAGGTGCTGTATTCAGCTCAGTCTTATAAATAGCACCTTCTCGTAGTGGATCAACCAGTTTGCTGCTAACAGCCAAAACCAGCTGCTCACATGATCAAGGAGGACCATCAGCCTAATGATGGATCATTAGCACACTGATGGCTGTTTGCTATTCACAGGGGGTTGAGTGATACTAGCAATAACAGCATTGTAAGAGGGGGACAGTTGAACACATAGGCCTCTGTCCCTGTTTAATGATGGACGGTTTCTTTTCACAAAGGTGGCCTCCTTTACTCCACTCTCAAAACATCATTCCCCTCTATCCAGGATGTGGAGAGCATCCTGTGCTTCAGCATGAACATGTGGCATGGAGGCTGCACAGAAGATGTTGGAGTCAGTCTCCCCACCATCACAGACATCTACACTTCCAGATGCAGGAAGAGGGCCACCTGCATCATGAAGGACCACACTCACCCAGCACACACACTTTTTGCCCCACTCCCCTCAGGAAGGAGGTTAAGGAGCATTAAGTGTAGAACCACTAGACTGAGGAACAGCTTCTACCCTGAGGCTGTTAGACTCATGAATCTCTAACTAGAATAATCACTGTGAAAAAAATCACATCATGTTGCTGCTGATCTGTTTCATGTTGATGTGTTCATTCGTGCTCATCTGCTCACAGACTCATGTTCAGGTTTGTGCTGATGTGCGACGCAATGTTTTATGTTATGAGTGCTTAGTGTATATTTAGTTGATGGTTTTTCTTAGTTCATATCTTAGATGTTATTACTGTTTTTCTTTTACTTTTTATTGTTGGATGTAACTGGGACCCTGTGTACATAATTTCGCTCCACCACATGTACCACACGAGGTGCGAATGACAATAAAGAAACTCTGACTCTGAACATCTTCATCCCTGAATTAGTGACCGCTGGCCTTGAGTGTAGACCACAGAGTCCTGGCCTGATGATGTTGATCTTCTGTGCTGGACCATCCTTTTGGCCAGTGGCCGTTTAGTTTCCCCGATGTAAGACTGATCACAGCCCTCCTGACACTGAACAGCATCAGTGGTGGGATGTAACTAAGTACAAATACTTCGTTACTGTACTTAAGAACATTTTTCATGTATCTGTACTTTACTTAAGTAGAGTTAAATGTGGGTACTTTATA
>NC_056512.1:13495305-13496453 GCF_014905685.2 Nematolebias whitei
TGTACTTTACTTAAGTAGAGTTAAATGTGGGTACTTTATACTTTTACTCCACTACATTTTACATCAAGTATCTGTACTTTCTACTACACTACATTTCTATAATGCTTTGCATTACAAGTTACATTCATGTTGCAGCTTTTTGATTTGTTTGTTACTTTGAAAGTAACCAATGGTGAGAGGAGCTGATCCATTGAATCACTGCAAAGTGGGCAGGTAACGTTAGGCCCGCCTTCAAGAAGAGCTATATTGTAGTATATATGTCACTGAGCTGGGTGCACCTGCAGCACCACTAACACACCCAAAATGTATTCCACCGCAAGAGAGTCAGCCAGAAGATACGCTCCACCCATGTCCTTATTGAAAGACTGCTCAGTACAGCAGGACAGATTCTCTCTCCCAAAATAGCCAGACTGGACTCAAAAATCTTTGAAAACCAACTTCTTCTGAACTTGAACAAGAAATTCTTGCTACAATATTAAAATGTGTCAGTTCATGGGATGTCAGGAGACAAGAGATGTCTCCAAATGGCTCGACACTCAGGTCCAAGTTTTAAAAATGGTGTCAGGAAGTTAAAATATTGTTCAACATTGACCCATTACAAGTTTGAATAGACAGTATTTTAACTAGTGTTGATGACAAACTGAAGTTGAAATGATCAGAGCCTGTTCCTTTGTTAGTTGTGTCTAATGCTCCTTTTTTTCAAACAGACAACTTTTACTTAAATGTGTTTACTGCAGTTAAAATGACACATTGGTTTTGTTTTGTGTTAAATAAAAACTTTCAAAGGTAAAATCATTCCTCTTTCTTATTTTGATTAATGGCATTTAACTCTGCAGGTCATCCCTGAAATTCTGACACAGAATCACAAGTCCAAGTTGAACTGTGTCAAAGAGTAAACACAATAAAAACATGTATTATCTGCAGCATTGTTCATTAAAATGACTCAACACTATTAATGTACAGAAAATATACATATGGTAGGCAAACTTAAAGACATGTAGACCATTACATTAGGTAAAACATTCAGGAAGTACTTTAAAATACTTTAAGTATTTTTAAAGCAAGTACTTATTTACTTTTATCCTGATGCATGCTCAATAATCCAGGTAGAAAAATCCAAAAAAGTTCAATCTGGTCCTCTGGACATT
>NC_056512.1:13496553-13506672 GCF_014905685.2 Nematolebias whitei
GGTTATTAAAAGTCAAGAGAGGCTGCAGGAATGTTTAGGAACGATTAATACAGACAGAAAAATGTTATGGCAAAGTGAGACAAACGCAGATGCCAGTTGAAGTTATTTACTGTCTGCTAGGTTTAAAAACAAGACACTTCGTTCTAATAACTTGTTTTCTGACTGTCTCTGACTTTTGACCGACATCACTGACTTCTCATTCAGACAGAAGATCAAAATGCATAATTACTTTGTAAATAGACATTTAACTTGATTTCTAATTTAAATGAGGTTTAAAAATCATTAATATTGTTTCACAGTTGATTTAAAATGAGTGGTTCACTTCAACATTTAGAAATGGTATGAACTAACACACTTTGATTATCAAGATATTCTAAAATAGTAATGATAATAAAAAAAGAAGAATGTTCTTTCAATTGATTAATTCAGGATACAATTAGACAGTCTCTGGATGAGCTCATTTGTATTTCTGGACTCAAATCAATGAAATAACAGTTCCTGTCCCATGAAGGTCTTCAGAAACAGGTTGTGGTCGGAGGCCTAGTTCACTACAGTCTCCCCTTTGGAAATCATCGCCTGTCCATGGGGATGAATTCCAACATGAATTTACGCCTCCGAATGTCCTTGATCTTGATGTAATCCAGCAAGAGGAAAACAAAAGTCAAAGAAGGTAATCCCACAACGGTTTAGGTAATTCCACAATGTTGTTGGTAATTCCATTATGTTGTTGGTAATTCCATTATGTTGTTGGTAATTCCATTGTAGCAATGCTTTAACCCCTTGGAAACAAAGTCTGTAATCCATTGGAAAAAGTCATATAATCCACAATGATAAATCCACAACGATTAGAGGTGATTGATCAGCATTCAGAGGGGTTCCCTCGATTGAACTGCAGAGGCGACCACTGGATGGAGTTTGGAGACCCACGCTGGAGTTGTAGGTCCCTTCAGCGAAGGTTGCTGCTGGTGGTTCCCAGTGGGTGCCATTCTGGTTCTATGTGTTATGCATTTACGTGGTTTTAGTTGGGCTTATGAGTGGGATTTTACATAAGACCTTAGCCTATATGCACCTGGTGTGTAAGCTATCATGGTTTAGATCAGCTACAGTTACCAATTAAAGGGTGGGTCATGCTGAAAATATATATATAGGGATTTATACCTATAGAAGGGCATTCCAAACTATTTTTCCAGTCCTAACTTGGTTTAAGTTAGATTTACATGGCAAAATATAGTTTGTTTCAATTGTCTGTTGTCCTTTTAGACGAACGACTTGAGGTTTGGTTTTTTGGTTTTTCCCTAAAGGTTTTGGAGTCTATGATGAGACTCAACTGAAGGATTAGCTAGCCCCCCCCGAATAGGATTGTTCGAGTAGGTTTTGCTTGGGCGTCGTGAGACCAATGTAGGTTATGGTACTTTAAGGTAGCATTAATCTACATTGACTCCTCAAAGGTTGAAGTTTAACAAATGAACTGCATGTTGGCATAGTTAAAGTCCTTTTAGTCTCTAACTAAAGTACACACAAAATTCATTCTTGCTGGGGGTGTTCATAAACAATACCAAAAACCAATTAAACGATGTCTCAACATCGACAAAAATAGTGATTAAGCAACCAGAAAAACAACGTTTCAACATTGACAAAAGTAGTGATTAAGCAACTAGAAAACGACGTCTCAGTGCGTCACTCACTCTGACTGTCAGATTTGATCACGTTATCGCGTCTGGTAACATCACCCTAACTAACATCACCCCCCTGTGGTCATGGGGGACCACGAACACGGGTGAGGACGTCGGTCCATGAGCAAAAGTTAGGATGCCCTTGATTAGTTTTAGCTGTTTGCGCAGCTGAAAGAGGACTTTAAGGTCTGGATTGGAATCCAGGTCGGCTTCGGACGGAGTGTTTTTCTCTGGGTCCTTCATCATCGAGTTTACCGCAGGATCCGACTTCTGAAGTTGGATGATGTCTGGGTCAGTCAGCACGGGTTGTACAGAGACTGTGTTGTCAGCTGGCTTGGCTGCAGCCTGTGCACTTGTGACTGCCATTACCTCGGCTGTAGGTTGTACTGACAGAGTTGAGAGCAGCCAGGAGGGGTCAAAAGATCCCAGAGGGCCGTCCCCTGCTCCGTCCTTGATAGTTGATTTATCTGTCCGCAGCGACAGTACAGCATCTTTGGTGTGGGATCCTTGGATCTCTACACCTTTAACTACCAACAGTAGGTAGTATCCGGTGGGCCCTGACTGTCTCAGCTTGCAGAGGAGGCTTTCTTGTTCAGTCACAGTTGGGTTCACCGGTTGGGTCTCTTCGGTTTCACATGCGTTTGAAGGATTATTACCGGGACTGTGTTCTCTACTGAAAGTCCTCAGTGCCTTGTGCGGTGCCTGCTGTTGGGCAGTCTGTGACTGTCTCAGGAGGCATGAGTATTGGCAGGGGTTTGCTCAATCTGGCCCACATTGTCTGTTCACCATAATCTATAATCGCGTCAAAGCGATTTATAAAATCCTGGCCGATCAAAAATGGGAATGAGTCAACCGCAGACACATGTACCGGGTGGTATAGTGTCATCTCGCCAACCTGCATGTAAACCATAGCTATAGCTGTTAGGGTTGGCCTCATCTCTGCGAGGCCCTGCAGTCCTATAGCATATTCTATGAGAGGTATTTCCCTGTGAAAACCGTTAGCGGCGGTCCTGAGCTCCTCGAACAGTTTGGCTGACATAATAGTTATGTCGGCTCCACCATCCAGTAGGGCTTCATGTGTGAGGACCCCTTCAAGTGCGACCGACAGGTAAGCTTTTTTAGCAACCCCCTTTTTGATCAGGTTACACAGGAACCTTGTAGGTTTTGGCCGACATTTCTTCTTATGTTTACCTTTGCCTGCGTAATCCTGTTTTTTCCGAACCGTTGGTGCAGTCGCTGCTGTTCCTGAGAGTTCGGTTTTTGATGGGCCTCTGTCATTGATGTATGAGATCACCCGCTCTCTGTGTGTTGAGGGGCTCTAATTGTTTGTAACAACAAGGTCCTGGTGGTTGTCCGTGACAGCGGCAACATTGTTGTTTGTGTCACCTTGATTCATCTGAACCGTTAGCACAGCTATTGCTGTTTCTGAGATTCCATATTGTGATGGGTCACCGTCGGTGAAGTGTGATTGTACCCCCCCTTTTTCGGGTGAGGGCCTGTCAGAGTTTACAACAACAACGTCATGGTGACTGTCTGTGACAGCAGTAACGGTGTTGTTTGTGTTCTCTGACTCATCAGCAATGATATTGCAAAACAACGTGTTAGGTTGTTTGTCCGTGGCAACACCTTTCAACAATTCCAAGAAGTGACGCACACTCTCTGTCTCGTCTGAGCTCAGAGGTCTGGGGCTCTCTTTCTGGACCCGCTGCTGTTTCTTTTTCATCTCAGGCTGTTAAGGCCGACATGGTGGTGGAGCAGGTCCCCTCCTCTGGGGTTCCCAGTGGGATCCCTGGTTGTATGGGTCACTTTTGATGCCATACTTTTTACCCTTATGGCGTTTGCCCCCCTTCTGGTACATTTGTTCATCCTCTAGTTTCTTGGGAAACCATTTAGGATCTTGTCTGGACCAGGGGGCACTCACCTGTTGTGGTTTGGCTGCTGGGAAATCTCGTTTCCTCTTGCCTTTTTTGGGAGTGGGAGCTGAAGCTCTCGTCCCTTCCAATTCTACTGACTGGGCAGGAATCCTCTCACCTGGGAACACCTCAATGGGTGTTTTGGCCTGTGAACGGGCTTCAAAGACATTCACAGCACAACTTTTTATCTCACTGATGGTTTTCTCTTTGAAATTAGCCATCATTTGCACTGACATTCTCATGTCAGGGTGGAGATTTTTGCTGAAAACAAACTTAAACGCTTCCTCCTCCTCCATGCCGGTTTCGTTCCTGTAACCAAAATAAGTCTGCAAAACTCTGGAATAATATGCCCTAGGGTGCTCATTCTTACCTTGCATGACCTTGTCGGCGGCTGGATATCCGCCAGGTCCCGCGCAAGGGGTATACTCTTTCACAAGAGTAGCACATAACAGGCGGTAATCCTTTCTTGTGGCGTCAGGTTGATGCTCTATGAAGGAAAACACCGTCCTGGCTGAAGTGAGCCTGATCAAACCTACTTTATCCTCAACTGTAGCGTTGGGATAGCTTCTTAATTGGAAGTCAAGGTCGTTCAGATAGGCCTTAGTGTCAGTCGAACCCGACGGCCCTGGCTCAAAGCGTTGGACATACTTCACGATTTTATGCAAATCCGCTATCGAGAGCGGAGGCTGAGTGATTGGTGTTGTTGGAACAAAATAATCACGTGGAGGTGATTCACCAGACTCACGTGGAGGTGGCAGAAGGGGATTATGTGTAGGAGGTACAGCAAAATCCTTCTGAGGTGGTGGTGGTGGGTGACCTGGACTCTGACACAGTTCGTCTTTGAGTTCCAGACATCCCTGCCCCTCGTCAGAAATTTGATTTGTGGCTGCGGCAAGTTTTGCCTCACAGGCTGTTAAGCGTTCACGTGATATATGACACTCACTTTGTAAACACACGCCTTGTTGGACTAATGTCGCTTTTTCCAATCTGCACTCGTCCAGAGATTTTGATGTGAGCTACAACCGTTGGCGCAGAGCATCATTGTCTGAACACAGTGCTTGGTAATTAATCCCTCCTTCACGTAGCTTTACCTCATACGAGTCTGCTTGTGATAACAGCTGAGCTTGTGAGAGCTCTTCTTCACATTTCAATTTATTTTCCCAGGTCTCCTTCTCAAATTTAAACTGTGCCATGAGTTTTAGGTACTCCTCTGTCTCGCTGTTCAACCTTATTGCAAGGTCTTCTGCCCTGTTGGCCTCACTATATAATTTAGCTTTCAGCAAGAGTGCTATTTTAGCTAGTGCTTCATAGCTTGACTTCGTTATGGCTGTGGAAGTCACACTTTCTGCAACTTCCTTCAGCTCCTCCAATAACTCTGTTGAGTTCATGTAGTCCACCTGTTCACCATATGGATGTAAGGATTCTGTGATCAGCCTCTTTAGGGCAGTCTCCAGCCAGTCCTTTTTATCACATGGATAAGCATCAGCTTCTGTTAAATCTGCCATGGTTATCCACTGTTCAGCAAACCTATCTGGTTAAACAGCTGCAAACTTAGAGTTTTTAACAGGTAAATATTTCATTTAAGTGAGCAGCGAGATTCACACACTATTTTAGCTCAGGGTTCCATCAACAGTACTGTTATAAGCCAACTTTTCAATAAATGGGCACCTGTTCGTAGGTTTTATCCCATGCATGAATATTCTAAGTAAATGCCCCTGTGGCAGTGTTACTTAATGAGCTTATTCTAACAGATACAAGAGCCAGGCTATTTCAGTGTACTCCAATGCACTTAAAATTAATAAACCTGCAATCTTTCTAAAAAGTCTGACAGCAACTTTATAGTTTTAAACGCCCTCAAGCAGTTTAATTTACCAGAATATGCTATTCAAACAGTAACGCATAAACCAGGCTCTGATTAACAGGTTAAATTTTTTTTTAAAATGAAAGGCGAGTGTACAGCTGTCTTTCTGGAAAACTGTTATACTCCTTTTCAACAGCAGGTGGCGGTGTAAGCTTACTTTTACTGGTAGGAGTCGCTGACGACTTCCTGTGAACCGTCCTGTTGACATCCGGTTGTTAGCCGTTAGCTACATGTAGCAAATGGTCAAACATGGTTCAAATCATCATTTATGGACGGATTTAAAGCTTCCAACGTGGCGTCGCTTAACAAGCACGCCTTTTCTGCATGTACTCATGAGTTTAGGAACAAGTGTCAGGGCTTCATACAGCTTTTTTAAACACAAAGGAGGACTCTGTTAAAACGAGCTTTATTTCCGGGGTCACGTGACTTTACAGACACGTGAACGTCGGGGTGGGCTTTTATGCACTGACGACAGAGTGAGTGGGCGTACACGGATACGTCACCAGCTTCTCAGCGAATCAGAACGACCCAAACAGCGGTTCTCAACCAATCACAGCTCATGCGTACTTGCTTTAAGCTAGCAGTTAGCCTTGAAAGTCCGACGATAATTTCACCCATTAACGCTTTGAAAATGCACAAATTACTGTGAAAAGTAGCGAAACAGCATACAAGCAGCTTTCTGAGTTGGCGCCCAGTTTCACAGACAGCGTCCCACCATTCAAAAACACGACTCGATTGAGTCCAGTAAACAGAACCGGGTCAGACAGGCAGAACCCCCTTTCTGCTAGTTTCAAACAGAATGGATGCGTTATTCTCACTGCTTACAGCTTAGTTACACAAACAGATTGACAATTTCAGCTTTAACAATGAACACATTGACGTAACCTGCAGCTTTCTGAACACCAAAAGCATGAAAATATGTCTTTCCAAGGTCAAAACTTGGACTTTTTATGCCAACATGAGCGTTATTTTACAACAACACAGTTCTCATGTCACACTTAATTATATCTCTTCAGAATGCGTACGGGCCACCAAATGTAGTGAATGTGTGGACAGATTAACTGTCTTTTCACTACTAATTAATTATTCTTAAAGCTAGTTCAAGCACAAAGATAATTAATTATTTAATTACAACAGATTCTTTCTTTTTCGAGTTAAATTAATGCCATGTGACCAAGCTAACTGTGAGGAATGTTTAATCAGTGACATGAGACGCCATTTTATCTCTGACCCATCAGAATAAATGCGGTCATTTATTTAACAGAATCAAAATTTAACATCAAAACATGTACACATTGATTTGCTGATCTGGTTCTGATTAATAAAAACTTGGCACGCTTTACTAACAAGACAACAGAACATTTCTGAAGGCATCTAGATTGATTTACTGGCAAAATAGAAAGGTTTAAAGGAAGGAATGGAGAAGTTTAAAGTAGATGGATGGAGGAAGTTGTATGTTGTTGACCAGAATTAGCACGCTTCTTCCAACACCAGCTCAACCCTCCGGTACACTTAGTGCACAACACTCGTGACGTCTCTTTACCTTTGCAGATGAGGATCAGCTCTGGTATAGATGTCCCTGTGCACGCTACCTTTCCAGCGTCTCTGGTTAAAGCGGCTGGTCATTGTCAGAAGTCGTGTGGTTTACTCCGGTAAACAGAACAAGCTCCCTTCGAAGTTGTAGGGCGTTACGCTCAGGTGAGTTCACAGCGAGGCGCTGTGACTCCGTCAGAGATTCCACTCAGAAGTGGAAGACTCCAAGAAGACCCCATGAAAGACTCTAGGAAGACTCCGGTCAAAGACTCAAGAGTCGAGAAGACTGAATAGTTCCAGGAAGTGTTGACTTTTAAAGAGTCCTCACTTCTGGTCACTTGGTACTTCCTGATTGGTTGAAACAACCAACAGGGGGTTGTTTCAGTGATGTCAGAGGGTTATTAAAAGTCAAGAGAGGCTGCAGGAATGTTTAGGAACGATTAGTACAGACAGAGAAATGTTATGGCGAAGTGAGACAAACGCAGATGCCAGTTGAAGTTATTTACCATCTGCTAGGTTTAAAAACAAGACACTTCGTTCTAATAACTCGTTTTCTGACTGTCTCTGACTTTTGACCGACATCACTGACTTCTCATTCAGACAGAAGATCAAAATGCATAATTACTTTGTAAATAGACATTTAACTTGATTTCTAATTTAAATGAGGTTTAAAAATCATTAATACTGTTTCACAGTTGATTTAAAATGAGTGGTTCACTTCAACATTTAGAGATGGTATGAACTAACACACTTTGATTATCAAAATATTCTAAAATAGTAATGATAATAAAAAAAGAAGAGTGTTCTTTCAATTGATTAATTCAGGATACAATTAAACAGTTTCTGGATGAGCTAATTTGTATTTCTGGATTCAAATCAATGAAATAACAGTTCCTGTCCCATGAAGGTCTTAAGAGACAGGTTGTGGTCAGAGGCCTAGTTCACTACAAGAGAGTGGTGAAGGCTGCACAGAAGACTGTTGGAGTCAGTCTCTCCACCATCACAGACATCTACACCTCCAGACGCAGGAAGAGGGCCACCTGCATCATGAAAGACCCCACTCACTCAACACACACACTTTTTGCTCCATTCCCCTCAGGAAGGAGGTTAAGGAGCATTAAGTGTAGAACCACTAGACTGCAGAACAGCTTCTACCCTGAAGTTATTAGACTCATAAATCCCTAACCAGAATAATCACTGTAATGCCACTTTAATTTTGATTGTCACTTTTTCTGTGCTGCTGATTATACATGCTGCCGATTTCTTACCTTAAACTGCTGTATTCCTATCCATCTGCCAACAATAGGCTCATGTTCAGGATGCTGTTTAATACACCGTATTAATAATTTCAATTCAGTTTATTCATATAGCACCAAATCACAACCAAATTCATCTCAGGGCACTGAACAGAAACATTCATATATATAATTAGTTAGCACTATTTCTCTGAGGAGCAGACTGCTTTGAATTTAACTCCATCACAGAACTCTCATCTTGAGCAAGCAAGAAGACAACAGTGGAAAGGAAAAACTTCCTCATGAGGAAGAAACCTTGAGCAGAACTAGACTCAAGACAAGCGGTCATCTGCTTCGACCAGCTTATTATGCTAATAATTATATTATATTATTATTGTTTAGCATATATCTTAGATCATTGTATATTGTTTCTTTCTTTTACTTTATACTTTTGCTATTTTTCGGTGTAACTGGGACCTTGAGTACACAATTTTGTTCCACCTCATGTACCACATGTGATGCAAATGACAATAAAGAACCTTGAAACTTGATATCATGTTTCAGTCATGGACATACAGGTATAAATATGACATTATTGATATTAGGTAAACCTTACAGGTAAATGTGATTTCTGTAGAAAATATGAGACTATAGACCATATTTAAATGTACAGTACTTGCAAAAAAACAAACATGGACAAACATTCAACGGATTGACAGTCTCACTAAAATGAAAGTGAGGTTACATCCTATTGAATAATTACAGAAAAAAAAAAACCCATACAGATTTAGATTTAGATTGAGCATGGACTTTGTTGTCATACAGATTTATTTCATTATAGCAATCATATATTTTGTAAGATAGGACATGTGGGTTTGTTTTATTTATTTATATATTTGAATCACTCCTGTCCACACTTTTTACCACTCGGTGGTGGTAATGCACCAAATTGTTGTTTGACAACTGCCAAACAAGCCTGAAGAAGAACATATTTCTGAATAGAGAACAAATCAAAGCTGATGAGCTACAGCTGTAAAATTGACAGAAAAGGGTTTTTAAACCTCAAATGTCCCATCTCACAGTTAGTGTCAAGAACAATGGGAGGCAGTTGGCTCTTGGTAATTTCTCTAGTGGCAGTGTGGCTTAACAAAGGTTTGTATTTGGTTCCCTTAAAATTGTGTAGTTAAATGTAGTTGGTAAAGTTTGGATTTGTGGTTAAAATGAGGATGAACAAGTATTGTACATTTTTACCTATCCAAAGTATAAGTTTGCAGGAAGATTTTTATTTTTTTCCTTCATTGTTTGGAGACTTAATTTTAATAATTTTGGAAACTCTTTTTAACCAGAAATTTGGAATTACTTTAATGACTTGAGTCACTTGATGATTTTACAACATGCTGTTTCTTAACCAACAAAGAATATAGTATCTGGCCTTACACTGACTTGATTTCTAAAATGCAGAAGCTTCTGAATAAGTTGCTTTTGTCCACAGGGTCATGTTTGCCAATTGATGCAAAATCTGAACGGGCTGATCAGAAAGGTATGGGTTTTTTTTTTTTTTTTTTTTAATGTAAAATCTAAAGTGTACTGCTTGAAACTAAGCCCTTTCTCTGTTCATGCAGTTATGGCACCCAACGACAAAACTCTAAAACTTGGCACTGCAATACTCCAGGCTATGGACTCTAAGTTGAGCAAACTAGCTAAAGGTAAAATTCTGTTTATTTGTGAATTCATTTGAACCAAATACTCAGGCATTTAAACTTTAATATAAAATGTTAAACTGAAAGATTAAAATTGGCAAAAGGAAGTGTTTCCACATAACTTTCTCTGTAACTAGAAGCCAAAGAAGTGGAGATTGTGACTGCAGGCGACGAAGCCCACAACGTGACTGCAGGCGACGAAGC
>NC_056512.1:13506682-13512969 GCF_014905685.2 Nematolebias whitei
ACGAAGCCCACAACGTGACTGCAGGCGACGAAGCCCACAACGTGACTGGTTATTAAATTAAACCCTTTTTACACTCCTGGAATATTTTCTTGGCTTAATGTGTCAAAAGACTTGGTGTGGTTCTGTGAAACTACTATTCAGTTAAAACTTGGGATGCTTCAATTTGCTAGGGAGCATAAAGATTTGATTCTGAATCAATGGTGAAAATTTCAACCCTACATGGGGAAAGGATTTTGACATTGCAGAAGCTTATGAACGGTGAATGCATGCTCTAATCAAAGGTCAAGCTTGTCAAATTATTTTTGTGGAGGCTTTTTTTATATATTTTCTTGACTTGGGCTACTTGGGTTGGTGAGCAGAAAATTTGAAGTTGTAAAATTGGTTAAACTTTTCTCAAGGCTTCAGGTGCACAACCTCACTGATAAAATTGAGTTTGCAATTTAAACATATTTGATGGCTTTGTCCATGTATCCAGCTGTGCCTGTCGGGGCAGACGGGTTCTCTCGCCCTCTCGTAGAAAATGTGATCAATTGGGTTGACAATCTGATCTGTTCTGATTTCCAATTCGGAAGATGGACTCATAGGTAACCATTGAACAGGACAAGGAGCAGTAGCAGGGCAGACGAGGGAAAGGGTGGGAGAAAACTGTCTTGCCTTCACAAAATGGGTTTATTTTTTTTTTTTGGCATTCGGGGCTAGTGCCAAACAGTTCCCTGCTATATGCCCTGATTAACCGCATTGGTGACAGTGGAAAGTCCCCATATGTAGCTGGCTTTTGGTGGAGCAAACCTAGTAGAAATCATCCAGCTTAGTCTCCTGGCTCTTTTCTGGTTTAGCCATGCGGATGCGTAGTTTCCTGTGGGCGGAACACCATCTCTGCTTCAGCAGCTTCTTGGAGTGCCTCATTAAATGTGAGGCTTGGCTAGGCAGAAATACTAGCTTAGCCGCTCAGGTGTGAGCCCCCTCAGGAACGCATGAAGGGCGAGTTCATCCCGGGCTGCTATAAGGAAGCCCCGTTGGGCTTATAGCTGTAAGTCTGCAAATGTTCCCAGATTCTCACCTTCCTCCCGGTTGCGGCTGATCAAGAGCCCTCTGCTCTCTTCAGCTCGTTGCTTCTTGCCAAAACGTCACTGAAGTGCTACAACCAGGGCCTGGGTATCCTGTTCTCTCTGAATCAGGTCCAGTAGAGCCTGTTGTGCAGTCCCTTGCAGTGCCAAGGCCAGGTGTGATACAGTTTCTACATTGTTCCAACCACTGAGGAATGCAGCAATCTAGATCTGATCCAGGTAAGGCTCCAGAGGTGGTGTGCCATTGTATATGTGAAGCTTGGCTTGTGCTCTGACTGACCTTGGCTAGGTGGTGGGCTCCCCCTTGTGGCAGCTGATGAAGCTGTCCCTCTGGTGTTGTCTCATGGTCTGGCAATGTCATTCTCAGGTGGTGGGTAGGGCTTGGTGACGGGGTTCTCTCACAGCATGGGCATGGTGGCGTCATCTCAAGGTGGTGGGCGGGACTTGGCAGAAGTGTTTTCCCATGCAGTAGACTGCCTTTAACAGAACTTCGGCCCTCCAGGAATTCACGCCCTGCAGCAATCTGCAAACGCTGCATCTCCTGTGATCAGGTCTTGCAGTGTTTCTATTTCCTTCTCCATTTCCTCCACAAGATTCATCCCACTTCTGACACCAATGTAGCATATCAGCACTTAGCTACTAAAGGAAATGTGTGGCTCTTGCTGATTAGGATGGGCTTGTGATCAGAAGATCACTGGTACAAACATCAAAAATGTGGGCGGGGTAGGTGAAGTGCCCAGACCCGCCCCCACCCTCATTTGCCCTATTTTGGGCCCATGAGCAAGGCCCTTAACCCTCATCTGCTCCCTAAACAGGTCTCTTAAAAGTTCTTGTGGCTCAATGAGACTACCTGTATAAATAAAGGGTAAATAAATACACCAGATGGCATTTTATAAGCTTTATTTTCAACACACACAGACTGAGTGAACCCCACAGGTCTTTGTGAGAGCTACCTCCCTCACTCGTGGTTACTCTACCACTAACAAGCCTAATACAACTAACACTTAATGAACACATAAACTAAGCCAACAAGAGAAGACTAATCACAAAGAACATGCTAAACAACTAACCAAAATGAAAAAAAATTAATATAAATTCTACCCATAATCTCTCACTGATGTCATGTGACCAACAGTCAACCACAGCAGAATGTACATGTCCCATGTACGTCCGTTCACGCGTATGTACGCGTGTACTGTACGCAGAGGGTTCATACTTGAAAATTATGATTGAAATAATTGTTTGAAAAAAGGGGCAGATATAAGTTTTTTTCTTCTTTCTGCTGCCTTTCATTTTAAATCTTTTGTATCTTTTTATATTGTTATGGAATTGTTTTGTACTTTTTTTAAAATGAATAAAGTTTATACCATACCATTATACCATACTCGAGCGTACACCGTGAGCGGCTGCAGTCAGCTCCACAGACAAGGGGCATTTGCCTTCGGGACAAATTGAGGTCGCTGACTGGTCATTTGCTGACACGCCTATTGGATTGATTGACAGGTCGAAAAAAAAAAGAGAGCTGGCAGCCTCAGCCGCAGCGGTGTTCTGTGTTTATATGTTAATAAAAATATCTAAAAAAAATTTAAAAACCAGGGAGCGCTGGCTCTGCAGCTCACAAATCAGACCAGCCCACCAGGAAATCTCCAGACTCTCCTGCAACCATGTCGGACCTGAGTTTAATTCACTCGTGACAAATTCCTTCATTTCTCACCATTTCAGTCATGGCATCAACGGAGGGGGAAGAGATTGCTTGCCTCTTGGCAAAAAACAAAACAAAAGAAAAGGCCAGATCAGGGATGAAGAAGGGGAATTTAATACATTGGTGTTGCATACAAAGCAGTTTGTCGCTGCGCAGTTTATTGTGCGACACCGCGTACGCGGTCATAAAAATTTATTTTTGCATGGACATGCCCTGGGGACTACGCTCATACCTCCGTGTACGTACATGCATACCTCTGCGTATGGACGTACGCGGGAGTATACTGGGGGCTTTACATTCCACCGGATATTAATGCTAATGACGCTCTGCAGGAGCTCCACAATTTCTTCAGCTCGCTGTAGAACAAACACCCTGAGGCTCTTTACATGGTAACCGAATCTAAAGGACTGCCTCCCAAGTTTTTACCAGCATGTGGGCATACCAACATATGGAAACAACACGCTAGACTGTGTTTACACAAACGTAAAAGATGCATACAAAGCCGAACCCCGCCCCCACCTAGGATTCTCTGATCACATCTTAATCTTAATGGCTCCTGCTTACCTGCCCCCGCTGAGACGCTCCAGACCGGTACAAAAGAAAGTTAAATGTTAGATCCAGGACAATGGCCCCATACAGAGATTGTTTTGGTCAAACAGACTGGCAAGTTTTCAGAGAAGCTGCTGAAAATGGAGGATTGCTTGATCTGGACCAATACGCATCCTCAGTTCTGGGTTGCATTAGTACATGTACTGACCCCGTCTCCACCACAAGATATGTTAAAAGTTACCCAAACAGAAAACCTTGGCTGAATGCAGAGGTGCGCACCCTGCTAGAAGCCAGGAACACTGCCTTCAGGTCTGGAAAATCACAGGAGCTGCGAAGGACAAGGAAAGAGCTGGTTGCTGGTATTAAGAGGGCCAAGGCTACATATGCACAGAGGATTGAGGGTCAATTCACCTCACAAGACCCGCGGAGCATGTGGAGGGGTATTAAGTGTATAACAGATTATAAAGGAAGGAGTGAACAATGCCCCAAAGACCCATCTCTGCCTGATGCCCTCAACAAGTTCTATGCACGCTTTGAAGACCCGAACAGACCACCCAGCACCAGACTCACCTCACTACTGGACGAAGAGCATCTCAGAGTGACCTCAGCAGAATTAAGGCGTACCTTCAGGAGGATTAATCTGCACAAGACAACTGGCCCAGACAGCATCCCCGGAAAAGTGTTGAAAGAATGTGTCCATCAGCTCTGCGAGGTGCTGGCAGACATCTTTAACACCTCACTTACACTGCAGACAGTTTCCACCTGCCTGAAGACTGCCACCATCATCCCAGTCCCAAAAAGCTCTACAGTGACTGGTCTGAATGACCAGTGGCCCTCACCCCGATAGTCACTAAATGCTTAGAAAAACTGGGAATGACCCACATCAAAACAACCATCACCATCAACGAGGACCCTCATCAGTATGCATACCGTGAGAACCGATCAACAGAGGATGCCGTCTCCTCTGTGGTCCACACTGCGCTCAACCACCTGGAGCAGAAAGACTTATGTCCATATGTGCTTTGTGGACTTCACATCCGCCTTCAACACCATGATCCGCCAAATTCTGATGGACAAACTATTCACACTAGGACTAAGCCCCTTAACAAACAGACCACAGTTAGTGAGGATCGACAACTTCTCCTCCTCCACCATAACCCTCAGCACTGGCTCTCCTCAGGGATGTGTGTTGAGCCCCCTCCTGTTTACTCTGCTCACGTATGATTGTGCAGCTACCCATCCAGGCTGTCACATTGTAAAGCTTGCAGATGATACAGCGGTAGTGGGATGCATCACAAACAATGATGAGTCCAGCTACAGGCAAGAGGTGGAACACTTTGAGAGCTGGTGCAAAGAGAATAACCTTCACATCAATGTGAAGAAGGCAAAGGAGATGATTGTGAACTTCAAAAGGAACAAACACACCTACACCCCCCTGAACATAAGAGGATCTGCGGTGGGAGTGTTCTCCAACTACAAGTACTTGGGTGTACACATGAATGACAACCTCAGCTGGGGGCAACAACACTACCAGCCTGATCAAGAAAGCTCATCAGAGACTACTACGACTTCCTCAGGCACCTCAGGAAGCTCAGTCCTCACCTCCTTCTACAGGTGTGCAGTGGAGAGCATCCTGTGCTTCAGCATTAACGTGTGGCATGGAGGCTGCACAACTGCAGAAAGAAAAGCTTTGCAGAGAGTGGTGAAGGCTGCACAGAAGACTGTTGGAGTCAGTCTCCCCACCATCACAGACATCTACACCTCCAGATGCAGGAAGAGGGCCACCTGCATCATGAAGGACCCCACTCACCCAGCACACACACTTTTTGCCCCACTCCCCTCAGGAAGGAGGTTGAGGAGCATTAAGTGTAGAACCACTAGACTGAGGAACAGCTTCTACCCTTAGACTCATGAATATCTAACCAGAATAATCACTGTGAAAAATCACATCATGTTGCTGCTGATCTGTTTCATGTTGCTGCTGATCTGTTTCATGTTGATGTGTTCATGCGTGCTCATCTGCTCACACAGACTCATGCTCATGTTCGTGCTGCTGTTCGACGTAATGTTTTTATGCTATTAGTGCTTAGTGTATATTTAGTTGATGTTTTTCTTAGTTCACATTTTAGATGTTATTGTTTTTCTTTTACATATTTATTGTTGGAAGTAACTGGGACCCTGTGTACATAATTTCGTTTCGTTTTTGTTTCGAATGACAATAAGGAATCTCTGACTGACAAACCCCAAACCCAGACACCCCCTCCACCCCCCGCATTTAATTTATTATTTTTTAACGGTATTTTTCAGGGTCGCTGAGTTAAAATTTAGGGGTGCTTGAGCACCCCCAAAAAGAGGCTAAAATCGTCACCGCCGGTGTCACATTGTTAATCTATCCATAACCAAAACACAGTTCCAAATGCTTGGAAAACAGCTTTTGTTCTACCTTTACTGACGAGAGGAGACCCCACTATACTGAACAACTATCAGTCAATTTCTAAACGTTGTATTCTTACTAAGGTTTTAGAAAAATTGATAAACTTTCAAGTCATGAAGTATTTGGGTTAGTTTAACATCTTACCGCTCCATCAATCTGATTTCAGGAAACAACACAGCACGATTGCTTCACTGAAAGTTTTTAAGTATGTTGTTGAAGCATTGGATGCTAAGGATTATTGTGCTGCACTTTATTTACACCTGTCTAAAGCTTTGACATTGTGTGCACCTTGACATCTTGTGTCATAAGCTCTCAGAAATTGGTTTCTCAGATCACACTATTGGTTGGTGTCATGATCTGCAGTTTAATGGTTTGAACCCACGTGCAGGAAAACAGGAGGACTCAATAGTGAACAATAACTAATAATTTATTGAACAAAACAAAATGCTGACAGGGCAGCAAAACTTACTTCGAATATAATACAATAGGGGGAGCAGACACAGACCATAACACCGTGGAAGGATAAAGCCCGGAT
>NC_056512.1:13522969-13569365 GCF_014905685.2 Nematolebias whitei
TCAGCATCATGCTGCTAAGCTGAGCAGAAAGGGATCAGGAGTACATACTAATCTAAAGTTGCCCAAACAGTCCTCAAAAAAGTTACAACAACCAAAAATGGGAGTCAGCTGTACAAAACTTCTGTCTAAAACTGTCCCCAAAACAATCCTCAAAAGGATACAACAAAGTAGGGATCAGCTGCACAAAAACCTCTACCTAAAGCTGCCCCCATTGAAGGAATGATCCCAGGAGCTTTTAATAGGGTGCAGGTGGACCTCATCATCATCTGATTGGTGTGGCAATCTCCTGCTGGTCCAATGGGGTTGCTGTTCTGCAGCCTCATGGCAGCCAATCAGCTGAGTGTGCTGCCACACCTGAATCTGCATAAACAAAAAAGAGAGACTACACAGACTCTAGAGGCCAGGGGCCGTAACACTCTTGTATGTCTATAAATCACTAAACAGATCTGCCCACTCCTATCTTACTGATCTGCTCCAGCCGTATGTCCCACCACATTCTCTCAGATCAGCAGACCAGTTGCTCCTCACAGTCCCAGGAACCCGTCTCAAGCGCATAGGTGACAGGGCCTTCTCTGTAGCAGGCCCAAGACTTTGGAATGAGTTACCTCTGCTCGATAGACAGGCCCCCTCCCTCACAGTTTTTAAATCTCGCTTAAAAACACACTTCTATTCCCTGGCTTTCAGCACTGTGTGATCTGTGCTCAGTCTGTGTGCATCACACTGTGTTGGTCATGTTGCGGTTGTTGTTGTTATCCATTATTGTTTTGTTGGTTTCTACTTTTTGGTGCCCTGTTATGTAATCTGTTGCTATGTGCTTGTTCTGTTTGTCCCTGTACAGCACTTTGGTGTGCTTTGTCACTGTTTAAAGTGCTTTATAAATAAATTGGTATGGTATGGTATGTTACGTGTGAAGATGTATAAATGAAGCTGCTTTGCTCATGTTTTTTAGAGAACACACAGAACTCTTTAGCTGTGTGCTTGTTTTTCATGTGTTTTGTTCATGTGTTTTCTCCCTTCTGCAGAAGAGAAATAAACCTTGCTACATGTTTTTTTAACAAAGTTCTCAGTCTGCTAAATTTTATTGAACAACAAAGTTTGATAAAACTCCACACATGCACTGCTGATCAAAAACCCAATCACCCCAGGTGTTTCTCTTTTCACCTCGTTAGTCTCTGTATATTGTCTTTGTCTGTTCACTTCCTGGCCATCCAGGTATTACTTCTTCCATGGTGGCATGATCTGTTCTCCTTCGTCTTGTCTTCCTCCACAAAGTAAGTTTTTGGCTGCCCTGTCAGCATTTTTGTTATTTTTGAAAAATAAATATTTTTATTTACTTCCTCTTAAGAGCTCCTTGTTTCCATCCTGCATGTGGGTTCAAGCCAAAACAGCATATCATGTCAGATTGCCTGGATCCAAACATGAACCCAGCAAGCTGCCAGCTTTTTGCTCAATACGCCCCAGAGGATCAGCAACAGTTCCACAATGCCCTGCACGCTTACTTAGACATGTTAGCCACCTCCAGTAATTCCTGAGAGATGTGGGTGGTTACAAAAGTTGTCATCAGTGAGTTTGTCTAGCTACCCGTACTAATCAACATACTGGATATGTGGGACATGTTCAAGGTGTGGTGAAGGAGGAGAAGAGGATACACTCCTCCCTACTGTTGCCCATCACTCCTGTCACTGACCAGCCTGGTTCATTGACTGACTTGTCAGTGGGAGAGAATCCCTCTATGGACTACCTTCTTTCTCTTCTCTGCCAAAAATGATTATGAGGGGCTGAAAGCAAAAACAGTCCAGGTCTGTAGAACTCTAGCTCCACCCTCCACCTGAGTCTCCCAAAATTCACAGGGAGGAACAGTGGAGAATTTTGTGCGTGGGAAAAGGTGGTACCCAAGCCCTCGCTCACCAGAGGGACGAATGGGTTCTCACAAAGTGAAGGAACCAAGCCCAGCCAAACCTCCTGTGGCCACAGAGGTCCTCATGTTTCCAGAGGTCCTCATGTCTCTATAAGTCATCATGTCTCCTGCAGTCTTCGAAGCAGGGACATCTCCTATAGCCATTGATGCAGTAACTCATTCTTCCATCCCTACAGCAGCCACACTTTCTGCTATCCCTTCAGCAGCCATGTCTTTTGCCATCCCTGAAGCAGCCATGCTTCAGTAGACGAAGTAGCAAAGCATGTCTCAGCTGAAGAGACAATAGAGCACACATGCCTCAGCTGGCAAGGCATCAGAGCATGCCTCAGCCGATGTGGCAGCAGAGCATGCCTCAGCTGACAAGCCAGCAGAGCATGCCTCAGCCGACAAGCCAGCAGAGCATGCCTCAGCCGACAAGCCAACAGAGCAAACCTCTACCAACGGAGTTGCAGAGCACACCTCTACTGACAAAGCAGCTAAACACACTTTCCTGTGCCTGCAAAGGGTTCGGCCATGACATTGCACATTCCAGTGTGTGTGGGCGTCGGGAATGATGTCCCATACTCCTGGCTCTCGGCGGACATTGGGAATGGCATTCCATACTCGTGTTTCCTTGGGTGTAGGAGACCACTACCTGTTTCCTATGAGTCTCATCACCTACTACAAAGTATTCAGTCTCATCACCTGATGTAGGGCCTCCAGTCTCTGCCTACTGCAGGGTAGGGCTGGGCCATATGAGGAAAATCTAATATCCCAATATTATTTTGCTATATCACGATACATGATATATATCACAATATTAATAAATTATCTCCAGTGTTACTTTAAACTAGTATTTAAAATTGCACTGGTGTACTCTATTCAAACAGACCGTTGATGTTTTTTTGAAATTGAATACAAAATCAGAATAAGTTTAAAATGTTTTATTGTAACCATCAGTTGCACACAAATCATCTTCAGTAATGAAATTAGTACCACTGTCTCTTACTGTGGTCAACACTATACCTTTAATAAACAAGATAAACAAAACTGTGGTAATGTACGTTGTTTTAAATCTGGGATCAACTAATGATGCCATGTCCAGAAGGGTGTCAGTGGAAGGGTCATCAAATTTCTCATGAAGGTAGTCCAGGATGGAGACTTTGATGGACTGGGTCAGTGGAGTGTCATCTTCATGAACTGCCAAAATGCTTGTATGGAAGAGATGTAGCACAGGTTTGACATATGACACTGTGACATAGTCCTCCCCTGAAAGGGCATCAGTGAAATCCACAAGGGGTTTCAGAGCCTTGTGCACTGACTCAAGGACTTCCAGGTCTTGCCAAGTCAGGACAAGATGTCGTGTTTTTTTTGTCTGTGGCCAAGACCTGAGAAATAGCTTGCTCCTGTTCCAGCACCCGGTCAATCATTTTGTAACGGGATCCCCATCTAGTTGGCGACTCGCTGATCAGCTGATGTGCAGAGATCTTAAGTTCTTTCTGCACAGTAGCCAGATCCCTCCTCTTCTTCCAACTGAATGAAAAACTGCTTACAATCTTTTTACAAACAGCAACAGCACGCTCATTGCGGGGGTCTTTCATGCTTCTCTCTGAAAATAAAGGGACCCCCCCCCCCACCAACAATTACTATATAATGCTGTAAATAAATAATATCACAAAAAAACATAGTTGTGTATATGTATGCAATATCAGATTTCACATCAATTCACATTTTATGCTCAGTAAATTAATTAAGCAGATGCATAACACAATTACAGGAGGAAAAACATGCTGCCCGATGTCTTAGAGGTATGAAAACTAAAGAAATGCTTTTCATTTTTTATGTAAACAAAAATAAATAAATAAATTCAATTTCATTTATTAAATCAAATTTAATTCAATCAAATTTAAATTTAAACCAAAATTTAATTTATTAAACCAAATATCAATTTGATATCTTCAGATATTCAAATCTTCAGATCAATTTAATCTGCAGTTCATTTAATGGGGAAATCAAATGAAATCCTACCAACATCTACTGATGCTCAGAGTATATTCTATATAAAAGAAGGTACAGCTGTACAGCATACTCACCAATTGCAAGGTGCAGCCGATGGCCAAAACACTGTAGCCTGGTCCAACCATTCAGCCTCATGGCTTTGATTATGTTACTCCCATTGTCTGTCGTGATGCACACCTGACGACTTTCTGATAAATTCCATGATGTGAGCGCATCTTGCAGTCCTTGGGCAATTAGCTCTGCTGTGTGGTCTTCAGGGAAAAAACTTGTTTGGAGGCAGAAGCTTCTTAACTCCCACTGGTCGATGTAGTGTAGAGTTAGGCTAAGATACAGCTCACAAGTGCGGCTGGTCCACAGGTCTGTGGTTGTTGAGAAGAAGGTCACGTTTGTTAGCTGCTGGCCTACGTTTTCTCTTACTGAAATGTACAACTCTGGCAGCGCTTTTTCTGCAAAGAACTTGCGACCTGGCAAGTCGTATTTTGCATCAAGAGTCTTAATGAGATTTTTGAATCCAGGCTTTTCCACAACACTGACAGGAGCCATGTCTTTGGCGATATATTTTGTTACTGCGTCAGTGATTTCTCTCCACTTTGTACTTTTTCTGTCATACGGGATGGCTTTGGCAAACGAAGCAGCTAGTGTCATCTGCTTGGCAGCTGTATCATTTAACTTTTTCTTTGTTGTGTGGGGAGACGTGGACATACGGAGTTTACAACATTCTTCATTTTGCAGTGGATGACTTCTTAGGTGGTGAAATAAATTTGTGGTACTGCTTCCTTTCGTGGCAATGGTTTTACGACACGTTTTGCAAATTACCGCATTTTGTTCAACATCCTCCTTGTAAAATCCAAACCACTGCCAGATTATTGATCCAGTGCTGTTTCTCTTCGGAACTAGTTCATCGGACTCTTCAGTTATCGTCTCATTCACCCGCTCACCTGAATCTCCAGCTGTCGCCATATTTTTTCCTCTCTCCAAGTCCATATGCGCATGCTCCGCACAGCGGGTCATGCGGAACATTTTCAGGTTGGGAGGGGGCAGGGAGTAGTGATGCATTCATTGCGTGTCGGATAAACGAAACTCACAGTGAATTAGATGCAGAAAGCTTATTTGAATGACAATTTATACTCTATGGTTGCGATAGAGCCATTTTAACCATCGTAAATTGAAAAACTCGAGATACATAGAGTATATTCGATACATCGCCCAGCCCTAGTGCTGGTCTTAAAATTAGAATATCATGAAAAATTGATTTATTTCAATAATTCCATTCAAAAAGTGAAACTTGTATATTATATTCATTCATTACACACAGACTGATATATTTCAAATGTTTATTTCTTTTAATGTTGATGATTATAACTGACAACTAATAAAACTCACAACTTCAGTAACTCAGAAAATTACAATATTGTTAAAAGGTTCAATATTGAAGACACCTGGTGCCACACTCTAATCAGCTAATTAACTCAAAACTAGGGCTGGGTGATATGGACCTAAATTAATATCTCGATATTTTAAAATAAATCACGATATATGATATATATATAATTGCAATTTTTTTCTTTTCATAAAGTAATAACAAAAATATATTTCTGAATCAAAGCTTTGTCCCACTGATCTCACAGGCACTTGTAGTAAACAGTGGTAACTGTACAAAATAAATGTCTTAAAAAATAAACAATTTACATATATTAGTGCATTTGTTAGATAATAATCCTCTTCAGCTGGGGGCAGCTTTGCCTGAGCGGCTAGAGAAGTCTTCCACCAATGGGAGAGTTGGGGTTTCGATTCCACCAGCAGCCACATGCTGAAGTGTCCATGGGCAAGACACTGAACCCCTCATTGCCTCCGGTGTGTGTCCCATTGGTGTATGAATGTGATCAAGCACTGATTATTCTTTGTAGAGATCTAGTACAGTGCTGCATGAATGGGTAAATGAGGCACAGATTGTGTTGTGAAAAGCTTTGAGTGTCTTGATAAAATAGAAAGTTGATATTCAAGTACAGTCCGTTCAGTTGCGTTGCCTACACGCTAGTAAGCATGGGTGAAACTGCAGATCTGACAGACCTCAACCTCCTTCCCTGAAAAAAACAAAACAAAACACTGGTCAGAACTCATTTAGCCATGCTGTGCCTTTTGAGAGGCACAGAGAGGTGGCAACATTAATAAATCTGCAGCTTATCATATCGCTAAGACACGGTCCTCAGCTGTGGAATAAGGTGGCTAAAGCGTTAGCCATCTTGTTAGCCGCTAAGGAGCCGCTTAGACACAGAGTAAACCCAGAGTAATAAGACCCAACTCACATTCAGGAAATCCATTTCATAGTTTGCAGCCAGCTAAAACGTGAGTAAATACGTGAGGACTGAGCAACACTGTGGCTAACGGCTAACCAACTTTTCATCGCAACATGTCCGCTGTGTGGAAGTACTTTACACTAGAAACACCACAGATCAAGACAGCAACGTGCAATGTTTGCAAAGCTGCTGTACCGAGAGGAGGAAGCTCCATCACAACCTACAATACTACAAACTTGACTACTTTCACCTGACGTAATCCCAGCTGTCACCGTTTTAAAGCGCCTGCTCACCGAGGACAACAGTACGGACAGCGACATCAAAACATTGTTAAGAACGGTCCTCTTGTAACATAGTTGTTTTTGTTTCTTTTTATATAATTTTCTTCCTTTTATTTTTCAATTCAAATGCTTTTTTATATATAATTGCCTACTGTTGTAATCATTCTTTGTTAAAAACAGGTCTCTCTTGTAAATGAGTCCTCAAGGCTCAATGAGATTAACCTGTATAAATAAAGGTTGAGTGAATTAATTAGTTAGCCTAAAATGAAATTTAAAAATAGGATGTGTTTGTGGGGGTGGAGACAAGTGTGTCTGTACATGCATACTGTCTTGCAATAATTTTTTGTACTCAACCTATTTTATTGTTGTGTCAGATTAATTTTTAGCAGAGAAAATGCAGGAGGGGAAAGGGTTTTCTGACACAAGAGCTTGAGAAGATGGAACAAGCTCTGCTCACTGATGGATCAGGGGCAACAGAGGCAGAGCCAGCAGAAAAGGTTGCTTGCATGGAAGCTGGTCCAAGCACTGGTTATCCTCCAAGCACAAGGAAAAGCTGCTTCAGCAGTCTGGATGACAGAATTCTGGAGGAGCATGATGAACCTGCAGGAGGTACCCAGGCAGTGGTTATCCAAATGCAAATGTATTTGAAAGAACCAACAATATGTGAGCAAGACAGCCCTTTCCAGTACTGGGCAAACAACCATGCTTGCTTTCCTCTCCTTGGTGCTGTTGCAGCAAAGTTCCTGAGTGCTCCTTCAACCAGTGTGGAAAGCTGTAGTGAACCAGATAACCTCAAATCTACCAGATGGACAGAGACTGTTATTTTCATTGATCTGAATAAGTCTGAACCATCTGATGAACTTTCTTTCTTGAATTAATCAAGCAGAAAAGACAATTCTTTATAATCATTACTGTCTTACAAATGTTTTGATAATCAAATTGTGTTAGTTCACTCAATGCTTTACAGGTTGAAAAGAACTACTAATTTTATTTTACATAAACAGTAAGTAATGATTTTTGTTCCTCATTCAAAGCAGAAATCACCTGAATATGCCTTTCTTGATTTTTCTGTCTGAAATGAGCAAGCTGTCGTAAGTATGTGAAAGGTTGGTCTTCGGTCAACTAAAATGTTTACTGAAGAAGAAATGTCATGTTTAAACTTTTTCAGAAGATTACTAAGAGTAGACTCCAAAAAGTCTGCTGCTTCTGCAATAATCTTTTCTGTATGTTAAACAAGTTTCATTCTCTGACCTCGACTGTTGATAAACACCTTACGTCAAAAACCACTCCTCTTTCTGGTCCTTCCACGAATCAGAAAGCTCTAAATTGAACAGGAAGTCGACCCAAATAAAATGTGGCACTTCCCAGTTCAAGTTAGATTGAGAGTTTTGAGAGATGTTGGATTGGGAGCTGACAACAGGTCCGATAGTCTAACAGAATGAGAAGATTGAGAATGCAGTCGGTTCTGAAAGCTTCAGAGCAATGAAGAATCCAGAGGTTTTTTGGGATTATAATTCTGTTTTGAGCTAATCAACGCACGACTTTCTGAAGGTTTGGTAGCTCTCGACGGAGACGCTGAAACGAGTCAGAAAGGAACCACATCCAACGCTGATTCATCGTCAACAGGTAGATGGTTCTATTTTGACCAAGTGTACCGTGAGAAGCTGAGATCGGACGGAGCGTGCAACTTCTGGTTAAACAGATTAAATCTCCCTCACATATTCCTCTGTAAGATAAATCTCAATTTACTCTTAAACTCACCTCTCTCTCATAAAACAGTACAGATATTTTTAGAAATGTCTGAAGCAAAGTCCTCAAATCACCGCCGAGTGATTTGAAGTTCATTTTCTGTGAAACTGTCTGTTATTATTTTCATATTTTGCCAAATTAATGTAAATGTTTGATGTTAAACTTTGATTTTGAAAATAAATGATTCCATTCATTTGATGGGTCAAAGATAAATAACGTCTCTCGTTCACATTTCTGTTAAATTCAATGCACGGCATTTACAGTCAGAAAAATGAAGAACTCGTGAATATTGTATGCATATATAATTCATATATTTGTACTACAACAAGTGACACGTACCTCACGTGTATCACTACAAAGCGAAAGACTGTTTAGCCCGGCGTCCAATATCGTAGATGAAAATAGGAATCGTCTGGTTACAGATATTGCACTTTTATTTCAAATATTTTGCATTTGAAACCCTTAATTTGTTGCTGCTACCTGAGCCAGTATACATAGTTGGTGCTGTTCACATGTACACTGTTGTATTAATGTGTGTATGTGTAATATGTTTTCATTTGATGCACTTTTATTAAAAAAAAAAAAGACATTTGCAAACTTTTTAATTTGTTGCTCTTTTTGTATTTTATTTGGAGAAGGATAGTTGTTACATAAGTTGACCCTTTATGGTTATCTGAATTGGATTTAATAAATACTGACAGTCAATCTGAAACCCGTACAGTTTCTTATTTCTTTTCAGCATTGGATTTTTCCTGTTAACACAATTTCATGTTTTTCTGACTTCCTTTTCTGACTTTATACTTGCCTCAAGTTGCATTTTTGGACATGCATACATATATTTGTTCAAATAGTGCTTGCCTGCAGAGAGGAGTTTATTACAGCCTCAAATAAAATCAATAATGATGATATATCGGAACAGCATTGGAGCAGTATCGCTATCGGCAGATATCCAGATTTAGGTATCGTGATTGAATTGGAAGTAAAAAAAAAAGTGGGTCAGTGCATTCTGTCAGCATTTTAATCATCTTTTAAAGCTCCCTGCTACACTAAACCTCAGACTAATCTGCTACAGCACTGACCTGACTGATACAACTGAATACCTTTTTTTAAATCCAATTTTTATGTATATATATTGTAGTAAAGGGCTGCACACTGGTGCAGTGGTTAGAGCTGTTGCCTCACACTAAGGCCATTTCAGGTTCAAAACTCAGCTCGGGCCCTTCTGTTTGGAATGTGTCTTCTCCTTTTTCCAGTTTCCTCCTACAAACTACGTAATAACATATGTTGGGTTAATTGGGGTCAATCATTACTTTTTTTATTCAACTAGAAAAAGAAAACACTCAGACTAAGATCTCTTTTACAAGAGTGACCTGTCAATGTCAGTAACTGGTAACTAAATTGTCTCTAGGTGTGGGAGGTTGTTTGTCTTGTCTCTGTGTGACCCTGTGATGGACTTGTGATCTATCCAGGGTGTCCCTGCACAAAGACGGCTCGAGATAGACACCAGCACCCTGTGACCCTGCTTAGAAAAGAGGGTAAAAAAAGTGGATGGATGGACGTAATGTTTTTTTAATTATAGTTCTCAGAAAGAAATTGTATAAGAAAACAATGGTATTAACAAGTGAAAGCTGTACAAGGAAGTCTGTACTGACCCTGAAAAGGTGAGGCAGTGCATCTCTACACTTAAATATTAGAGCCCGACCGATATGGAAATTTTAACTATTGCTGATACTGATATTGGGAGGGGAAGGTGACTGCTGATAATTGATATAATGGCTGAAAAATTTAGAGCTTTGTCAACCCCCAAGAATCTTAAGAAAACCGAGTAAAGCGGGGCTTGTTTATTTAGCACAGCAGTTAGCAACGATGAAGCTAAGCTAGTCAGATACATGCTATACCTAGTCCCACAGTAGGTTTACAAGTGGTGCACTGGTCATAAAAACAGCCTTCCTAATGTGCATTCACATTTTCTATCCTCCACTATTCACCATAAAGTTACCAAGTGTGTTGCAAAGATAAAAATGATCGTAAACAAAGGAACGCCCTTCCCTTTTAACAGTCAGTCACGTATGGTGAAGGTCTAATTAGTGTTGATCGCAGCAGAGATTATTTTTCTTTGCAGAGAAATTACGATTTCAAACCATGCATTTAATTGAGAACAACAAAGATAATGTTACTAACACTGAATGTCCTCACAAACTGGAAGCTTAATTCAACACGACTAGTTGCTATAACTACTGACAATGGAGCTGATGTGAAGGCGGTGCAACTGAACACTAATGCCAACTTACTAACTTGAGAGGCACGTAGCTAATGACAAGTGGAGTGGAGGATTGAAGAGAATTTATTGTTTTTTTTATTTATTTTAAAGATCGGTTAAACTTAACATGCTCTGTTCAGCAAAAATGCTGCACAGTATTTGACGCTCCCTGCTTTGTCTGTGCTGAATGTCGAAAGTGAAACTTAAAATTAATGGTCATAACATGAAAACAGTCCTCATGTGCCCTCTGTTGGATACATTGTACAATTAAGGCTGGTTCCAGCATTTTAGGGGTGAAAATTAGAAGTACTTTTACTGGTGCATAATGGGACAATTATCACCGATACCAACAGAACCCCAAATGTCTATATTGGCCTAAAATATCAGCCCTACCGATGTATCGGTCGGGCTCTGCAAAACATGTCTAGAACTTTTTGTTTTAGTTTAGCTCCCTGTGATGGACTTGAGACCTGTTCAGAGTGTACCCCGCCTCTCGTACCGTAATTGCTGGATATGAGCACCAGTGACCCCCACGACCCGAAAAGGAAGAAGCCGGTAAAGATGATGGATGGATAGTTTAGCTCCAACATAATTTAAGATGAGGAGTTTTAATTGTTGACTTGTGTGGCTCCATATTAAGAATTCAATAGTTTGTTTAGCTGAACTCTATTTATGTGCCGGTGGCTGAAGTGGCAAGTGAAGTAGGCAGTGTGTGTACACCCTTTCTACAACTGCATTTAAAGGGAAAACTCATTTGCTGCTGCTTAAACATACTCATGCCATTTGGCTCAGTAACTTGATCTGTTTCCTATTTTGTATAGACGTGTGTGCACTGGGCAGCCAAAGTGTACCTGAATTCAAGAAATAAGTCAGTGTAACATTTATTTCTTAAAGTGTTTTATCATTTTACAAACTTAATCCGCTTCTCTTGCTTTGTAGGGATATCATGTCCATTTACAAGGAACCTCCACCTGGGATGTTTGTTGTTCCTGATCCTCAAGACATGACCAAGGTAATAAAAGAACCAAAATTAATATCCAATAAATAGTTATGATTCCAGTATTATTTGTCTTTAAAATTAAACACGCTGGTTGTTCAGCACACATCTGTCTTTTTTTTTTTGTGGACTGAAGTCAGTATAAGATTTCATAAATTAAAGTTAAATTCATCTGTACTTTCTTAGTTCCATCTCTTTTGCTACTGATCTTACTAACCAGTAATGAACAATTATTTATCCAACTATATTTATTAAATTGATGAAAGAAGATAATTATTTTATCTCCTTGACCTGGGGTTACCAAAAAGTGAAGTGTGGTCTGGAGTTAGTGTTGTTCAAATGCAAATCTATTCTTAGATTTTCCTTGAATGTTTGTTTTTATTTGGACATGTATTCTCAACGTCACCTTGTTCTATATTGTTAAAATTTTATGTATGGTTGTCCCTGATCTGGAGAAATGCAACAAAATCCTATTCAAAATTGCATGGTGAGCAGTTTAATTTTGAATAAATGTAGATATTGAACTTGAACTTTTTTAACATTTATGGCAATCGGTTTCAGGAAGCAATAAATATATATCCATATGAACAGCTGGACTTTTTAAGCTTTGAACTACACTGCCTGGCCAATAAAACTGTCACCACCTGGATTTAACTAAGCAAATAGGTACGAGCCTCGTATTGGATAATTACTGCAGGGATGATTATCTTTCAGCTGCAACAAGTTATTTAGCCCCAACTGGTGCAATGAGTTGCTTCTCATTTCTTCAACAACCATGTTGAAAGACACATCATGTGGTCGTGGAAAAGATGTCAGTCTGTTTGAGAAGGGTCAAATCATTGGCATCAAGCAGAGAAAACATCTAAGGAGATTGTAGAAACTACTAAAATTGGGTTAAGAACTGTCCAACGCATTATTAAAAACTGGAAGGATAGTGGGGACCCATCATCTTTGAGGAAGAAATGTGGCCAGAAAAAAATCCTGAATGATCGTGATCGGCGATCGTTTAAACGTTTGGTGAAATCAAATGGAAGAAAAACAACAGTAGCACTCAGAGCTATGTCAGTAGTGAAAGAAAGAGCATTTCCACACACAATGTGAAGAACTCAAGGGATTGGGACTGAACAGCTGTGTAGCCTTAAGAAAATTACTAATCAGTGAGTCTAACTGGGAAAAAAAAGGCTTCAGTTTGCTAGGGAGCATAAAGATTGGACTCTGGAGCAATGGAAGAAGGTCATGTGGTCTGATGAGTCCAGATTGACCCTGTTCCAGAGTGATGGTTGCATCAGGGTAAGAAGAGAGGCAGGTGAAGTGATGACATCATGCCTAGTGTCTAGTCATCAATGCAAGATCTTGGTGAAAATTTAATGCAACACTGGATGGAAATAGATCTTGTGACATTGCAGAAGTTTATCGAAACAACACCACAGTGATGTAATCAAAGCTAAAGGTGGTCCAACGAAATATTGGTGTGTGACCTTTTTTTTTTGGTGGCAACTTTATTTTTTGGCCAGGCAGTGTATTTCTCTACCAGTGGCCAGTGAGCTTAAAGGTTCTGAACAGTATCTTAACTTTTCCTAGGACTGTGCTCTTCTGGGCAGAGATCTCTGAGGTTGTTCCTGGGATTAGAGTTGCGATTTCTGTCCCATGCCCGGGTCCAAAATTATGTGCTTGATGGGCGGGCCAGGTCAGACTTGGGCTTTTGATGTGGCTTTAATTATGCATGTGGCCCCGCCCGTTAAGGCTGGGTCATATCATATCCATCCATTATCTTTTACCCGCTTCTTCCATTTTGGGTCACGGGGTTCGCTGGTGCCCATGTCCAACAATCACTGTGCGAGAGGTGGGGTACACCCTGGACAAGTCTTCAGTCCATCACAGGGACACATAGAGACAAACGAGACAAACTAGGGGTGGGCGGCTGTGGCTGAGTGATTAGAGCAGTCGTCTTCCAATGCAAGAGTTGGGGGTTCAAATCCACCAGCAGTCACATGCCGAAGTGTCCCTGGGCAAGACACTGAACCCTCATTGCCTCCAATGTGTGTCCCATCGGTGTTGGAATGTGATCTAAAGCTCTGATTAGTCTCTTTAGAATGATTTGTTCATTTAGCTTTGTAGAGAGCTAGTAGAGTGATGTATGAATGGGTACATGAGGCACAGATTGTAGTGTAAAGCGCTTTGAGTATCTTGATCAGATAGAAAGGCGTTATATAAGTACAGTCCATTTACCATTTACAAACTACCATTCACTCTCTCTCTCTCACCTTGGGACAATTTCAACTTAGTACCAATCAGCCTAACATGCATGTTTTTGGTCGTGGGAGGAAATCGGAGTACCCAGAGAAAAACCACGCATACATGGGTAGAACATGCAATTTCCACCCAGAAAGGTCCCTGAACTGGGATTTGAACCAGGGTAACCTGCTTGCTGAGAGGCAACAGCTCTACCAGTTGTGCGACCGTGGTGCCTAAATTATATCATGATAGGCTAATTTCACGGCATAAATACGTCAGTGTTTCTCCTACCATTATATAAGCGGGGCGCCCTGACTCGTTAACGAAACCGAGCACACCACCTACCGAACCAAACTGCCCCCCCCCCCCCACCTGTCAGTACTGGCGTAATGCTAAGCTAACCATGCACAATACTAGCTAGCTAAAAAGCTAAAAGCATCGCTCACGATGCCGCTTCCTTCACGCTGAATGCTGACGCACACACCACGCTTGAAAACTGCTGGTGGCTCTAAAACTGCCAGTACAAACAGCATGCAGCTCAGCCGCTGTGTTTCTACATCATTTAAAGGCAACATAATTTTTTTTGTATGTTACATTTATGCTCAACAGATCTAAAGCTTTTTTTTTTAAACAAATTTTTTTTGCAAACTGCACCTGCACTTTAATTTTTGTGATGGATTTTGTTCTATATTTTGTGCAGACTTTTTCAACCTAATTAACAGAAGGACCATTTTTATTTTTATACTTTGAGACTGAATACTTTACTAAATTAAGTAATTGCAGTAAAATTAACCTTTGTTGTTTTTTAGTTTTTATATAATACTGCAAATCAACATGTTAAGTTAATTTTGTCAAATGAATAACTGATTTCGGGCAGCACGGTGGCACAACTGGTAGAGCTGCTGCCTCTCAATGAGCAGGTTACCCTGGTTCAAATCTCGGTCCGTGGGCCCTTCTGGGTGGAGTTTGCATGTTCTCTCCGTGCATGCGTGGGTTTTCTCCGGGTACTCCAGTTTCCTCCCACAGACCAAAAACATGCATGTTAGGCTGATTGGTAACTCTAAATTGTCTCTAGGTGTGAGTGAGAGAGTGAATGGTTGTTTGTCTCTATGTGGCCCTGTGATGGACTGGAGTTTGCTGGAGATTGCTGGACATGAGCACCGGTGACCCCCGTGACCCAAAATGGAAGAAGCGGGTAAAAGATAATGGATGGATGGATTAACTATGATTTCGGGGGAGTTTTTTTGTTATCACAAAATTCATCGTTATCGTCAGAATGCTCTGAAATATCACAATATTGTGTTTGAGCCATATCACCCACCCCTACTGCCCGCCCTTTGCACTTATCACACATCTGAGGATTTGCAATTGACCCACAACAAGCAACATAATGGAGCTGGAAAGTATTAAACAAAAGCTAAAAACAGGAGAACTCACTCTACAAAGCCAGCACAGTGAAACCTGCTGATGTGTGTCAGGCACACGCTCAGGGCCAACCAATAAAAATATAAAACATACAGTATAACAGTAAATGGTAATAATTATTTAAAACGATAACAATTTAAGATCTAAAACACAGGCACTCTTGACAAGATATTCTTTGTCGGTTTTTTAAAAGTTTGCAAAAAGCACTCAAAGTAACAAGTTCTGTCAGTTTTAATTCAGCTTGCAAGGCATTCCAAGCTGAGGGGGAAGAAAAGCTAAAAGCTTTCTTGCCCTTTTCTTTTCGCACACGAGGAACATGAAGATGCAAACAGTCCTTAGAGCGTAAGGCACAACCACTGTCCATTCTTCATATAAAAGTACATGAATAATGTGGAAGCAGGCCAATAAGAGACTTATAAACCAATGTCATCCAATGTACATGTCGCCTGTTAAACAGGGAAGACATATTGGTTTTAAGATAGAGATCACAGTGATGAGTAAGGTAGCTACAACCAGTAATAAATCTTAATGCACAATGGTACACTGGATTCAATGACTGTAGACAACTGCTTGAAGCACACATAAACATCGCCATAGTCAAGTACTGGCAAAAATGTAGCTGTGATCAAAAGCTTTCTTGCTCTAAGGGAGAAACATGATTTGTTTCTAAAGAAGAGCCCGAGCTTCATCCTTAATTTGGAGATTAGGTGTTTCACATGAGATTACAGATTACAGTAATTACAGTTAATTAGTTGGGTCGGGTTCTGAAAAAAACGCCAATGAGCTCGGGCCAGGTCAGATTTTTTTAGGCCCGAATGCAACTCTACCTTGTTATCTGTTGGATCCCTTCTTCTAGTTTTCAGGTCACAACCCCTATCGACACCACTGATGCCTGGACTCCACATCCCTTTCCTTTGGTAGCTCTTTTTATTTCTCAAGCTTCTTATTTTGCTTTATGTTGCAGTCACTTTGAATTGCTACATTTATCACCACTGCTATCTTCTGTAGTTTACTGACCAATACAATGCCCGGGTGGTTAGCCATAGGTTGGTCTATCTGGATCTGGAAGTCCCACGGTATCTTAACACCGTCTTTCTCAATCATGTTTGGTAGACTCTCCCACTTTGGGATCACCAGGTCATATTTGGCACAGATGTTCCTGTACACTATTTCAGATACTTGGTTATGGCATGGCAGGTACACTTTGCCTGCCCTCATTTAACATCACAACATGGGTGAAGGGCATTTCATTATGCAAAAATAGATAATGGTAGGGGAAACACTGGAAGAGTATCAGGATGTAATAGGATGGCAAAATGTACATGGAAGTCCATAACCTTTTGGCTGGAATAGTGTTCAGGAAATTCTCTGTCAAATAAGGGCTGGGGATCAAAGTAACTCCTGACTGTAACCCTTGGATCACTGAGGTGAAACCTCACAAAAATTTAACCCTCAAGAAGCTTGAGAATTATCAAGGATTTTCACAAGTTGTGAAGAGTCAAGTCCTTAGTGGTCATCTGATCCTCCCTAAATTCAAAATCACAGAGTTCTCAACATTAACTTTAGAACCCTGAAGCTTCCTGTAAAGCACTGATTCCTAATCATGGGGGCCTGGCCCCCATGGGGGGGTGTCGCATAATGTGTCTGCTCAGAGATTGTAAAAATATCAATTTATTGTCTGTGTAACAACTTTAGAAAATATGCTTTTATTTTTAATTATAATACTTGGAATTTCTGGTCCACCATCCAACATCTCGTGGGGGTGGGGGGAAAGCGGTATGCCACCAACACTATTTATAGTGGAGGTGGTTTGCTGCTGACCTCAACTCGGGATGTTGTGGGTTGGTGGACGGAGTACTTCGAAGACCTCCTCAATCCCACTGACACGTCTTCTACTGAGGAAGCAGAGCCTGGGGACTTTGGGTCGGGCTCTCGAATCTGTGGTGCTGAGGTCACCGAGGTGGTTAAAACGTTTCTCGGTGGCAGGGTCCCAGGGGTGGATGAGATTCGCCTGGAGTTCCTTAAGGCTCTGGATGTTGTGGGGTTGTGTTGGCTTACATGAATCTGCAATATTGCGTGGACATCGGGGGCAGTTCCCCTGGATTGGCAGACTGGGGTGGTGGTCCACCTATTAAAAAAGGGGGGCCGCAGAGTGTGTTCCAACTACAGGGGGATCACACTCTTAAGCCTACCTGGTAAGGTTTATTTGGGGGTTCTGGAGAGGAGGGTTCGTCGGATAGTCGAACCTCAGATTCAGGAGGAGCAGTGCGGGTTTCGTCCTGGTCGTGGAACACTGGACTAGCTTTACACCCTCAGCAGGGTCCTGGAGGGTGCGTGGGAGTTTGCCCAACCAGTCTACATGTGCTTTGTGGACTTGGAGAAGGCGTTCGATCGTGTCCCTCGGGGAGCCCTGTGGGGGGTACTCCAGGAGTATGGGGTACCAGGCCCTTTGATACGGGCTGTTAGGTCCCGTCAGAGCCTGGTCCGCATTGTCGGCAGTAAGTCGGGCTCGTTCCCAGTGATAGTTGGACACCACCAAGGTTGCCCTTTGTCACCGAATCTATTCATAACTTTTATGGGCAGGATGTCTAGGCGCAGCCATGGTTTTGAGGGGATCCGTTTTGGTGGCCTTAGGATTGCTTCTCTGTTTTTTGCATATGATGTGGTCCTGTTGGCTTCATCAGGTCGTGATCGACAGCTTTCGCTGGAGTGGTTTGCAGCAGAGTGTGACGCGGCCGGGATGAGGATCAGTTCTTCCAAATCTGAGGCCCTGGTCTTGTGCCGGAAAAGTGTGGAGTGCCCTCTCTAGGTCGGGGAGGAGATCCTGCCCCAAGTGGAGGAGTTTAAGTATCTCAAGGTCTTGTTCACGAATGAGGGAAAAATAGAGCGGGAGATCGATAGGCGGATAGGTGCAGCGTCGGCAGTGAAGCGGGCGTTGTACCGGTTTGTCGTAGTGAAGAGAGAGCTGAGTCAAAAATCGAAGCTCTCAATTTACCGGTCTATCTACGTTCCTACCCTCATCTATGGTCATGAGGTTTGGGTTGTGACCGAAAGAACGAGATCTCGGATACAAGCGGCCGAAATGAGTTTTCTCCACAGGGTGACTGGGCTCTCCCTTAGAGATAGGGTGAGAAGCTCGATCATCCGGGAGGGACTCAGAGTAGAGCCGCTGCTTCTCCACATCGAGAGGAGCCAGTTGAGGTGGCTCGGGCATCTGGTTAGGATGCCTCCTGGATGCCTCCCTGGTGAGGTGTTCCGGGCACGTCCCACCGGGAAGAGACCCAGAGGAAGACCCAGGACACGCTACTATGTTTCTCGGCTGGCCTTGGGATTCCCCCTGGAGGAGCTGGACCAAGTGGCTGGGGAGAGGGAAGTCTGGGCCTCCCTACTTAGGCTGCTACCCCCACGACCCGACCCCGGATAAGTGGAAGAGAATGGATGTTTGAAATTTCACCAAATCCTGATTAACACTGAAGAACCCTCATTTTGGTTATGTTTGAATTGTTTTCTATAATGTATTATGTTAAAAACTCAAATCTGTACTGTCACTTTAAGAGCACACCGTCAGTACATTGCGTGCAGCTCTCGGCAGCGCAGCTGCCTTAGAAGAAGAAGAAGCTATTGTTGCTCTTGGATAAGCTCACGTTTGTCACAATCCTCGTGTTTTAGACCCATTTGCAGGCAGGTGAGCAAAGCAGGAGTTTAAATAAAAATTTATTTAACCAACAAAACAAAAAGCTGACGAGGCAGCAAAAAATATTCAAACACAGGACGAGTATAAACTGAGCAAAACTAAACATCAGACAAGAGACATGGGACGGGACAACAAGTTACAGGCTGAGACAGATCATCAGACAGGAACAGAGGAGGACTGAGATGTCTGTGCATGACAGAACAATGACTGGATGGTTTAAGGCAGAGGTAGGTGAGTAATGAGAGCACCTGCGATGGATGCTGATTAGAGACAGGTGTGAATGGTTAGAGAGTGGAGAAGCAGGCTGAGGAGTGACAGAAAACAGAGTCAAAAACAACAGGAACAGAATGACAAGTAGAAGAAACAAATACAAAGAAAACAGACACAGGGACAGACCCTGTCAATATTTTTATTAAATATATAACATAAATGTAAGCACATGCAGTTGTGAATGTTTAAATGTGTAAAAACACACAGTCATTTTTCTGACAACATAAGTACATTTTTCCCTAGTTTAGAACATTTAGACATTATTATTATTGTTATTATTGTTATAATAATAATAATTATTATTATTATTATTATTGTTATTATTTGTGAAAATCAGGAATACTTTCAGAAGCAGTTGGCACTGTAAAAAAAAGTCCACTGACATCAGAAAAGCCTTTAAAAGAGCAGGTATTGATTTACACAGAGTGTTTGCTTTTAATCGCTAAGACTAAAAATCCGCACAATATTAGAGAAATCTTCTGAAACCCGCCTGCCTGAAAATTGTAGAGTTGATGTTTGGGGCTCATGCAGTGGATAAAGTGAAAAACTGTCCCGCTCTCTAACAATGTCGAGGACAGAATAGATAAAATTGCTGAAAATGGTAAAAAAAAAATCAGCTGCATGACAGGATCAGGAAGATATCTTGACAAAACTACAATTTTTTATTTTTTTAAGACTGTTTTTAAGATTACATTGTTAGTTTTTAAAGAAAAGTTACTTGAGTAATTCTCAAAACAGTGTTCTTGTAGTTATTTCTATAGTACAATTACCAGTTTATACCTTTTACAAATAAAAGTTTGTAACTATTTAATTTATTCTTTTATTCTTTACTTTATTCTATATTTAACTATAATTACTTATAATATTTATTTTTTATCACTTTGATAAAGAGATTAATCTGAATGAGCCTTCTGGAAGAGGGGAGTAGCGAGGGATTGGGGGGTCTGATTGGCTAGGAAGTAAGAAGGGGGGTCTTTGAGGAAAATAGGTTGGGAACCACTGCTGTAGAAGACTTTGTGCATGGGCAATATTTTCCTAAAGATCAGAACAATATACTTAGTAACTTTAGTAACAATATTTTTTTAGTACATGATCAATAAGCAGCATTCAAAGTGGGAAGAAAAACTATAGCTGGTTCACAGGTTTATGAGTTCACCCGTGTAACCATGGCAACTGAGCTGGGCTCAAATGCTTTGATTACCGTTTCATGTCTGATTCAATCTGTATTATGCTAGCTCATCAATGTAAATGAGAACTGGTTCTCAATTAGCCTACCAGGTAAAATAAAGATGATGATGACAGTTGTTGTTGTTTGTTGTTAAAATACAGTAGAATGCCCATCATGTTAAAAGCTATGACTTTCATTTTAACATAAGCCACATTTTTTTAGTTCAACCATCAGATGCCTTTATTTTCTTGAATGACCTCTGTCACCTGTCTCTACTTTAGATCCATGCACTGATCACTGGACCATTTGACACACCATATGAGGGCGGCTATTTTCTTTTTCTTTTTCGCTGCCCTCCAAACTACCCAATTCATCCACCAAGGGTGAAGCTCATCACCACCGGACATAACACTGTTCGCTTCAACCCCAACTTTTACCGCAATGGCAAAGTGTGCCTTAGCATCCTGGGGTAAGTCCTTCGTGTACTTTATAATTGTGGTGCCGGTAGGCGCCAGTAAACATTAGCATGTTTATTTTAAAGTTCAGCACCCACCATAATTGTCCCAATTGCTCTCAAGGGATAATCACTGTCATGGAATACGATGGTTTTATGTATTTTATTGTTCTTTGTATTTCTTTTCTTTTGCATTTTTCATTTTTTCCGCAATTGTTAAAAACAAACAAAACACTTACGAAAACACTCGAGCTCATGGCCAATGATTGCCGGAGGCTGATGAGGTCATGCTGGTGATGGGGTACAGGCTGAAGTGTACAGTGATCCCTCACCATGTTTTAGAGAGCTTGTGGGACTTGATCCAGTGTTAAACTCACTTCTCCAGGTAGAGTATTGGGACGGATGGAGAGTAGTGACATCACTGTGAGAGAGGAGTTCTGAGTTGGGTTGTTGCTTAGTTTGGATCTGTCCAGAACTCAGTGGGTCAGTCAGAGAACAGGCAAGAGTCATGCACAGGGAGATAGGCTTCAAACTAATCGGGCAATACTGGAGACCGGAGTACAGAAAAAAGGTCAATGTCCAGAAATCAGAAGCTTGGCAGGTGTCTAACAGGGGCAAAGCGAAACTGGAAAATCCACAGCACAGAAACTTGGTCAGGATGAGGGGATCAGTCAGGAGCATGAGATAATCGTTGGACATTTACTTGCACAAGGCTTTCAATGATCTTGTGCCAGAAAGAGAACAGAGGAATGCTTAAATATTATGACCACCAGATGAGAAGAATATGCTGATCATAGCAGAGCAGGTAGGCGTGGTGAACAGTCAGTCAGGAATCATGACATTCCCACTCATAGAAACATGTCATATTCTCTTTAACACTTGATGAATGTACTGTACTGCACCGCACATACATTACACACAATATAAAAGCCGGGTTTAAAAAACCTGCAATATAGTGAAGACTCAAGAAGTGAACCGCGATATAGCAAGGGACGACTGTATTCCAGATGGAGGCCTTGCTGCTAGCAAGGATGATTTCAGTGGAGAAAGGAATAAAGTAGAAGTGTTCAGTGTGTAATTACTGCTAAACAAAGAGGGCCCACTCCACATGTATACGAGCCACCACAAAGGCAAAATAAGGCAATTCCATTAGAAGACTCATCGGTAGAGGAAGGACCTTCCCGGCTTGTAAACATGGACTGGTATGTTCTAGTGTTTACAATAGAATGGACATTCTATGAAAAATAACCTGTTTATAAGTAGAGCTGGGTGATATAGACCTAAATGAATATCTTGATATTTTAAGATAAATCTTGATATACGATATATATTTTGATTTTTATTTATTTATTTACTTTCCATAAAGTAAGAACAAAAATAGATTTCAGAGTCTAAGCTTTGTCCCAGTTGTCACACAGGCACATTTATTAACAACAGCTGTAACCGTACAAAATGTCTAAAAAATAAACTATTTACATATATTTACGTTTGTTTTTTAGGCATTTATTACATATACAAATACAAGTTTCAAGACATTTGATAATATCCATAGAAAATCAAAGCAAATATGTTCTTGTCTTTAGTATTTCACCCTGTTTTACCCTGTTTTTACCCTGATTTATTAATAAATCTCACATCTGATTCCAATGAAGTATATTCATTCAACCTTTAATAACCTCTATTAACAAATCTTCTGACTCTGAAAATGCAGAGCTCAGTTGGAGTTTTTTTTTTCTCTCACCCTAAACTTGTCTCCAAGTTTTTAATGAGAAGACAGCTTCATACCTTGCCACTCTAAAACGGCTAATTTCCTGGAGAACACCAAACCTCTGCTTTGTAGCAGCTACTCAGTCATTTTAACACCTATCAGTTCTCTCCCACTGTGAGTCAATATCTGCATATCTACGCTCAGCTTTGTAATTCAAATAGTCTTCAGGTGCTGCAAGCGGCTGGGCAGTGGCCGGTTGGTACTCAAGTGAGTGGAAAGAAGGAGGGGTGGCATTAAGGTGACTGGGAGGACAAAACTGGCAGATTTATTAACTGTAGGTAGAATATAAGACTATATTGTTTTATATCATTATAGTCTCATTTTATATTGTGAATTAAATTATATTGATATTTTAAAAATATTGATAGCCCTAAAGAGCCCTATTTATAAGGATAATTTGCTATTAACTCTCTGGAGTTGATGTACGCACCGGTTTGTCCAAATCACATGTTGAATTTCAGTCGGCGTAGCAGTAAAGAAGCAGACTTCTTTGAGACGGAGAAGGCCAAGAAGGCCAAGGCCACATATGCACAGAGGATCGAGGGTCAATTCATCTCACAAGACCCTCGGAGCATGTGGAGGGTCATTAAGTGCATAACAGATTATTAAGGAAAGAGTGAACAATGCCCCAAAGACCCATCTCTGCCTGATGCCCTCAACAAGTTCTATGCACGCTTTGAAGACCCGAACAGACCACCCAGCACCAGACTCACCTCACCACCGGATGAAGAGCATCTCAGCGTGACCTCAGCAGAAGTAAGGAGTACTTTCAGGAGGATTAATCCGCACAAAGCAACCGATCCAGACAACATCCCCGGAAAAGTGTTGAAAGAATGTGCCGATCGCTCTGCGAGGTGCTGGCAGACATCTTTAACACCTCACTTACCCTGGAGACAGTTCCCACCTGCCTGAAGACTGTCACCATCATCCCAGTCCTAAAAAGCTCTACAGTGATTGTTCTGAATGACTATTGACCAGTGGCCCTCACCCCGATAGTCGCTAAATGCTTCAAAAAACTGGTCATGACTCTCATAAAAAAAACATCAACGAGGACCCTCATCAGTACGCATACCGTGAGAACCGATCAACAGAGGATGCCATCTCCTCTGTGGTCCACACTGCGCTCAACCACCTGGAGCAGAAAGACTCTTATGTCCGTATGCTCTTTGTGGACTTCACATCCGCCTTCAACACCATGATCCCCCAAACCCTGATTGACAAACTATTTGCACTAGGACTACGCCCCTCCATTTGCAATTGGGTCCTAGACTTCTTAACAAACAGACCTCAGTCAGTGAGGATCCACAACTTCTTCTCCTCCACCATAACCCTCAGCACTGGCTCTCCTCAGGGATGTGTGTTGAGCCCCCTCCTGTTTACTCTGCTCACGTATGATTGTGCAGCTACCCATCCAGGCTGTCACATTGTAAAGTTTGCAGATGATACAGCAGTGGTGGATGCATCACAAACAATGATGAGTCCAGCTACAGGCAAGAGGTGGAACACCTGGAGAGGTGGTGCAAAGAGAATAACCTTCACATCAATGTGAAGAAGACAAAGGAGATGATTGTGGACTTCAGAAGGAACAAAAACACCTACACTACCCTGAACATAAGAGGATCTGTGGTGGAAGTGGTCTCCAGCTACAAGTACTTGGGTGTACACCTGAATGACAACCTCAGCTGGAGCAACAACACGTCCAGCCTGATCAAGAAAGCTCATCAGAGAATCTACTTCCTCAGACGGCTGAGACGAGCTGGTCTGGGAAGCTCAGTCCTCACCTCCTTCTACAGGTGTGCAGTGGAGAGCATCCTGTGCTCGAGCATCAATGTGTGGCATGGAGGCTGCACAGCTGCAGAAAGAAAAGCTCTGTGAAGGCTGCACAGAAGATGTTGGAGTCAGTCTCCCCACCATCACAGATATTTACACCTCCAGATGCAGGAAGGATCACCTGCATCATGAAGGACCCCACTCACCCAGCGCACACACTTTTTGCCCCACTCCCCTCAGGAAGGAGGTTGAGGAGCATCCAGTGTAGAACCACTAGACTGAGGAACAGCTTCTACCCTGAGGCTGTTAGACTCATGAATCTCTAACTAGAATAATCACTGTGAAAAAATCACATCATGTTGCTGCTGATCTGTTTCATGTTGCTGCTGATCTGTTTCATGGTGATGTGTTCATGCGTGCTCATCTGCTCACACAGACTCATGTTCATGTTTGTGCTGATGTTCGACGTAATGTTTTATGTTATGAGTGCTTAGTGTATATTTAGTTGATGTTTTTCTTAGTTCATATTTTAGATGTTATTATTGTTTTTCTTATACATTTTATTGTTGGATGTAACTGGGACCCCGTGAACATAATTTCGCTCCACCACATGTACCACATGAGGTGCGAATGACAATAAAGAATCTCTGACTCTGACATGGCAAAAGTTGAATTGGGTTTATTTGGTGGCGATGTCGTTGGATGACATGATGGATGACATTGTTGATGGAGCCACATAGTCAGAACCTTCTCAGATAAAAGAGGGAAGGTCAAAGGTAGTGTGGAAGACAAAAATGGGTACTGATGACAGAGTGATGACTTTGATGTGGAAGTAGAAGATCTGCTGTTTGTTTTAGAAGAGGAAAGAGAAGAGTTCACAGAGCACAACTCTGAAGTCTACACAGAGGGTGGTATGGTGCGGCGCACCCGTCCAGATCCCTGCTGGCTGGGTCAACGAAACCAAGCATCAGTTCTGAGTTCTAGAGAACTGAGGTTCTTTTTAGTTTTAAATTGTTCTAAAATGACCGTTGCCTAATCACAGTTTAAAGTCTGGTTTATAATTTGAACTCTTTTTTTTTTTTTTTTTTTTAATTTATTTTATAATTTTTTTTACTTTTCACAAAAAAATCCAAATGATTAAGTGTCTTACCTACAAAACTTCCCATTTCCTCACAACTGTCAATGTTTTCTCAGGTCTGTCTGTGTCTGATTCTTCAAGTTTCCCAGTTCTTTTGCACAGTGGGTCTGCCTGAATAGCTGGCAAAGCATCTTTCCTCAGACTGGTGGTATACTTTCCTTTAAATCCAAACCCCTGCATCATTGCTTATTTTTCAGAGTCAGATTCTTTATCGTCATTCGCACCTCATGTGGTACATGTGGTGGAGCGAAATTATGTACACAGGGTCCCAGTTACATCCAACAATAAAATGTAAAAGGAAAACAATGATAACATCTAAGATATGAACTAAGAAAAACATCAACTAAATATACACAATCCTCTGGTTGGAAATTCTTGGAAAACAGAACACCGTTTGGCAATGGTGCTATAAAGTCTGCCCGTTTGAATTTGACAAACTTCACCCATTTCTTCCAAATTTCTTTGATTTTCAGGAATGAATGGGTTCTAACTCCCTCCTTGACTGTATTCCTACAGAACTGTGCAAAACCCCAATTTGGCATGTTGTTCTTGTCACAAATATTCTTGCCAGAAATTAGAAGGAATCAATTGACCGTATTGATGTACAATAGAAATCTGTCTGTCTCACCTGATGTGGACCCTGAGATGACCTCACACCACACATATGGTAGTTCAAGTTATGTTTATTTGTCATATGCAGGTTAACAGTACAATGAAATGTTCAGGATGAGAAGAACTGATTTGACTCACTAAAAACAAAGAACAAACGAACAAAAAAATACTAAAGCATTCAATAAGGGTACAAAATAAAGTACCAAAAAGTGAAAAAGTACATATAATATTTACAAGGTCCTAAGAAGAAATAGTAAACAACAACATAGTAGAATATAACTGTGCAAGTAGGATGAATTTGTATGAATAAGTATTTCAAGGTACTAATATAAGCTTAAATGCACATGGTGCATTTGCACATGGTAGTGAAGGGCTGTTTCCAAGCTTGTGATAAAACAGCTTTAAATCTCACAAAATCTACATTTTTAAGTTTAAGTTAAGTTTTTAAGTTTGCATTACTTTACAACATTTGCCACAGAACCTAGGTATTTATGTCTTATATATTGCTGGATATGTAATGTGAAAAAATGGTGGGTGTTGGACTTTAAAATTTTCTGCCCTGAAGCCAGTTGCACTGGGTCATAAGGTAGAAGCAAGCCAGGCCATTTACCTCTGTGTGTCTTTGTGCAGGACATGGACTGGCCCAGCGTGGAGTCCAGCCCAGAGTATCTCATCTGTCCTTATATCCATTCAGTCTCTGATGACGGAGAACCCTTATCATAATGAACCGGGCTTTGAACAGGTATGTATTTTAGTTAAGACAAGACCATGGTTCAGCTTTATATTTCTTTGTTCAACCATCTAGTTCCAGTGCTAAACTAGAGCCAGAGATTGCTTGTTATGTTTTATTTTTGTTCTAATGACATGAACCATCACCATCCACCAGCATCGAAAAGCCCACACTGTTTTTGTCTTTGCTTGGTCAGATGAAACATCTGCTTTTGTCAGAGGTTGGGAGTGGTTTCATGTAGAGTCCTGAACCAGTGAAACTGCTGTGGGCACTGTGTTTAAAAACTCCAACTTAGTTTTGCTTTACTTTGCTTTAAATTTGTTTTAAGGCTGGGCAATGAAAACACAAAGCTCCGTTCATTATAACACATCAAATTAGCAGTGGAATAAAACTGGTTTATTGTCTCTCATCATCATCCTATTTGTTTTAATATTGTCAAATGTGCAGGGTGTGGTTGTCAGTGCACTACACAGCGCTTACAAAGTTCCTGCTCAATCATCCAGGTATCAAATCCAATCATTCTCAGTCAGGTCGTCTGGACAGTTTCTTTTTTTTATAGAGATGTTTCACCCTCTATCCAGAGGGCTTCATCAGTCTGAGGAGTTCCAGTAAACTGTTTTCCCACCAAGCAGTAAACTTCTTAAGTGGACCAACCAGTTTGCTGGAGCTAAGATGGTTTCTTTGAAATTTGTAGTATTGCTTTTAAATCTGATTTTAAATGTGCAGATTATTTGAAACTACTTTTTTGTTCAACTTATTACATTGCAGTTAAATGTTATCTAGTTGAACCTCTAGATTTTCTGAGATTCTCGTGATAAATGAAAGCAAATGTGTCGCAAGTGGTCCTAATAGACGTTAGACCACCAGCTGCATAGCAACACTATCGGTCCGTTTTATGGATCTTTAATATAAGTGCAACTTATCTTTTTCAGGAACGTCACCCGGGGGATAGTAAGAATTACAATGAGTGTATCCGCCATGAAACCATGAGGGTGGCAGTGTGCGACATGCTCGAGGGTAAAGTCCTCTGCCCTGAAGCTCTGGGGTGAGATAAACGATTCTTCTTACACAAATTGTTGGCTATTGAATTTTTCTTCCTTGGAATTTTATTTATTTAATTTTTTTTGTCCTTGAAAATATTTTAATTCTAATGTTTTTTTTATTTTAGGAGTGTTATGGAGAAATCCTTTCTAGAATACTATGATTTCTATGAAGGAGTCTGCAAAGAAAGGCTCCACCTTCAGGGTCAGAACATGCAGGTAACAGTTTAAATTATCTAACACTTAAATGCACTTTTATATACTTCATTCTTGTATAGTTTGCTTTCATCAACTTTTATTTTCCAATAATAAAAGTAGAATAAAAAATTCTGTTAGTATGAATATTTGTTCTGTAAAAGTTACCCTGCATTAAGGAACTGAAGAAAACTTGGGAAAAATGGGGTGTTTGCTATAGTTTTTAATCATATACAGTAGTTCCTTGTTTATAGCGGGGTTTAGGGTCCACCCCCACGTGATACGTGAAGAACCGTGAAGTAGGGATAGTAGTACAAAGTACTTACTACTACTTGGGCGGCTGTGGCTGAGTGGTTAGAGCAGTCGTTCTCCAATGCGAGAGTTGGGGGTTCGAATCCACCAGCAATCACATGTTGAAGTGTCCCTGGGCAAGACACTGAATCTCTCATAGCCTCTGATGTGTGTCCCATCAGTGTATGAATGTGATAAAGCTCTGATTAGTCTCTTTAGAATTATTTGTTAAATTAGTTTTGTAGAGATCTAGTATAGAGCTGTATGAATGTATGAATGAGGCAGACTGTTGTAAAGAGCTTTGAGTATCTTGAAATAAGATAGAAAGGCGCTATATAAGTACAGTCCATTTACCATTTACTTTGTAGTAGTAGTAGTTTATTTTAGTATTCATATATAAATATATGAATATATGAAAGGCTATATAAACCCTTCCCACACTCTTGCATTATTCTAAACAATGTTTCCAAACTCTTGACACTCTAAAAGAGCACAGCATGTGATGATCATCTCTCTCTGCCAGTACACTTTTTCGCTGTAATCACTCTCCACACCTGCTCCCAATCTTCCTCCTTCTGTGTAAATTCCGTATTTTTCTTTGTATAAGTCGCAGTTTTTTGCATAATTTACGTGCCCTACGACTTATAGGCCGAAGCAACATATTTATGGATTTTTTTTCCCATATTTATAAACCATTTTTTGGCTGAGATATGACTGTTTCCATTCATTCTGACTGGGAAAAAAAGAGCAGTACCACTTTCAGCCACTTGATGGCAGCAGAGTATTAATAGTAGTTTGGCTTGCTGTTGGCTGTTGTATCATGTCGTAGAAAACGTGCCTATAATGACACATTCAAAAAAGTTCAAGACAAAAACAACTGGACTTTATTTATTATACTTTATACTTTATTGTTTTTTTTTCTTGAACTTTTTTGAATTTACCATGTCCTGGATGACTAAGAAGCTTTTCCAGCTTTTAATGACTCATTCGGCCTGGCATAGTCTCCCCACCTTGGTTCTGCTTGCTGTTTGGACTGACCGTCCATCCAGCTGCACCACCCCGGCGAAATTCAGCTGATTTGACCATTAAAGTGCATTTATTAAGCAAATGTTAGACTGAGACACACCTTTGCAAAACTTTCGAGCAAATAAATAAATAATTGTTTAGGTGCAGTTCTTGTTAATTTTTGGAGAAACGAGCTTCGTTCCTCCTTTATCTCGTCCTCTGCTCGTTCATGGAGCACCGAGGCAGCAAACTATTTTTTAAATGCAGCTGATTGACCATGAAAGTACATTTATTAGGCAAACGTTAGCTTGATACACACTTTAATATAATTTAGAGCAAACAAATAATTGTTTTTAAGTGTTGATCTTGTTAAATTCTTGTTAAGTCTTCCCGTGCACGCTCCTGCAGCCGCCATTTAGTGGCCCATCGGTTTTTGGCACACCACCGGTCCACATTTCTGGGTTCGGCCCACATTTCCGGGTTGTCAGTAGTGACGCGTAACAAACGCGACGCGTCAGTTGTGACGCATAATAGATGCGACGTTTACAGCAAAGCGACATATTTATGGATTTTTCCATTTCATTAGACAAATATGGACTGATGCGACTTATATGGCGGTGCGACGCGTACAGAGGAAAATACAGTAAACAGTTTAAATTTAAATACTGTAATATTTTGAATAAAGAATCCATGTCGCTCTTGGATCATTGTAGTGAAGTGTTTATCTTCAACCATTGACAGAGGCCTCATGTAAGTGTGGTTGTGCATGATGTCTTTCCATCATGAAGGCTGTTCCTGATTGTTGTTTCTTTCTGGAATGAGAAAGAGTATATTTGTATTATAGCATAATTTACAGCAACTCAAGAAATGCCTTGTTTCACTTACAGTGTTAGGTTCAAGCAAATAAGTAGCTAAAAGAGCAATTAAACACACAAACACACACATTCTTGTTTAAAATGCAATTCATCCTGACATACAATGCAGTGTCTTGAGACTTTGCCAGCAAATTGCCTCCACCCCTGTTTAACGATGGGGGTGGAGGCCTCCGTGTTCAACTGTCCCCCTCTTACAATGCTGTGATTGCTAGTATCACTCAGCCCTCTGTGAACAGTAAACAGCCATCAGTGTGCTAATGACCCATTGTTAGGCTGATGGTCCTTCTTGAGCATGTGATCAGCTGGTTTTGGTTGTCAGCAGCAAAACTGGTTGATCCACTCTGAGAAGGTGCTATTTAAGAGACTGAGCTGAAAACAGCTCCTCAGACTGAGGAAGTCTCTCAGACGAGAGACGAAACGTTTCTACATTTTTTTGTTGATTTGCTTTGTTTTGGGTTTTTTTTGAATGTCCAGAGGACCAGATTTAACTTTTTTAGAAGATACTGTATAGTTTACCCTCCAGGAGATATTTATCAGTACAACAGCAGACAATCAAAAAAAACCATGAATTGAAAATTGCAAGAAAATTATATATATATATAAAAAAAAGAAACAAAAATGGCTACATTATAAAGTGATGTAAAATACTAAAAACAGGAATGTGTCTGTGTTGGTTTATGCCATGAACTTAGCAGATGTTTAAAGCCATTATTATTATTATTTTTTTTTAATTCATTTATTCATTCATTTAAAAGAAACAAAATAAACAAAACAAATTAATCAAAAACAAAAAAAAACATTAAATGAAAAGAGTGCAGAAAGAAGAAAAATATTCTTATAATATCTGCCCCTTATTTAAAAAATAATAACTTTAAACAATCACTTAAATTAATCACTTTAATATCCACTTTAAAGCTAGGAATAAAAAAAACAAACATTTTTGTTAGCAGAATTTAATTCTAACTTTGAAACTTATCCAACATTAATAAAACTTACCTCAATTTGCCTTTTTAGACATGCATGCATATATTTGTACAAATTGTACTGGCCTATAGAGAGGATCACAACCTCATAAAATCAAATATGATGATATTGGGAAAGTATCGGTATCGGCCGATAACCAGATTTAGGTGTCTGAATCGGATCGGAAGTAAAAAAAAAAAAGTGGATCGGTGCATCCCTAGTCTTGAGTAATATTCTAATTTTCTGAGATACTGAATTTGTGGTTTTCACTCCATGGGCCCACACTGTTTAACCTCTACGTCCTTCCCCTCGGTCACATTATCACTCATCACAGGGTATGTTTACATGGACATAAGTAACCGGATCAAATGGCCGGTCGGAATAAAAGTGTGTCATGTAAACACTCCGTTCGGGTTATTTTTGTGTATTCGGCGCGATCCGTTATAATTTGTGATCAGAAAGAAATGGGTGGTTTACGCCGATCCGAAACCCGATCGGTGCGCATGTAAACGCTTGATCTGTTCATTTTTATCTGATGGTGAAAAACTGACCTGACTGCGCATGTGCGACTTTGCCATTTCCGCCTGGCTAACGCTAAGAATGTTAGCATGTCAGGAAAGTAAAACTGGTCGGTGAGCGACAGAACATTTCTACTAGAAACTTTTAAAGAGCTCAAAATGATTTCTATTACCTGTAGCTCAGTCAGGGAGTGCAGCAACGTCTCCACCATCATTAAAACCTGTCGCGGGTCCATTTTGGGTGCTCAGGTTTGTTTACGTTCACCCGGAAGTAGAACTTCTTCTTCGGTGGTTTTTTTTAAGGAGAGTGTACCACTCTGTGCATGTCAGTACTGCTGTTCAGAACAAAGCCCGCTGCATGTAAACGCTCGTCATGAACAGATTGTGTCCATGTAAACAATACATTTGAATTATTCAAACAGAACACATTTCAATCCGGTCAAAGAATTCTGGCCATGTAAACATAGCCACAGGGTCTCTTTTCATTGTTATGCAGACGACTTTCAGCTCTATCTCAAAGCAGGTTCTGTAGGTTCATCACTCTCCACTCTCACCATCTGTCTTGAGGAGGTAAAAGCCTGGATGAATGCAAACTTTCTCCATTTAAACACATCAAATACAGAAGCTATTTTGGTTCGTACCTCACATCAGACTCACTCAACATATATCTCTACCATAATTTTCTCTGCCCATAACATTCCCTTTTCTGGTACAGTGACTCTTGGTGTAAGATTTGATTCTCATCTTACATTTGAATCTCATATTAAACACATTTTCAAGACTTCCTTCTTTCATCTCAAAAACGTGCGAACTTGGTCCATTACTTTCCTTTTCTGATGCTGAAAAACTTGTTCATGCTTTCACCTCCTCAAGACTGGACTACTGCAACACACTTTTTTACAGAACTCCAAGCACGTTCAAAAACTTCAGTATAGAGCTGTCATTTCTAACCTGGGCCCACACCCGGGCCTGATCCAGCCCGAATTTCAGTTTCGGGCCGGCCCGGGTCAAAATAATGTTCTGGATGGGCGAGCCAGCTCGGTGTCGAGCTTTTTATTGCGTCAGCGGATGCTCGTGGCTGCCAATCCAATTTGGATCACCACCAGTTTGACCACTCGCTGACCGGCTGGTTGAATGAGGTACAAAGATTCCAAATGGTGCAGCCCACCTGAAGCTTAAATGGACTGTACTTATATGGCGCCTTTCTATCTTATCGAGATACTCAAAGTGCTTTACAACAATCTGTGCCCTCATTTACCCATTCATACAGCACTCTTACTATTTCTGTACAAAGATTAATCAGTGCTTGATCACATTCATACACTGATGGACACAATCAGAGGCAATGAGGGGTTCAGTGTCTTGCCCAACCACACTTCGGCATGTGACTGCAGGTGGAATCGAACCCCAACTCGTGCATTGGAGGATGACTGCTCTAACCACTCAGCCACAGCCGCCTGTCACACAGGCACACATAAGCCGTGCTATGTTTTTACTGACAGTTTTCGAGTGTGTGTGTGTGTGGGGGGGGGGGGGGGGGGGTTTCAGTGGGAGGGTTTAGCATGAGGGAAGAGGCTGCCTTTAGCTTTTTAGCTAGTGCACCTGCATTGCGAGCCGCTAGCTTAGCGTTACGTCAGTGCTGACAGGTTGATGGATGGGTGGGTGTTTCGGTAGACGGGGCACTCGGTTCTGTTGACGAGGTGAGGCACCCCGCTTGTATAATGGTAAGGGAAACACTAATATTATAATAACTTTAATAATCCACTGACTAGGGATGTGCGAAATGAGACATAAAATTCATATCACGATATGTATTGTGATGGGTGGCGATAACGATATATATCTCAATATGTTTTTGGTATAAAACTTGCAATAGGAATGAAAAAAGCATAGGATGTCCTTTTGCCATCATTTATTTTGAAAACTGCTATACCACAAAATAATCTCAATTAAGAAAATTCAACTACTAGGGCCAGATAATTTTTTAATAATTAACAAATCAAGGATTAGGCTTCTTTCTTGTAGTGCAAAACAGTGCAAAAGATATAAAATGTAACAAAGTCCATGCTCAATAATCCAGGTATACAATCCAGGATTTTTCAGTCAGGTCATCTGGACTTCCACTTTGGAGTAAGCTGTTGGGGGAAGAATCAGTTTTGTTGTGCGTTTCCTTGACTGATGAAGCCTTCCGGATCGAAGGCGAAACGTTTCAGCACAAAAAAATAAACTGTCCAGATGACCTGACTGAAAAATGTTAGATATCAAATGTAGTTTTAGCCATATGTTTTAAACAAAAGAATTGGGCGCTTTCAATAGCTGCCCACTGCACCACCTGGTGGTGGATGGGTTAAATGCAGAGACTAATTTCGCCATTGTATGGAAACATACAGTGCTGACATTGTGATGACATTATTATTATTATTATTATTAATAAATGAACAGCAACAGAGCAGCATTTTACACTGAAAACACTTCACCCTCCAACCCTCTAGTGGGCGTCTCCTTCTGCTTTAAGTAGAGCTGACACAAAATGGTGACCAGTTTCCTCTGTGGCTTTGACCAGAGGGTCTCGCAGTAAAATCACACAACACAGCGTTCTTTTCACAGATCAGAGAGCAGGTTGAACCCCCCCCCCCCTTTTTTTTTTTTTAGCTCAGATGCACGCTCTAAAGCTGACCAACGAACTTTCGACAAAAAAAAACTTTTGATGGAACACCGTTTTGCGCATGCGTCCAAATACGAGTATGGGTAGCTTGTAGCTTCGCTACTTAGCTCTTGAAGAAAGGACTTTAACACCACTTACACAGTTTTCAACAAAAAAACGTAACAGTTAAATCGGACAACTCTGATTTCACATCAGACACAACGTTACTGTGGTTAGCCAGTAGAATACAGATCTCTATCATAGGCTAAATGTCTATCGATTCTACCGTGTACCGCATATTTTGCACTTTCTTACCGTTGACTCTTGTTAATAAACAAGAAATCGTATCTTCCTATCTTTGAAATACATTTTTAAATCACATCAAACTGATTTGCTTACAAAAGCAGTACAAACTTAATAAATAAAAAAAAGTCATGTTTACTCACCCACTAGTCCATTCACAGCAATGCTCCACACTATCTTAAAGAACTGCTCACTGCTCAGACATCAACACGGTCCTTCAGCCCCACAAATTCCTACCAGCTCCACCCTCCTTGGACAAAACTGTGTACAGTGGGTGACAGGGCCTTCTGCTCTTCTGCTCCTCGTCAGTGGAACACCCTCCCCGACCATCTAAGGGTACCCCAGACTACAGAAAGTTTTAAGAAAGGACTGAAGACCTCCTTATTTGAAAGATTTGATAGTGTTTACATTTATTTGTAATCCTGCTGTTTTTAGTTTTTTAGATCTTGCTCTATTCTCTCTAGCTGTTTTATGTTGTAGCACTTTGAGATGGAAAAATGTCAAGTGCAGTACAAATACATCCATCCATCCATTATCTTTTTCCCGCTTCTTTCATTTTGGGTCATGGGGGTCGCCGGTGCCCATGTCCAGCAATCACTGTGCGAGGGGTGGGGTACACCCTGGACAGGTCTCCAGTCCATCACAGGGACACATAGAGACAAATGAGACAAACAACCATTCACTCTCTCACTCACACCCAGGGATTATTATTATTAATACTGTTGCATACTGTATATCTCATAAAAAGACATGAACCTTGTTATGGCAGACTTGTCTCAGATTATCTTCTGTTGTTGTTTTATTGATATTGATCCTTTCAAAAATTACTTTATTGTCTCTCTTCAGGATCCATTTGGGGAGAAGCGTGGTCGTTTTGACTACCAGAGTCTGCTGGTTCGCCTTCGTGCCACTCACAGGCGAATACAGGAGAAAAACTTGGCAGAGAATGATAATGATGCTTCAGACTCAGACACCAGCTCCTCTGGAACAGACCCTGATAGCCAGGGCAGCTCACATCCCTGACTCAGAGATGCAGAGGACGTTTTTTAAAACTCTGCTTGTTGTTTGTTGTTGCGATTGATTGCTATATAAGAACATCACTGAGTTCAACAGTAAGCAGATTTTTTTAAAGCTTTGAGTCAAGATAAGTACAAGATATGACAGAAATAAGGGTTCTTGTGTGGATTTGCACACAAGAATGTTACCAATATTCTGACATATTTTACTCAAGATTTTCAAAGTGGCTGCCCAGAAAGTAGTTAATTTTGAAATCTACCTTTTTGTTTTGTGAGTATGTCTTAAAATTTTGATTAATGTAGAAAAAAAGACAACTGGAGAAACCCAAACATGTCCTTTGCTTTTTATTTTCAGTTTTGTTTTTTCACAAAGGAAAATATAATGTATGTTGGGAGAACACAGACAGTAAGATAGGTCTGGGTGTGGTAAAAAGACCTGATCCTGGATAAATCAGAGGTCGATTTAAATTGACTGGATCAATGGAAGATGTTTGTGTTCAATAAAGCAGGCCTTTATGCAAATGAGTCTTGTTTGTGTTTACAGGTAAGCACATTTTGTTTTTATATTTTTAAAATGAAAGTGGCTTATTTTATCTAAGCCAAGGTAAATAATGCTCCATATTTTCATTCAGGCTGTCTAAGTTTAAAGGGACCTCTCTTCACCCAAAACAAGGTGTATGCCCTTTCCTGAACAGATGCATCTTTAGTGAACTGACTATAGAAACTTGGAGGTCATGCTTGGAAACTGGTAATGATGTGAAATTAATTACTGGGCATGTTTGAGGGTTTTACAACAAAGTGATATTTCTTGCTTCATCAGATTTTGAGTTAACGTCAGCTTTCTGTAGCACAAAACGATGCATTTGAACTTGGCGAGATCGCCATGGTAATGGGTTTGATTAACTGTTAGAAGAGCATTCTGTTCATTAATTGGGGACTGCCATCAGGAAAGGACTCCTCACATGGTAAAGTTTAATCAAAATTTTAAAATGGCCGCCACGTGGCAGTCCCCATTAAAGTTTCTCCAGGAACTTTTCTAGTTCTCTTCAATATTTGTTAGAAAAAAAATCAGACGGTAACAATACATCATGGTTCTTGTTGCAGGAACGTTTAAATTTTGATGGTCACCCCACCACCGAAATGTACCTGTCATTTTAAGACGATCTGTATTTACGTTTTTTTTTTTATGTTGGTATTTTATAATGGTCAAAATTAACCTCAAAGTATTTTTTGAAAGAATGTACTTTAATTTATTGTTGGACCATATAAATACATTGTGTGAAGCCTTTAGAATGTTCTATATTTCTGCGTAAATGTGACTTAAAACTTCTTTCACACAACTCCTAAAAGTAGATAAAGAGAACCCAGTTAATCAAATGAGACAAAATATTATACTCGGTCTTTTCTTCATTGAGGTGATCCAATATTACATATTTGTGAATGACAAAAGTATGTGAACATTTGCTTTCAGTATCTGCTGTGTTCCATCAATGATGGCAAGCTGTCCTGGCCCAGATGCAGCAGAACAGGCCCAAACCATGATACAACCACAGTCCAATGTTCCCTCTAGTTTTTCATGTGTCTGGGCAAACACAAGCTCCCTGAGTGCACTGAGGACCACTGAGCAACATCAGATGTGCACGCTGTGTCCACACACCAGTATCACACCTGTTCAAAACCTGGGATCATAGCAAATTACATGACTTTTTAAAATAATCAAATTACAGAAGCAATTTCCATTAGTTTACTTTTAATAGTGATGTGACTCACTTAAAGACAAAAATCTTGTTCATGAGATGTGTGACAGTCCTGCTTTGGTCTGGGTGAGGGTTCTGCTCTGGAAGAAATGAGACATACACCTTTCAGACAACAGTTTGTTCACATTAAAACATTCATACTTTGTGCTGTAGTTTGTGATAATGTAAATTCCTGTAACTCTGTCAGTAAAATACACCCCCCCCCCCCCAAAAAAAAAAAAAATCGCCACCTGGATTTAACTAAGCAAATAGGTACGAGCTTCATATTAGATAATTACTGCAGGGATGATCATCTTTCAGCTGCAACAAGTTATTTAACTCCAACTGGTGCAATGAGTTGCTTCTCATTTCTTCAACAACCATGTTGAAAGACACATCATGTGGTCATGGAAAAGATGCCAGTCTGTTTGAGAAGGGTCAAATCATTGGCATCAAGCAGAGAAAACATCTAAGGAGATTGAAGAAAATACTAAAATTGGGTTAAGAACTGTCCAACACATTATTAAAAACTGGAAGGATAGTGGGGACCCATCATCTTCGAGGAAGAAATGTGGCCGGAAAAAACTGAATGATCGTGATCTGCGATCATTTAAACATTCGTTGAAATCAAATAGAAGAAAAACAACAGTAGCACTCAGGACTCTGTTTAATAGTGAAAGAAAGAACATTTCCACACACACAATGTGAAGAACTCAAGGGATTGGGACTGAACAGCTGTGTAGCCTTAAGAAAACCACTGATCAGTGAAGATAACTGGATTAAAATGCTTCAGTTTGCTAGGGAGCATAAAGATTGGACTCTGGAGCAATGGAAGAAGGTCATGTGGTCTGATGAGTCCAGATTGACCCTGTTCCAGAGTGATGGTTGCATCAGGGTAAGAAGAGAGTCAGGTGAAGTGATGCACCCATCATGCCTAGTGTCTAGTCATCAATGCAAGATCTTGGTGAAAAATTAATGCAACACTGGATGGAAATAGATCTTGTGACACTGTAGAAGTTTATTGAAACAATGACACTGAATGCATGATGTAATCAAAGCTAAAGGCGGTCCAAGGAAATATTGGTGTGTGACTTTTTTTTGGTGGCGACTTTATTTTTGGCCAGGCAGTGTATCTAATTACAGCACACAGTTTTTTTTTATTAGCATTTCTACTACCCATAAATTATAGTAGTAACAGCATTTAATGAAAATTATCCATAAATAAAAAAAATCTTAAATGTCACAAGAATATGCACAATTCTGACTTAAATTTTCCACATCTGTCCTTCTCACTTCCCCAATGGTTGTACACTGTGCAGTTTGATGGCTCCGCCCTCTTTCTTGCATTGACTTTATGGCATGAGCTGGTCCAAATGTGTCGCTTCAAGATGATTTCTGGATGCTGTTTTGATACGAGTCATTAAACTAAATCCTCTTTCAAAATCTGCACTGGAAGCTTGTAGCACAAATATCCACAAGCTGTGAGCTCTCCTTTAGCTTCTCGCATCCAAGTGCTGCACCCACCAAATCTGAGAATGTGCTGATTGACCCGTTTAAGTTTTTGCTTCATTATATACTTGAATTCAGCATATTGACTGTTAATGGCCTCCATAGACTGTGGGTGGTGGAGAATGGCCTCATACTTCTTTGCCAGTGTGGTAATGCCTGCTGATCTAAAGTTAAAACTGATGTATGAGCTCTATGTGTCCATGTCAAATGCAGACCACTCCTTTAATTCGTCCTCTGGAAAACGAGCATCCATGTGATCATAGAGCTTAAGAATAATACTGGTGATAACTAGTATTTCTGCCATCAGCTGATGAGGTCCCCATTGCCTCTGACACAGTCACTCCACTGTACATCCTTCTCCTTCAAGTATTTGGAATACAACTTCTCGATCTTTGCTCTAGCCCTTCCGTCACAGTCAGGTTGCGTCTGTGTAAAGAGAGGCAGAGTTGTGCTAGCTCACCCAAAATGTCTCGCAGAGCAGTGACAGTAACTTCAAACTTTGAATCACTCAGCTTTTTGTAGCAGTACTTTGCCACTGGATCTCTATCAGTTAATTCTCTTTGGCAGAATTCTTCAAGCACAATGTAGTTCCACAGAACAGCATTCACAACTTGGTGCCACAACAGCCATCGCACTTTGTTCAGAGACCTGAATGACAGTGCATCTTCATCAAGAATCTTTGCAAGGTACTCCATTCTGCCCCTCTTCACAGTGGACTGAGAGAAAGTGGAATATCAAAGTCAAAGTCTACTTTATTGCCAGTTTCATTTTATGTACAGACATACAAAGAATCAAAATTGCATTTCTCACCACCCCCTGGTGAAACTAATAGTTTAATAAGCACATCACATCACAATGATTAAGAACAAATGGTAATAAAACGTTTTTCCATAATCCATAAAAAAACAAAACAATGTAAAAAAAGATCCCATAAGCCAGATACCATATACAGTTTTCAAATACAACTCATGGTTAACAGGATGGATAGAACTTGTGGGAGAGAATTCAGCCTCCTCACTGCCTGATGGAAAAAACTGTTCAACAATCAAGTAGTGAATGCACAAAGACTTCTGCACCTTTTCCCAGAGGGCAGAACTTCAAACATATAATGTGCTGGATGACTTCCGTCATTCACAGTCGTCACTCTGCGAGTAAGTCGCTTGGAGTATGTATCTTGCGATGATGGAAGTGGAACACCAGTTTTCTTCCCAGCTGTATGTACAATACACTCTAGAGCTTTTCTACAGGCAAGAGTGTAGTTTCCACCTCACTGTAATGCCACTGGGAATAATTCTCTCAATAGTACCACAATAAAAAGTTCTTAAAACGAATGTGGATGCCCCCGCACGTCTAGGTTTACGCAGAAAATACAAGCGTTGTTAAGCTTTCCTCACTAATGCTGTAGTGTTAGTGGTCCAAGAAAGGTCCTCAGTCCTCAGTTTTAGGTCACATTTATGCAGAAATATAAAAAACTAAAGGCTTCACAAACTTTCAAGCACCATTTAGTCCAAGGATTTTAATCCTATGTAAAAATCTTCCTGTTTGACCAGATTAATTTTTTAAATTTTGCTCAAGAAATGGCTGAAAAAAAATTGTAAACTTATTTTTATAAGGTTACAAACTTGTATTTATATTGCTATTCATATTGCTGTGTGCCACTGCAGCTAAAGTGCAGTAAAGATAAATAACAGGAGGACTGTGCAACATCAGAACCATATTAAGTGAATGGGGTCAAAATGGAACGTTTTGCAGATTTTGCTGGATTTGTTAAAATGATCATTAATCAGTTTACATTTGGTTTGATCAATAAAGTGATTTGCATTTATGGGAAAGAGTCGAGCTAAACAAACCTCTTGACTGTAAACTATAAAACATTTGGCTCTTTCTGTCTCCACCTAAACGGCAACATTGAGCCAAGTATTCAAAAAGCGTTCAATACAAAAACAACTGGACTTTATTTGTAACAGAAGACGTTTCGCTCCTCATCCGAGGAGCTTTCTCAATTCAAAGAGCAGAGAGTGAGAGATACAGGTTATAAGGCTGAGTGAGATAAGACACACACACATAAGACACACACACACATAAGACACACACACACATATGTAGATTGGCAATTCACACCTAAAAACCTAAACAGTAGGTCTTTGTTCCTCTAATTCACAGTCGAGGCCCCTCTGTTCCCATCAGGTGTGAAAACCGGCTGGGGATCTGTTTTAAAGTTGCATTATATGTTTTTGAAAGTGGGAATCTGAGGCCTCCTCCTCTGTTAAGAGACGGCTTTTCTCTTTTTACATAAATTGCTTCCTTTACCCCCCTCTCAAACCATCTGTGTTCTCGGTCCAAAATGTGCTCTTTGAATTGAGAAAGCTCCTCGGATGAGGAGCGAAACGTCTTCTGTTACAAATAAAGTCCAGTTGTTTTTGTATTGAACGCTTTTTGAATTCATCATGTCCTGGATGACTGAGAATCTTCACCAGCATATTGAGCCAAGTAATTCTAGTGCGTGATTTTTTGTTTTTTTCTAGCTACGTTTCTATGTTCATGCCCCTGAGTTCATCTGTCTTTACAGTTCTGTCAAACACATGCACAAGGTTTGAAAAGCTTGATTCTTAGCAGTGTGTCCCACAAAAAGCACTGCTGTATTGACTTTACACTGATCCGCCTACGCCATTGGAGGCGCAGTTCCAGTTCAGCGCTCTTGACATTGACAATTGTACAAACTTGTAATAAAAAGGGAACAAACTTCAGAACATTATGCATTCAGACTGCAACAATCAACTGAAGCCATCAGTTACTGGGAGGATTAATGATTACCCAAGACTATCAGCCCATCTCTACCTTAGACCATTCATTCATTTCCATGTCTTCTACCCGAGTCGTCAGTCCAGTCACAAACTAGCTCATGCTCACCGCCAAATTCAATAACTTGTTCAGCCGTCCATTTCTGACCTTTCCCAACAAACACTACCCACTTGAATAGGTTTAGGTTTATTTGACGTATGCAGATCAACACAAGGTCAACAATGCAATGAAATGCTCAGGATGAGAAGAACTGTTCCCCCCCAATAAAGAAAGAAATACCAAAGCATGCAACAAAACAGAAAGAAATAAAACAATGCAGATATGTTCCTGTTTTTAGTATTTTACATCACTTTGTAATGTAGCTCTGTTTTTTTAATATCATTTATTTACTTTTCATTTTTTATGCTTTTTTGATTGTCTATTGTCTGTACTTCACCAGTGTTCTTTGTTTACTGCAGGTCTCTCTTGTCCTCGAGGCTCAATGAGACTAACCTGTATAAATAAAGGTTGAATGAAAAAACAAAAACAAGGTGCAAAAAGTGAAAATGAAATAGATGTACAGCGGTATGGTCCTATTAGCAGAGTGGTTCTGTTGGCAGTGAGGTTCTCTTTGCAACATAGGCCCGTTAAGACCATGGTCCTGTTAGCACCATTGGTCCTGTTAGTACCATTAGTACCATGGTCCCGTTTGCACCATGGTCCTGTTAGCACAATTAGTACCATGGTCCCGTTAGCACCATGGTCCTGTTAGCACCATTAGCACCATGGTCCTGTTAGTACCATGGTCTCGTTAGCACCATGGTACCGTTGTCACCATGGTCCTGTTGGCACCATTAGCACCATGGTTCCGTTAGCACCATGGTCCCGTTAGCACCATGGTCCTGTTAGCACCATGGTTCTGTTAGCACCATTAGCACGATGGTCCCCTTAGCAACATTGGTCCTGTTAGCACCATTAGTACCATGGTCCCATTAGCACCATGGTCTCGTTAGCACCACAGTCCTGTTAGCACCATTAGCACCATGGTCCCGTTAGCACCATGGTCCTGTTAGCACCATTAGCACCATGGTCCCGTTAGCACCATTAGTACCATGGTCCCATTAGCACCATGGTCCTGTTAGCACCATTAGCACCATGGTCCCGTTAGCACCATGGTCCTGTTAGCACCATTAGCACCATGGTCCCGTTAATAACATGGTCTCGTTGGCACCATGGTCCCATTAGCACCATGGTCCTGTTAGCACCATGGTTCTGTTAGCACCATTAGCACCATGGTTCTGTTAGCACCATGGTTCTGTTAGCACCATTAGCACCATGGTTCTGTTAGCGGTATGATGACGATAATGACCGCAGCAACGGACGATGACTGCCCTCCAGAACCAGGTCCAACAGACACGGGACATCCAAGGTTTCCCCGCGGAACCGAACTGTTCCTTAGAGTTCGGTCCGTTCAGGCAGGTAAAGGATCATGGAGACAGCTGCCATGAAAGGTTGGAGCCTGAGCCTGAGGCTGGAAGGGGTCCGAGAACCGAACCACAATGGCACAATGATTTAAATAAACAAATAGCCTAAATAAATAAAAGAATGTTTACTTGCAATCTGTTAAATTTTATTCCAGAAAACCACCCCTCAAAAACTACAAACGTTCTCTATTGGAGTCCCTCAGTGATGGGGGACGTCAGCTGGTTTACATTAGTTTCTCTTCACACAGCATCCTCTGCTGGTGAAAGTGTCATCACAAACGATCAGATCAACATAATAAAGTTGTCCTGAACAATATCTACATCTGCAGTTGTCCATGTAAACAAAACACTTTATTTTGATCATAAACATCTTGTTTTAGCAACAAGTTGTCCATCGTTGAGAAAGTAAAATGTGTGGATTGTCTTTTTTTCCACCTTTTTTTTTATTTATTTAAACTTCATGACACTGCAATAAATACCTTTAATGAACATGTTAACGGCCACTCATCACATGTACCCGAGTGTGTGAATACATAATGACAGATAATGCTGTACATCCTTTAATATGTCCTTTAATGCCTGAGGACAGGTAAGTATTAAAAATATTTGGCTTTACATCGATTGATTGCAAAGCACCTGAGACAACAGTTTAACATATCTGAGAATGGTCCAACTAAACTTCAAGGAAAAAGCAGTAATGTAAACTTCATTCCTTCACAAGGAAGGTCGTCCTTGTCTGATGACTGAATTCATATGGAGCTTGACCAAAAGGACATGGTTTACAGGCGGCCTCCACGTCCTCATTCTGGATGGGTCCAGTTAGGGAGAAACGATTCATGCTGACAGTTAATTTAAATAGAAACAAATAAAACTGACAACCACTTTTACTCATGCTCATACCTAATTTAGTCACCAATTAACCTTAAATTTCAGATTGTTTAAACTGAAAAAAAAAAAACATATGCAAATTTTCTACGCCTCTAAAAGCATTCGCCCCCTTGGATGTTTGAGCCTTTATAGCTGTCATAAATCAATCGTGGTCATTATAAATTGGCCTTCTTTTCAAAAATCCCCTCTTCAACTAACTGTCCTAATTCAACTGAGAGGAAAGATTATTGAAAAGCACATGTTACAGGACGGTTACAAACAGATGTCCAAGATCAATAACATCCCCAGTTCTGTAAATCCATCAAGAAATGGAAGGAAAGAAGAATAGTGAAAGGCCACCAAGTCATGTGACCACTGAAGGAGGTTCAGGCTTCAGCAAGTGAGATGGGAGACTGTTCACATAACTGGTGTCCAGGTTCTTCACCAGTTTGAACTTTATGGGACAGAGGGAGAGAGAAAATCCCTGTTCAACAGCTTGACTTGAGTCTTTAAACCAGAGCCTGAGGGCTACTTCAGTGGTACCGAGTACAACGAAGGACTGTTGTTTGATACAAACATACATTTGTATTAATAATAATAAATGTACACGTATGTAAATTTGTAACTGCCTGATCATATCTTAATTTTAAGGACTATTGTATTCTGCAGCTTTTTAATTATTTCATGTTTTTTTTTCTGTTCAATTAGAATATGCTACTGGATCTGTCTGTCTGTCTGTCTGTCTGTCTGTCTGTCTGTCTATCATCTATCATCTATCATCTATCATCTATCATCTATCTATTAATCTATTAATCTATCCTTCCCATATCCTTCCTTCCATGAACATGAGTGTGTAGGAAAGTTACTGAGGTTATAAGAACATTTGAAAAACATTCTGACAATAAAAAAATTGGAAGAATTTTTAGGCTTTATCCACAACAACACAAAATGTTTATTGACTGCACCAAAATAAGTTAATAAATAAATGCACAGACAAAAATATATGTGTGGCTGATATGTCCCCAAAAGACCATATAAGGGTTAATGATGAGTGCTATTTTTAGAACATGCCCAATGGGCGAAGGTGACCCCTGCTCCAAAACACTTGGACTAACTCCCTCCACACGGCTGATGCTGCTCCTCTTCCTCCTCCTTCACTGCTGCAATGTATGAATGTTTTGATGAAGGTTTAATTCCAACACTCATATTTAGAGTCAGAATGAGTTCAGAAGCCAAAGTCAGACCTGGCTGTCTGTTTGGGCAGGTCACATTGGAGGCTCCACAGCCATGATTATAAATATCACAACAGTTTTCTGCATTAAATAGATCATGTTTGTCCATAAATGTTTAAGGTCACAGCAGCAATAGATTATTACTAAATGTGACCATTTTCAACAAGGCTCAGAGTTCATTCAGTAAAAAGCACTCGTTAAATGCAACGTTGACCAAATTTGAGCACATTTTATTTTAACGTCCTGATTCTTGCTCAATAATCCAGGTAAAAAAATCCAACAAAGTTAAGTCAGGTCCTCTGGATGGATTCTTCTTCTGGAACAAAAATAATCTGTCCACAGGACCTGATTTAACCATGTTGGATTATTTGAAGGTGTTTGTGCACAGCTGCATGCTGAAAATACAAGAATAAGTCCACATCATGTTGTGGTCGTCAAGTCTTTTGAGCTGCTGTGACACACAGTGTGACCTCACGTGTTTACTGTGGCTCTCACATGCACAACAGGATCAAAGGAAGAGATCAAATGACATCTAATCAATAAGTAATTCATTAGTTAATCACCAATAAATCTGTAAAACATATTCATTCCTAGAAAACTGAAGTCATATGTTTGAATTTCTGAGTTCAACACCTGTGGTGGCTACATGTTAAAGTACAGAGGATGAATCCTTCACCTAACATCCATCATCCATCCATCCATCATTCATCTATAATCCATCATCCATCCATCCATCATTCATCATCCATCCATCCATTCATCCATCCATCCATCCATGCATGCATGCATCCATACATTCATGCATCCATCCATCCATCATCTATAATCCATCATCCATCCATCATTCATCATCCATCCATCAGTCCATGCATGCATGCATCCATCCATCCATCGAGCCTTCTGTCCATCATCCATCCATCTGTCAATACATCTGTCTGTCCATCCAGCCATCATCCATCCATCCATCCATCCATCAATCATTCATCATTCATCATCCATCATCCATCATCCATACATCATACATCATTGATTATCCATCATTCGTCATCCATTATTCATCATCAATCTATACTATATCATTCATCATCCATCCATCATACATCATTCATCGTCCATCCATCATACGTGATTCATCATCCATCATACATCATTCATCATTCATCATCCATCCAT
>NC_056512.1:13569375-13575454 GCF_014905685.2 Nematolebias whitei
CCTACATCATTCATCATCCATCCATCATACATGATTCATCATCCATCTTACATCATTCATCATTCATCATCCATCCATCATACATGATTCATCATACATCATTCATCATTAATCCATCCGTCCATGCATTTATGAATGCACCCATCCATACATTGCTCCATCTGTCCATCCATCCATCCATCCATCTGTCCATCCATCCATCATTCATCATCCATCATCCGTCATACATCATTCATCATCCATCAGTCATCAGTCATCATTCATTCATCATTCCTCATCCATCCATCCATTATCTTCCGCTTATTCTGAAGTTGGGTCGCGGAGGCAGCAACATGAGCAGGGAGGCCCAGACATCTCTTTCCACAGCCACCTCTTCCAGCTCTTCTGCGAGGATTCCAAGGTGTTCCCAGGCCAACCAAGAGACATAGTCTCTACAGTATGTCCTGGGTCTTCCCCAGGGTGTCCTCCCAGTTGGACATGCCCGAAACACCTGCCTAGGGAGGTGTCCAGGGGGCATCCTTACCAGATGCCCGAAACACCTCAACTGGCTCCTCTTGACGTGAAGAAGTAACGGTTCTACTCCGAGTCTCTCCTGGATAACTGAACTTCTCACTCTATCTCTAAGGAAGAGTCCAGCTACCCTGCAGAGAAAACTCATTTCAACAGGCTGTATCCGCAATCTCATTCTTCCGGTTATTACCCAGAGCTCATGACCATAGGTGAGGGTAGGAACGTAGACTGACCGGTAAACAGAGAGCTTTGCCTTACAGCTCAGCTCTCTCTTCACCACAACGGACCAGTACAGAGTCTGCAACTGCGCCAATCCTTCTGTCAATCTCACGCTCCGTTCTTCCCTCACTCGTGAACAAAATCCGGAAATCCTTGAACTCCTCCGCTTGAGGCAGAACCTCGCCCTCGAACTGAAGAGAGCAATCCACCCTTTTCCGGTTGAGGACCATGGCCTCAGATTTGGAGGTGCTGATTCTCATCCCAGCCACTTCACACTCGGCTGCGAACCGCTCCAGTGAGAGCCAAAGATCACGGCACGATGACGCCAACAGGATCACATCATCTGCAATGAGCATAGATGGAATCCTGAGGCCACCGAACCGGAAAGCCTCCACCAGCTGGCTGCAATGAGAAATTCTATCCACAAAATATCCTGATGCATGCTCAATAATCCAGGTAGAAAAATCTAAAAAAAGTTAAATCTGGTTCTCTGGACATTTAAAAAACAAAACAAAACAAAAAAAATAGAAACGTTTCATCTTTGATCCAACAGACTTCCTCAGTCTGAGGTGCTGTGTTCAGCTCAGTCTTATAAATAGCACCTTCTCAGAGTGGATCAACCAGTTTTGCTGCTGACAACCAAAACCAGCTGCTCACATGATCTAGAAGGACCATCGGTCTAACAATGGATCATTAGCACACTGATGGCTGTTTACTATTCACAGGAGGCTGAGTGATACTAGCAATAACAGCATTGTAAGAGGGGGGGACAGTGACTGTGAGGTCTCAGTCTCTGATAGAGGACATTTGCAAACAGAGGTGTACCGCAAACCCACTCACACAGACCAATATTTGCAGTTTGACTCCCATCACCCTCTGGAGCACAAGTTAGGAGTCATCAGGACTCTGTACCACAGAGCAGACAGCGTCCCCACTAACTCAGGAGCCAGGCAGAAGGAGAAATCCCACACAAGACATGCTCTAGAGCAATGTGGATATCCTAACTGGGCCTTCCTGAAAGCAGAGAAGAAACCCAAACAGGACTCCAGTCAGCCATCAGGTGAAAAGGAGGAACCCAGACCCAGACCAGTGGTCATTCTGTATGTTGAGGGAGTATCAGAGAAACTGAGACGTTTATTTTCTAAACACAACGTCCCAGTGGCTTTTAAACCCCAAAATACATTATGGCAAAGACTGGTTCATCCCAAAGATCCAGTCCTCCGGCACAAGCAGAGTAATGTTGTGTATGCTGTTCAGTGTCAGGAGGGCTGTGATCAGTCTTACATCAGGGAAACTAAACAGCCACTGACCAAAAGGATGGCCCAGCACAGAAGAGCAACAACATCAGGCCAGGACTCTGCGGTCTACACTCATCTCCAGGCCAGCGGTCACTCTTTCAGGGATGAAGATGTTCACATCCTGGATAGAGAGGAGTGATGGTTTGAGAGAGGAGTAAAGGAGGCCATCTTTGTGAAAAGAAATTGTCCATCATTAAACAGGGGTGGAGGCCTCCATGTTCAACTGTCCCCCTCTTACAATGCTGTGATTGCTAGTATCACTCAGCCCTCTGTGAATAGTAAACAGCCATCAGTGTGCTAATGATCCATTGTTAGGCCGATGGTCCTTCTAGATCATGTGAGCAGCTGGTTTTGGTTGTCAGCAGCAAAACTGGTTGATCCACTCTTATAAGACTGAGCTGAACACAGCACCTCAGACTGAAGAAGTCTTCGGATGAAAGACGAAACGTTTCTACATTTTTTGGTTTTGTTTTGTTTTTTGAATGTCCAGAGGACCAGATTAATTTTTCTTAGATCTGTCCACAAAAATTATGAACAGAATTGGTGACAACAGGCAGCCCTGGTGGCATTCAAATCCCACTCTGAAGGGGTCTGACTTACTGCCGGCAATGTGAATCAAACTCTTGCACCACTTGTATAGGGACTGAACAGCCCCGTAACAACGGGTCTCCAATCCCATACTCACGGAGCACCACCCACAGTGTACCCCGAGGAACACGGTCGAATGCCTTCTCCAAGTCCACAAAACACATGTAGACTGGATGGGCAAACTCCCATGACTCCTCAAGGACCCTAGTGAGGGTAAAGAGCTGATCCAGTGTTCCACAGCCAGGACGGAACCCACATTGTTTCTCCTGGATCTAAGGTTTGACCAACGATTGGACTCACTTCTCCAATACCACTGAATAGACCTTACCATGGAGGCTAAGGAGAGTGATGCCCCTATAATTGGAGCACACTCTCTGGTCCCTCTTTTTGATGAGGGGAACCACCACCCCAGTCTGCCAATCCAGTGGCACTGCCCCCGATGTCCATGCGACGTTGCAAAGACATGTATTAGCCAAGAAAGCCCCACAACATCCAGAGCCTTAAGGAAATCAGGGTGAATCTCATTCACTCCCGGACCCCTGCCGCCTCAGAGATTTTTAACTACCTCAGCAACCTCAGCCATGGTTATGGACAGATCAACCCCAAAGTCCCCCGACTCAGCTTGCTCCATAGAAGATGTGCTGATGGGATTGAGAAGGTCCAAAAAGTATTCCTTTCACCTCCTGACAACATCACTGGTTGAGGTCAACAGCACCCCACCTTCACTGAACTCAGTGTTAATAAAGTGGTGCTTTCCCCTCCTCACCCGCCTGATGGTTTGCCAGAATCTCCTCGGAGTCGATCGAGAGTCTCTATCCAAGGTCTCACCGAACTCCTCCCACATCCGAGCTTTTGTCTCAGCAACAGCCAAGGCTGCACACCGCTTGGCCCTCTGGTACTCCTCAGCTGTCTCCAGAGTTCCACTGGCCAACAAGGCCCGATAGGACTCCTTCTTCAGCTTGACAGCCTCCTACCACCACCGAGTTCGTGGATGGCCACCGCGAGAAGCACCAACAACCTTGCGGCCACAGCTCATGGCAGCTACCTCAACAAGCGAGGTGCGGAACATGGCCCACTCAGACTCAATATCCCCCACCTCAGCTGGGATGCAGTTAAAGCTCTCCCGGAGGTGTGAGTTGAAGATCTCTCTGATGGGTTCTTCTGGCAGGCGTTCCCAGCAAACCCTCACTTCACGTTTGGGTCTACCGGGTCTGTCAGGCATCTTCCCCCGCCATCTGATCCAACTCATGACCAGGTGGTGATCAGTTGACAGCTCAGCTCCTCCCTTCACCCGAGTGTTCAAAACAAACGGCCGCAAATCAGATGACACGACTATGAAGTCAATCATCGATCTATGATCTAGGGCGTCCTGGAGCCAATTGCACTTATGGACACCCTTATGTTCAAACATGGTGTTTGTGATGGACAAACTATGACTAGTACAGATGTCCAACAACAGAACACCACTCAGGTTCAGATCAGAGAAGCCGTTCCTCCCAACCACGCCCCTCCAGGTCACACTGTCATTACCCACGTAGGCATTGAAGTCCCCCAGCAGAATAAAGGAGTCCCCAGCTGGCACACTTTCCAGCACCCCTGTCAAGGACTCCAAAAAGGCTGGATACTCTGAACTGCAATTTGGTGCATAGGCACAAACAACAGTCAGAGCCTGTCCTCCCACCCGAAGGCGAAGGGAAGCCACCCTCTCTTCTACCGTGAAAAACTCCAACACACAGGCATCAAGTCAGGGTGCTACAAGTAGACCCACACCAGCTCGATGCCTCTCACCATGTGCAAGTACAGAGTGGAATAAGGTCCAGCCCCTCTCAAGGAGATTGGTTCCAGAGCCCATACTGTGCATTGAGGTGAGCCCAACTTATCTAGTTGGTACCTCTCAACCTCATGCACAAGCTCATGCTCTTTCCCTGCCAGAGAGGTTACATTCCATCGGGGCGGCTGTGGCTGAGTGGTTAGAGCAGTTGTCCTCCAATGCGAGAGTTGGGGGTTTAAATCCACCAGCAGTCACATGCTGAAGTGTCCCTGGGCAAGACACTGAATCACTCATAGCCTCCGATGTGTGTCCCATCGTGTATGAATGTGATCTAAAGCACTGATTAGTCTCATTAGAATGATTTGTTCAATGAGCTTTGTAGAGATCTAATAAAGTGCTGTATGAATGGGTAAATGAGAACACAGATTGTGGTGTAAAGCACTTTGAGTATCTTGAAATAAGATAGAAAGGCGCTATATAAGTACAGTCCATTTACCATTTACCATGTCCCAAGAACCAGCTTTGGTAAGCCAGGGTCAAAGCGCCAAGGTCCCCGCCTTCGGCCACTGTCCATAGCATCATGCACCTGACTTTTATGGCCGTTCCTGCAGGTAGTGGGTCCGCAGAAAGGCAAACCCATGCTGCTCCTTCGGGCTGAGCCCGACCGGGCCCCATGGGTAGAGACACGGTCACCAGGTGCTCGCCAACGAGCCCCTCCCCCAGGCCTGGCTCCAGGGTGGGGCCCCGGTAACCCACATCCAGGCAAGGGACACCGAGTTCCTTGTTTTGTTTTGTCCATAAAAATCATCATCCATCCATCATACATAATTCATCATCTATCATTCATCATTCATCATACATCATCCAGCCATCATACATTATACATTATTCATCATTCATCATCCTTCATACATAATAAATAATTTCTCATTAATTCATCCATCATACATCACTCATCATCCATCCATCTATCCATCTTGTGTCATAAATCATTCATCCATCCATCATTCATCATCCATCCATCCATCCATCCATCATCCATCATTCATCATCCATCATCCACCCATCGTCCGCCCATCCACACATCCACACATCCGTCCATCCATCAGCCTGTCTGTCCAACTTCCCATTCATCTATCCATCATCCTTCATTCTGTCTGTCCATCCATCATCCATCCATTCATCAATCCTTCCATCCATTCATCTATCCATGCATCCATCCATGCATCCATCTAGCCATCTATCCATACATACATACATACATACATACATGCATCCATGCATCCATACATTTATCAATCCTTCATTCTGTCTGTTCATCCATCCATCCTCCATTTATCCATCATCCATCCATGCATCCATCCATCAATCCATGAATCCATCCATGCATCCATCCTTCATTCTGTCTGTTCATCCATCCTCCATCCATCCATCATCTATCCATGCATCCATCCAACAATCCATGAATCCATCCATGCATCCATCATTTTGTCTGTTCATCCATCCATCCATTCATCCATCTATCCATACATCCATCTGTCCATCCATCCATCCATCCATGCTTCCATGCATGCATGCATCCATCCATCAACCTTTCATTGTCTGCTCATCCATCCATCCTTCCATCCTTCTATCCATCCACCCACCCATCCATCCATCCATCCATCCATCCGTCCATTCATACATTCATACA
>NC_056512.1:13575464-13576871 GCF_014905685.2 Nematolebias whitei
ATGTAATACATCCATCCATCCATCCATCCATCCTTCATTCTGTCCATTCATCCATCCGTCCATCCATCCATCCACCCATTCATCCATGCATGCATCCATCCATCATTCTGTCTGTCCATCATCCATCATCCATCTGTCAATCCATCAGTCTGTCAGTCCATCCTTCTATCATCAATCCATGCATCCATGCATTCATCATTCATCATTCTTTCTCTGTACATCCATCCATCCATCCATCCTTTTATCCATGCATCCTTTTATCCATCCATCCATCCATCCTTTTGTCCATGTGCCAACCCATCAGTCTATCCATCCATCCATCCATCCATCCATCCATCCATCCATCCATCCATCCATCCATTCATTGATCTATGCATCCATCTATGCATGCATCCACCCATCCATTATTCTGTCTTTGTCCATCCATCCATCCATCCATCCATCCATCCGTCATTCATCATCCATCATTCATCATCAATCATCCATCCATCATACATCATCCAGCATTCATTATTCATCAGTCATTGCCCATAATCCGTCATTCATCATTCATCATCCATCACCCATCAATCATCATTCATACATCATCCATCATCCATCATCTATCATTCATCATACATCATACATCATTCATCATCCATCCATCATACATCATACATCATTCATCATGCATGATCCATCATCCATCATTCATCATTCAGCCATCCATCATGCATCATTCATCAATCATACATCATCCATCCATCATCCATCATTCATCAACCATCATTTGTCATCCATCCATCATACATCATAATTTTTCATTCATGATCCATCATTCATCTATCCATCATACATCATTCATCATCTATACATCAATCCATCATACATCATAAATGATGCACCCATCCATCATTCATCATCCATTCATCCACCCATCCATCCATCAATCCACCCACCCACCCACCCTTTCATCCATCAGCCTGTCGGTCCATCCTTCCATTTATCTTTCATCATCCTTCATTCTGTCTGTCCATCTATGCATTCATTCATCCATCCATGCATCAATGCATCCATTCATCTATCCATGCATCCATCCATTCATCCATCTATCCATCCATCTATTCAATCATTCATCCTTCAGTATTTCCATTAATCCTTTCATCCATCATCCATCCCTCCAGCCATCTGTCCATGCATCCATCCATCCATCCATTCATCATACATCATCCATCATTCATCATGCATCCATCCATCATACATCATAAATCTTTCATCATACATTCATCCTTCATATGTCATTCTTCATCCAGCCATCAGTCTGTCTTTCCATTCTTCCATCCATCATCCATTCCTCCACCCATCCATCCTTCCATACATTCATCCATCCATCTGTCCATCCATCCATGCATCAAACAATCCATCCAT
>NC_056512.1:13606871-13636296 GCF_014905685.2 Nematolebias whitei
TATACATATACACATATAGCCTCCAAAGGGCTGAATAAAACAAACCAACATGGTGAAACTTTGGGTTAGTGAAACTCTTGGTAAATAACATGTTTTTTCATGTTTGCATGATTCTGTGATCTGTGTGAGGTGTTGCTAGAATATTTGCATTTGAACCGAATCAGTTTTTACGGTTCCTTCCTCTTTTTAGTTCTCAATCTCTGCTCATTTAAATACATTTTAGCTGCAAGTAAGCATCAGATTGGAGTCACTTACCCTTTTAAATAGTTAAAAAAGGTAAGAGGAAGTTTTGTCAACCTTTTGTTTTGAGCAGATTAAAACATGATTCGAGTCAGAGGACATTCACAGGGTCATGATTTGAGTTTTTCAAAACTTGAGATCATCATTAATGAACACAGAATGAGGTAAAACTTTCTGGGTTGAATATGAAGTTGTGGAACTGGTGTTTGATACAACGTACATGAAATCAAATACATCTCTGGGAAAAAAAAAAACTCAAAGTAAAATTATGTTTACATAATATGTTTAAATTAAATTTTAAAATACAAAAATATGAAACACAAAATATTTAACATCAGAGGTAAAGGGAAATACTTCTGTCATGTTTTTTTTCTTTTTTCTTTTTAACGAGCAAAAGTAAAGGATGGTGCATTCATGTTCATGTGTGCATCTTCGTACAGAGGTAGATGCAAGTCTGGCCACAGATCAAACTGTGATGTCTCATTTGTTTGTTCTTCTTCTTGTGTTCTCTCACTTCTTCTTCTTCTTCTCGGACACTTGGCGTCTGCTCTTCTTCTACCACGGGCTGTCGCTCCAGTAGCCGTTCATAGTGCCTCCAACTATCAGCCACAGCCAAAAACAAAGACAAGATGGACAAAAGAAGAAGAAGGGGGCAGGGTGGGGGATAAAGGCAAGGCAAAAACAGGGAGAGACCAAAGAAGGGAGAAAACTAAAAATGTTGCCACTGGAAGCTTAGTCACTCCTAGGTCAGTGCAAGAAGTGATGCTGTTGACAGCAGAAACATGAAGTCAGACCCACAACCTTAGCTGCAGGTCTGAAACTTGCTCCCTGTACACAAAATATTAGCTCATACAAACAAATGTTATAAGTTTTTGAATATAAGAACGTGTCTGTGTTGTGTCTAGCTTATCTAATGACAAAAGTACTGGTTTGTATTTTACTTTTCATCTAGTGAACATGTTCAAACTCTGTGTCACCATATAATAAAGACTGTGGCAGAGTTCGAGTGTTAGCAAATGACATGAAATATATGTGTCTTCCACTGATAAGAGAAACTGTGAGTCCCATGCTGCTGGGTGCTAGTCAAGCCATGTGTCAGCTCAGCAGAGCAGTGATTAGTAGAAAGTCCTGGATTCAGATCTTGTTTGTGTCCTTTCTGCATGCTCTCCTTGCATGTTGCTTGTTCCTAAGTTTTTTTCTAAGGACTACAGTTTTGTCTTACAGTCCAAAATCATGCATGTTAAGTTAAGTGGTTGTTCAAATTGTACTTCTAAAGTATGAGTGTGTGCATGAATAGTTGGTCGTCTAGTCTGCCTTTGTGTTGGCTCTGTGAAAGTCTTGCAACCTGTGGACCCTGATACCTTCTCGTTGACCACTGGGCATCATTACCCCTGCAGCACTGAAATGTATTAAAAGGATACAGAAAATGGATGGATGGATGGATGGACAGACAAACAGAAGGACAGACGGATGGCTGGATGGTCACCCACCCCACCTCTTTTCTGCTCTTGTTCTCTCTCAAGGCGGAGTGTCTCGGAGCTCCTGGTACACATCTTCCGAAGGAAAAAATCCTATTATGAATCTGGTGAGTTGGACTTTCAACGCAATTGACAAAATCTTTTTAACATAATGACAGGGTCCTGGAGAGCCCTCATGTCCTGCCGAGACTCACGCTGCAAGATACATCAGGGATCCGTGGGGAGTTTGGTAGCTGATGTGTCTTTCAGTTCTGTCTCAGGAGGACGCCAAAGATGTTTATATAATTGGATTCATGATAGCAGGGTTTCTGCTTTTTGGTTCGTACTACGAGTACTCAAAATCAGCTGCTTTACGAGCTAAACTGTAAGATAGAAGCAATTTGTGAGAATCGCAGGCCACCTGCAGCTTCTAGTACTCACCAGCCTATTGGAGTCGACATTGAAGAAGGCTGATAGCACGTATCAGTGGAATGCCCAAAAATCTGGTCATTTTGGATCTGGAAAGTACCAGCAGGACTCAAGGTTGACTTGAAAGAAAATCAACAATTGTGGCTTATCTGAATCTGACTCCCCCGTTTGGCCTCGGATGATAACCGATTATCAAATTTCTCCTGGGACATGGGTAAACTAAAGAAAAAGCTTTGTTCATCACACCCTCCCCAACCCCGCCCCCCGAGAACGTCTGTACAGGCTTATCAGAACTACCGGCTGAACTACAACATCATCAGGACTACAGCCTATATGGAAGTGCTTCATGGACAAATCTCAACATCTTGACATCAAATGCATACGTAATTGTGTTTATAAATGTGCTTGCTGGTAGAGTTTTTTGATGTCTCAAATCGTGTCCTGATCGGACAAGATGTGAAGAGATCTTTCTTGTAATACCACTATCCATCCTCATGTCATGGCCTTTTTCTAACTAAAAAAGTATTCTGATAAAGAATAAGAAGCTGCGCTCTTGTAGCAGCAGCAACGTGCACTCCGCCCATCTTTCGGACGACTGTACGAACATAATCTCACTGTATCCCAGTAAAATGATAATAAAGATTATTCTGATTCTGATTCTCTGCCTACAAGCTACATGTTAAGAAAACAACATCCTGACTAGAGCAACTGAGGGTTTATAATTCATGAACCTTAAAATTGAAATTACAGCAAATGCCAACAATTAAAAACAATTCTCTGTGTGCACTAGTTTACAGATCAGTCTGTTGAAAAAAGCTCAGGTAAGAATATAACATTCTACGGCAACAGAGATGAGGTAGATGTGCCCTAGGGTTAACGTTAGCAAATTTTGAAACCTTCTGAAGTCTGATAAACTTAGTTAAATTGTCCAAAAGGCATTTAATAAGTGCCAGCTGTGCATTAATGTCAGATGTGAGTGTTAAATTTTATTTAGATGAACTCAGTTTATTGTATAACGCAAGTAACAAGTCATAAGTCATATCAACTAACCATACAAAAAGTTACAAGTCCAAATCATATCAATAATATACAGTCAAATTCAATTCAAAACAGATTTGATTCAATCTGATTGCAGCCAGTTCAATCAAAATTTGATCCAGTCTAAATCAGTATGTTACAGGATTGTCTATTTAAGGAAACCATTAAATTAACTCAACTCTATTTTGTCTCAAACCCCATCCTGAGCAGCAGTGGAAAGGACAGTGAAAGGAACGACTCCCTTTTAACAGAAAATTTCAGCAACATGAGCAAGTTCATGTAAGTGACATCATACTGGATCGGTAGAGGCCCGGGTTGACAACGACCACCACCAGTGCTGTTGACAAACAGGGTGCCGGCGGAAATTGTGCTACTGTTAGTCAAAGGCCACGAGGATGTGCTGGTGAAGATTCTCAGTCATCCAGGACATGATGAATATAAATAAAATGCGTCCAACCTCGGCAAGAGCATTCATTCTCTTCATTCATTAGCTTTGAGGAGCTAATGAATGAAAAGAATGAAAGTGAAAGAAGAGTAGAGGTCATAGAAACTGTGGATCAGGAAGTGGGAAAGATTAGTGAGGGTGAAGTCCAGAAAGCTCTGAAAAAAATGAAGACAGAGAAGCCAGAAGGACCTGATGATATACCAGTGGAGGTTTGGAAATGTCTTGGAGAGATGGCAGTGAGGTTTTTAACTTAAATATTCAATGGCATATTTGAGGGTGAGAAAATGCCTGAGGAATGGAGAAGAAGTGTGCTAGTGCCCATTTTTAAGAGCAAAGGTGATGCACAGAGTTGTAGCAACTACAGGGGAATTATGTTGATGAGTCACATGATGAAGATCTAGGAGAGAGTCGTGGAAGCTTGACTTAGACAAGAGGTGAAAATTTGGGAACAACATTATTATTTCATGCTGAGAAAGAGCACCACAGATGCCATCTTTGCTTTGAAGATGCTGATGGAGAAGTACAGAGAGGGTCAGAAATAAGCCCATTGTGTCTTTGTGAATTTAGAAAAAGCATGTGACAGGGTACCAAGGGAGGAGGTGTGGTATTGCATGAGGAAATCTGAAGTGGGAGAGAAGTATGTTAGACTGGTACAGGACATGTATGAGGACAGCAGGACAGTGGTGAGATGTGCTGTAGGAGTGACAGATAGCTTCAAGTTGGAGGTAAGATTGCATCAAGGATCAGCTCTGAGCTCCTTCTTGTTTGCTCTGGTGATGGACCGACTAACAGAGGAGGTCAGGCAGGAATCTCAGTGGACTATAATGTTTGTAGATGACATTGTGATCTGTGGTGAGAACAGGTGGAGGAGAACTTGGAGAGTTGGAGGTATGCACTTGAAAGACGAGGAAAGAAAGTCAGCTGTAGTAAGACAGAGTACATGTGTGTGAATGAGAGGGAGGCCGGTGGAACAGTGAGGCACAAGGAGCAGAGGTCACAAACGTGCAGGACTTTAAGTACTTGGGGTCCACTGTCCAGATAAATGGGGAGTGTGGTAAAGAGGTTAAAAAGAGAGTCCAGGCAGGATGGAGTGGATGGAGAAAAATTTCAAGAGTGATTTGTGACAAAAGGGTGTCAGCAAAGGTCAAAGGAAAAGGGTACGTGACAGTCGTGAGACCAGCTACAGTGCCTTGCGAAAGTATTCGGCCCTCTCGAACTTTTCAAACTTTTGCCACATTTCAGGCTTCAAACATACTGTAAATATATAATTTTTTTTTTTTTGTGAAGAATCAACAACAAGTGGGACACAATCGTGAAGTAGAATGAAATTTATTGGATGTGTCAAACTTTTTTAACAAATAAAATACTGAAAAGTGGGACGTGCAATATTATTCGGCCCCCTTGCGTTAATACTTTGTAGCGCCGCCTTTTGCTGCAGTTCCAGCTGCAAGTCTCTTGGGGTTTGTCTCTATCAGTTTTGCACATGGAGACACTGAAATTCTTGCCCATTCTTCTTTGCAAAACAGCTCGAGCTCAGTGAGGTTGGATGGAGAGCGTTTGTGAACAGCAGTCTTCAGCTCTTTCCACAGATTCTCGATTGGATTCAGGTCTGGACTTTGACTTGGCCATTCCAACACCTGGGTACGTTTATTTGTGAACCATTCCATTGTAGATGTGTCTTTATGTTTTGGATCATTGTCTTGTTGGAAGATAAATCTCCGTCCCAGTCTCAGGTCTCTTGCAGACTCAAACAGGTTTTCTTCCAGAATGTTCCTGTATTTGGCCCCATCCATCTTCCATCAATTCTGACCATCTTCCCTGTCCCTGCTGACGAAAAGCAGGCTCAAACCATGATGCTGCCACCACCATGTTTGACAGTGGGGATGGTGTGTTCAGGGTGCTGTGCTGCTTTTATGCCAAACATATCATTTTGCATTGTGGCCAAACAGTTGGATTTTGGTTTCATGTGACCAGAGCACCTTCTTCCACATGTTTGGTGTCTCCCAGGTGCTTGTGACAAACTTTAAACACTTTTTATGGATATCTTTGAGAAATGGCTTTCTTCTTGCCACTCTTCCATAAAGGCCAGATTTGTGCAGTGTACGAATGATTGTTGTCCTATGGACAGACTCTCCCACCTCAGCTGTAGATCTCTGCAGTTCATCCAGAGTGATCATGGGCCTCTTGGCTGCATCTCTGATCAGTCTTCTCCTTGTTCCAGATGAAAGTTTAGAGGGACGACCAGGTCTTGGTAGATTTGCAGTGGTCTGATACTGCTTCCATTTCAATATGATCGCTTGCACAGTGCTCCTTGGGATGTTTAAAGCTTGGGAAATCTTTTTGTATCCAAATCTGGCTTTAAACTTCTCCACAACAGTATCTCGGACCTGCCTGTGTGTTCCTTGGTCTTCATGATGCTCTCTGCGCTTTGAACAGAACCCTGAGACTATCACAGAGCAGGTGCATTCATACGGAGACTTGATTACACACAGGTGGATTCTATTTATCACCATCAGTCATTTGAAACAACATTGGATCATTCATAGATCCTCACTGAACTTCTGGAGTGAGTTTGCTGCACTGAAAGTAAAGGGGCCCAATAATATTGCACGCCCCACTTTTCAGTTTTTTATTTGTTAAAAAAGTTTGACACAACCAATAAATTTCATTCCACTTCACGATTGTGTCCCACTTGTTGTTGATTCTTCACAAAAAATTAAAATTTTATATCTTTATGTTGGAAGCCTGAAATGTGGCAAAAGGTTGAAAAGTTCAAGTGGGTCGAATACTTTCGCAAGGCACTGTATGTTGTATAGTTTGGAAATTGTGGCACAGACAAAAATACAGGATAAAGAACTGGAAGTGGCAGAAATTAAGATGTTGAGGTTCTCCTTAGGAATGACAAAGATGGCTAAGATTAGGAATGAGATCATCAGAGGTACATCACAGGCTGAACAACTGGGAGATAAAGTTAGAGAGGCCCAACCAGTGGCGGTTTCTGATATGGGCGATATAGGAAGCTGCTCATGGTGGCATCTCATCAAGGGTGGCACGAGTGTCCGGCACCACACTTGTTTGGAAGGTTCAGACCTTCCTTGACAGTTGTGAAGAGAATTTTGTGCATTGATCAAAGTGCAGTTGTACACAGATTTTCTTGAGTGTTTTATTTGTGCAATTTATAAATGTCTTTTTGTAATTTTGTCTATTTTCTACTGTATAATTTTTTTGTATTTGTATTGTATATTTTTCAATTCATCGTATACAGTATTTATGTGTCTTACTCTGTGTGTTTATAGTATTATTCTAGTTTCTTCAATTTTGTTTTTCAAATAAAATATTCAGACATTTTGATTGTATCTGTGATGATACATGGTAATTTAAATATGTAATTGCGAAGCGTGTCCGCATCCCCGAGGATCGTGTCTGTGTGTGTGTGTGTGTGTGTGTGTGTGTGGGGGGGGGGGGGGGGGGGGGGGAGTTGGGTGATTCAGGCTCGGGGTAGAGGGGAGCGCTGGAGCAGTTGTTCACCCAGGACATCAAACAGGCTAGGACCACCCCTGGGTCAGACGAAGATGGTTTGGACATGTCCAGAGGAGGGACAGTAGTTTGGACATGTCCAGAGTAGAGACAGTGGGTATATTGGTAGAAGGATATTAAAAATGCAGCTGCCAGGAAAAAGACAAAGAGGAAGTCCAAAGTGTAGATATATGGATGTAGTTAGAGAGGACATGGAGGTAGTTAGAGTGAGGACAGATCATAGGTGTCGCAACCGTGTGAACGAGAGGTATCCCCCCCCACATTAAAATAAACGTTAATTTGGACCCTCCCACATTTACCATGAAACATTAATTCACTCTGCACTGTTTCTCTTCCTTCGTGAACAAATCCATTCCACTTGATTAATAGGAGAATACTCAAACCACTAAAAGTCCACTCTGGTTACTTACAACTCTCCAGCAGAATTTCTCCTCTGCGTCTCCTGCCTCGGCAGAACACTCACAGGGGAGGAGGTGGAGACACTTCTGTGTTGCTCGCTAGCTTAGCGAGCTTAGTGCTGGTAGTTGTTGACGGGGGCCTGGCGTGGGGGGTTAGGATCACAGACATACTGTATATACATGGTAAGGATGCTTGAGAGAAGTGGAGTGCTACGTCTTTAGCATCTTAGCTTACCATTAAGCTAAGTGTGTGACTCTATAAGACGCTGTGTTCAGGTGCATTAAAGTTGAAACATCTTTAAAACCCCACACCTTATTGTCCTCCAGCTTCATGAGAAACATCCTTTAGATGAGTAGTGTTGAACACAAGTAAAAATAGTCTAGTGGTGATGTTGTTTTATTTCTGTATAAACACAAATAGTGCCGACCTGACGCTGTGTGTTTTGACAGAACTAATGGTGTGTGTGTGTGCGCGCGCACGCATACACAGTGTGACCCCCCACATTACAAATACTTCTGACGCCAGTGGGACAGAGGATGCAGAGGACAGAGTGAGATGGAGGAGGATGACTCGTTGTGGTAACCTCTGAAGAGGGAAAAGTTGAAAGAAGAATTACTTTTTTTTATCATAATTTAAAAGTAAAACTAGCTTGAGAGTTTGCATATCTGAGCTTGCACAGCAAAGCATTTACCTGCAAAAAGAGCAGCTTCATTCCACATACTTTACTTTTCAGTCAGCACACAGCCCCATTAATGAATGACATTCAAATACTGTATTGTGCTTTGTTAAAAGCAAACAAGACATTCAGGAACTAAAATGTCAAATTAAACTATAAAACAAAAATCTTGTATTGAGCTAAGCTAGCTTAATAGTTTATATATCACAGTCAAAGATAAAAAGTGCAACAGTACTTATAATAGCTGTGCTAATATTTGTATATAGCTCAAGCAATATTGCAATTTCTGGATGCAAAACAGTTTAAAGTTTTCAACTGCCCTGATTGATTCTATTTTCCACTTAAAGCAAAAGCCAGAAGCTAATCTTAGCTTTGCAGCAAATCTGCTAGCAGTGCTGTGACGGTGTGTACATACCTCCATTTGTCACACTTTAGTAACACAACGTGGGGGGAAATAGCCTGAAGATGGGATGAATATGCATGTGTTAGAGTGATATAAAAAAGAGAAAGGACGTGTGCGTAAGTGTAGAAAGATTAAATAAAACAGACTGTTTAGTGTTAAAACAGCATATTGTGCATGCCTTTAAAGGTCCCACTAATTTGTACAGTATATACTGCACTCTGTGAGTTACATAAATGTAACCTTAAATGCACAGCAGAACACTGCATCACTTTCTTCTGAAATTAATTTGTTTTTCCTCTCTTTGGATTTATCACTTTTCAAGTTACCCCGGTTCAAATCCTGGTCTGGAGGTCTTTCTGGGTGGAGTTTGCAGGTTCTCTCTGTGCTGTGTGGGTTTTCTCCAGGTACTCCGGTTTCCTCCCAGGGAGTGGTGATGCAGAGGTTAGAGAAGGTGGGCCTGTGATCGGAAGATCGCCGGTTCAACTCCCGGTGCCAACAACATCAAAATGTGGGTGGGAAAGGTGAAGCACCCACACCTGCCTCCACCCTCATTTGTCCCACTCTGGGCCCTTGAGCAAGGCCCTTAACCCCCACCATCAGCTCCTCCGGGCGCCCTAGACAGCAGCTCTCTGCTCCACACAGAGGGTTGTGGTAGCTCTGTGGTCTGTTGTTGCATCCGGCGTAAAAATAATTGCCAAATCTTCATGTGACTGATAGCATTCCCTTAACCCAGTGTTTAAATGAAGGAATCTATCTGACTTTCCTTGTCTAAGACTTAGTCTTTGCACCATTAGTGTTAAAAAGGTTATAGCATTTGACTGCATGTTGTTGACAAATGTTTGAAGGGGATATTCCAAAATTAGCAGTGGCTTGGCCAGGTTTTACATCAACCTCATTTATGTAAGTATTTTGTCCAAAAGCTCTGCAATGATCAGTACATAAGGCCTAGTGAAGGTGGGTTGTGAGAGCATCTTGGACATTTGTAGTTAATGTCTGGATATAGTATTTTGGACAATTTCTCATTTCAATAATATAATCTGTGTATGACTTTACCCTGAATGATACCATCTCTTATGCAGAGACGTGGTGTGTATATCTGTGTGTAGACCTGTCCAAAGCCTTTGATACTGTAGATCATGACATCTTATGCCACAAGCTCTCAGATATTGGCTTCTCAGATCACACTGTTGGCTGGTTTTTAAACAATCTCTCAGGTCAAAGGCATAATGGTACTTCATCTAGCTACCTAACGGTCACCAATGGTGTGCCACAAGGCTCAGTTTCACGTCCTACTCTTTTTACAATTTATATAAATAATGTAGGTCTAAACATTCCAGGCGCATCCTTGCATCTCTATGCCGATGACACTGTTGTTTACTGCTAAGCTAACACAGTTGCCAAGGTTTTCCAGCTTCATCCATGGCACACTAAGATTCATAACTGGTTGTATCTACTGTACCCATCATTGCACCCTGTACTCATTGGTCAGTTGGTCATCATTATCTACACATAGGCTCTCACACTGGTTCATTTTCATCTATAAATCCCTCCTTGGTCTGCTACCTTCTTATTTCTCCTCCCACATGTCATGCCGTCAGTGCAGTTAAAACATGCACTTTCAGTCCATCATTACCTGCAGCGTTCCCTCAGTGCGAACCAAACTTGGCAAAAAGGCCTTTTCCTACTCAGCTCCTGCAACCTGCAACACCTTGAAACAGGAACTGAAGTTGTCCTCCTGGATTTTTTTTAACTGGGTTTCAAACATTTGATAATGTCAATAGAAAAATCAAAGCAAATATGTTCTTGTTTTTAGTATTTCACCCTGTTTTACGGCACCCTGATTTATTGTTTTGTACACTACTCTTATTTTAACTGCATTTTTACTGTAGTTTATTGTTGTCATTGTCTACTGTTTTGTTGTCCGTACTTTATATGTTCTGTCTGGAACAGGTCCCTCTTGCAAATGAGACCCCGTGGCTCAATGAGGCTAACCTGTATGAATAAAGGTTGAATGAATGAATGAAAATGTCCAATACTATTATGCCACTTTTCATCCAAAATCCAAACCCATAAATATTCCTCTCATGCCTTCGTGATTCTCACCCATGTTGGTGGACTAATAGTATTTTTTGGTAAATACAGAGGCAGGTGATTGGTGAGTAGCTAGATGGGATTGTCCCTTTCTGGGGGTTTGTATTTTCTGGACGGTCTGGCCTTGGGTCAACCACTCTGGGTTGGACCCTTCCATTAGCAGCTGGTTCATTTGTGTTTCTAGGCAGTCATGGATAGCAGTCAGTTTCTTTAGCCAGTAGGTGTAGATCACATCAGGCAGCCATGCAGTCCAGCCCTTCATTCCTGAGACTCTGTCTTCGATGTTTGCCATTGTGATAGGTACTGGGTTTTATTCTGGGAGAGAACTATGATCATTTCTAACATCAGGTAGCTATGGGGCACTATCATTGTGATGCACGGACTTCTGCATTCAGCCAGGGTTTCTGGTTTGGATAGCACACCGGTGTCAAACTCCAGGCCTCAAGGGCCAGAGTCCTGCAACTTTTAGATGTGTCTCGGATGCCACACAGCTGAATCAAATAAGGAGGTCATTAGCAGGACTTTGGATAACTTGACTGCACTGAGAAGCTAACTCAGTCATATGATTCAGGTGTTTTGGACCAGTGCAACATCTAAAAGTTGCAGGACTCCAGCCCTCGAGGCCTGGAGTTTGACACCCCTGGATAGCACATCATAGTCCTGGTGGTGGTGACATCTTCAACAAACTTGCTGATGTATCTGAGGACAGCATATGTGTATTCCTCCAGATCCAGTACTCCCTGATTTACAGCGACCTCCCTGAAGACCTGCCAGTCTGTGCATGCAAAGAAGTCCTGCAGGACAGAGTCACTGTTGCTGGGCCGCACACTGATGATCTTCTATGTGGGTTTGGAACATCTCAGTGGGGGGTGGTAGACAGAGGCCAGAAAGATAAAGGTGTGGTCCGAGAGGCCAAGGTGGGAGCATGGTATGGCTCTATATGCATCTCGTATGTTGGTATAAACATGGTCTAGTGTGTTATTTCCTCATATTGATATGGTGACATGATGATAAAATTTTAGCAGAGTGTTTCTCAGGTTTAAGTGAGTAAAATCACCAGCCACCATGTAAAAAGCCTCCGGATGCTTGTTTTGAAGCAATCTGCTGTTATCATTTAGCGCCCTCAGAGTGTCTTTTTAGCATTAGCATCCAGAGCTATATAGACAACTATGATATACACATGAACTCAGAAGGTAGATAATGTGGCCAACATCTTACAGTCATTTGGTCTAAAGCCTTGAAGTAGGAACTGTTTATTAGAACACAGTTTGCCCACCAACCTTTGTTAGTAGACTCTTAAGCCCCCCCCCCCCCCCCCCCCCCTTCACACACACACCTTCCCTGATAGCTGGCTGCTGCAGTCTGCCCAAAAATGCAGTTTGTTATCTAGCTGGAGGACTGAGTCCGACATGTTGTTAGTAAACCATGTTTTCGTGAGACGAAGTACTGCACAGTTCCTCGTCTTCTTTAAAACGCTCATTCTTAGTCGCAGAAGATCTAGCTTGTTTTCAAAAGAGCGGACGTTGGCCAGGAACAAAGATGAAATTGGCTTTGTTAGGATTAGATTAGATTTAGTCTTGCTAATACTCCGCCTCGTTTTCCTCTTTTCTGTCCCAGCATGCAGCGCTTTCTTTTCCCGTTAGTACGCTGGTCTCTTCACGCTGATGTCGCTGATGTCCGTAATAGATGCAATCTGCCGAGTGTAGCTCTCAGATTGTGGTCCATCAATGCTGTTTTTGAAGCCAAATCTCTTATGCTATAAGTTCGGTTCAGCTATAATTCACCTGCTTAAAGCAAACTAAATCAGGCTCAGAGCAGATGTCAGAGCTCAGAGCAGATAGGCTTAGACATCAGAGCAATAAACCCTGGGTTTTTCTCGGAGATCTTGAGAAGCCGCTGCTCGTATGTACGTCGCCATCTTGTCAAACAATGGGTTAATGTTTTGAAGTCAGTTTTTTTTTCATTCAACCTTTATTTATACAGGCTAGTTGAGCCACGAGGACTCATTTACAAGAGAGACCTGTTCCAGACAAAATATATAAAGTAAAGACAACAATAACAATAAAGTACAGTAAAAATGCAGTTAAAATTAAAGTTGTGTTATAAAACAATAAATCAGGGTGCCTAATTTATTAAAGACTTCGTCACTGATGAAGACTTTTGGATGAAAGGCGAAATGTTTTAACAAAAAGAAACCATCCAGAGGACCTGACTTAACTTTGTTGGAATCAAAGTTATTGTTATTGGTAACATATCAATGGTGTGCCAAGAATAAAAGTGGAAATAATGTTTATAGCATCATTTAGTACCCAACAACGCAGTAAAAATTTGGGTTGTTTGATATTTTTTCAAATGTCAAACTTTGTATGCAGCTCCTGAAAAGCTGTATGCTTGATCGTTGGCAACAACGATTTACAATTTATTGATCATTCCTTTTTTGAAGTTTATTGTGTCTAAGTGCAACTTCTTAATGACACATATCGGAGGATAGCTATACTTTCACTTTGCCACTGAGCTTATTCAAGTTTATGAACTTTTTCCAGCTATTTTTTATACTGAAAAACACACAAGTGAATTTAAAAAATCTGGTCAAAGAGGAAGAATTTTACGTCACATTAGAATCTTTAGCTGATCTTTTTAATAGACTGAATCAATAAATTAAACTATGTCATACATAATAAAAACTGTTGTGGATGAATTTGCCAATTACAATTTTGACGATTAATCATCACTGGAATGCAGGATACTGACAGCCAAAAAATGATGGCAGGATATTTTATTCATTATTTGACAGTTCAAAGTGAATTTAAAATGCTCCAGCACCATGCAAAAGTAGTATTAAATTACAAATATGTATGTCTTACTTTTTGGTTTAGAATATTAAAAACAAAATTCGCAAAAGTGTTGTATTTCTTACTGTCAGTGAACCAGAACGCTCAAACAGTTGTTTAGTAATGCAAGCCTCACTAGTGTCCACTGGGTTTTTTTTTCACATTATGAACAGCTTCCCATCATAACCTCTAAGTGTCACTAACAGACCAAAATCAAAATGTGCATATGCCATTTATGAAGTTGGTGCGAGGCAGCACATGTTTTCACAATCATTTCAATTTTGGGAAGGAGCAGCTGTGGCTGAGTGGTTAGAGCAGTCGTCCTCTGGGAGATCTGGGGGTTCAATTCCATCAGCAGTCACATGTTGAAGTGTCCCTGAACCCCTCATAGCCTCCGATGTGTGTCCCATCGGTGTATGAATGTGATCTAAAGCTCTGATTAGTCTCTACAGATTCAGATTAGCTTTGTAGAGATGTAGTAGAGTGCTGTATGAATGGGTAAATGAGGCACAGATTGTGTTGTATAGAGCTTTGAGGGTCTTGACTAAATAGAAAGGTGCTATATAAGTACAGTCCATTTGCCATTTATTGATTTATCTGAACTTTTCTGTGGAAAAGTGGCATACACCCCTATTTTAGTGCTCAAGCGTCTTTTGCCCATGAGGCCTCTGGTCTCTCCATTCTAGCGGTAGATGACATTGCACTATCACAACTTTCAGCCTGCCGTTGCTGCTCCAGACATGATCTCCTTTCTCTTAGTCAAAGAGGTTTTAGAAGGTATGGGCTTCAAACTCAAGCCAACCAACTTCAGTGTCCTCTTGCCCTCTTCCATTTATTCTCCATCTCACCTTTGCTGGGAGGTATGGTCTGCATTAGAAAACAAACTCTATAGATGTAAAAAAATGGCAGGTTGGCTTTCTTGGACTGTTAGGTCTCAGTCTCTGATAGAGGACATTTGCAAACTGAGGTGTACTGCAAACCCACCCACACAGACCAGTATTTGCAGTTTTACTCCCATCACCCTTTGGAGCACAAGTTAAGAGTCATCAGGACTCTGTATCACAGAGCAGCGTCCCCACTAACTCAGGAGCCAGGCAGAAGGAGAAATCCCACACAAGACAGGCTCTAGAGCAATGTGGATATCCTAACTGGGCCTTCCTGAAAGCAGAGAAGAAACCCAAGCAGGACTCCAGTCAGCCATCATTTGAAAAGGAGGAACCCAGACCAGTGGTCATTCCATATGTTGAGGGAGTATCAGAGAAACTGAGACGTTTATTTTCTAAACATAACGTCCCAGTGGCTTTTAAACCCCAAAATACATTACGGCAAAGACTGGTTCATCCCAAAGATCCAGTCCCCCGGCACAAACATAGTAATGTTGTGTATGCTGTTCAGTGTCAGGAGGGCTGTGATCAGTCTTACATCGGGGAAACAAAACAGCCACTGACCAAAAGGATGGCCCAGCACAGAAGATCAACATCATCAGGCCAGGACTCTGCGGTCTACACTCATCTCCAGGCCAGCGGTCACTCTTTCAGGGATGAAGATGTGCACATCCTGGATAGAGAGGAACGATGGTTTGAGAGAGGAGTAAAGGAGGCCATCTTTGTGAAAAGAAATCGTCCATCATTAAACAGGGGTGGAGGCCTACGTGTTCAATTGTCCCCCTCTTACAATGCTGTGATTGCTAGTATCACTCAGCCCTCTGTGAATAGTAAACAGCCATCAGTGTGCTAATGATCCATTGTTAGGCTGATGGTCCTTCTTGAGCATGTGAGCAGCTGGTTTTGGTTGTCAGCAGCAAACTGGTTGATCCACTCTGAGAAGGTGCTATTTAAGAGACTGAGCTGAATACAGCTCCTCAGACTGAGGAAGTCTCTCGGATGAGAGACGAAACGTTTCTATATTTTTTTGCTTGGTTTTGTTTTTTGTTTTTTTGAATGTCCAGAGGACCAGATTGAACTTTTTTGGATTTTTCTACCTGGATTATTGAGCATGCATCAGGACAAACCACATCAGTTCTTAGTTGGACGGTTGTCTTATATCTTCCTAAAAACTAGCTCTAAGGTGAAAAGTGAAAATCCACAGAGGAATCTCCAGTTTCAGCCGTTCTCAGCCCACGTCACAGTTTTTATTTTTTGTCATTCACACTGGAGTTGTCGTGAAAAGAAACTATTCAGCAGGTCTGTTTCTCTCAACACCGCTCTGGTAAAAAGTGACTGAAATGAAAAGGTGACATCTAAATTTAAAAAAGTCTGCAAGGAGAGACTGCAGAACAGGACCTGCTTTGCCAGTAAACATTGTGCTGATGATGAAGTAATGTGATATGACAGCTGGGGTTTAAGGTAAGTGGTCAAAAAGTCAAATTTTGACATATTTTACTTTCACATTAGAATGATTTTTTTTATTTATTTTTAAATCAAACCATGTGCCTAAATATGTAGCATGATCTACACACTTTGAGTATGTTTGTGCATATCTGATTTAATGCCATTTTAGACATTTGTTATGTTTACATGTGCGTTAATTAATCAACTTTGCACAGTACATATAATTATGACTTTGCTTCGAGTGGCACTTCCCTGCTGGTACCTAAGCTGCTTCTCCTCGGCCTCCTACCTTTTCGAACATTCCCATCTACAGTGCGTTGAAACTCTCCTGCACTCAGCAAAAAGCAGGCCCGGTCGTGTGGATACCGCTCGCGGCTGGTGTTGGAGCCAAGACCTCCGGTGGCTGGGCTGCGCTCATCCCCAAGAACTTGGTCAATGGTGGGGCAGTCTTCGTTGGCTAAAGCTGCTGCACTTGCTGCTGCGTCACCATTCGGCTTAGAGTCTGTAAAAATAAGAGTGGGGTGGTTGAGTTACGGTGAAAATAACAAAAGGAAGGAAAAATATGAATAATTATTGATGAGAGAAGTAACAAAAGTAAAAACTGGTTTAATAAAAAATAATCAATACATTATGCACGTTCAAAATAAAATAAATAATTTAAAATATTAAAAGTACGGTGGTCCTAAGGTGTAAATGAACAACATGTAAAAAAAACAGAATCACATTTGGAAAAAATGGAATTACATTAAGCCAAACCAGAAGTGGTGGTGGTAGTGGGGGGAGGGTTTAGTGTTTTTTTTTTTTTTTTTTTTTTTACTCTATTAACATGAAACTATTGTGGCCATATGGTGGTTTGGCTTAATGTAATTCTGTTTTTTCCAAATGTTGTTCATTTACACCTCAGGGCCTCCATATAAAAGAATAATCAAAAACCTCCTGGACCTGACAGATTTACTACAAAGGTTGACAAAATAAATTCTTCAGACAATTGTCTCAGTTTCTTTTAGATATGTTTTAATTATTGTCTGTTTACATCCCTCCTTCCTGAGGCTTAAATCCATCCTATAGAAAAGAAAGATAAAGACCTAGCAGACTAGCTTCTACAGACCAGTTTACTCCTAAATATTCATGTCAAAGTCAAAGATCTTGGAAAAACAGGTTGGAAACTCACTTCTAAGTAAATTTGAAAGAGCAAGCTGTTAAAGGAAGATAGTTGAAAACTGTAAAATGATTACTCAACACAATTTTTTTTTTTTCATTGACCCTTTATTTATCCAGGTAGTCTCATTGAGCCATGAGAACTAATTTTCAAGAGAGACCTGTTTAGGGAGCAGATGGTGGGGGTTAAGGACCTTGCTCATGGGCCCAGAGTGGGGCGAATGAGGGTGGGGACAGGTGTGGGTGCTTCACCTACCCCACCCACATTTTTGATGCTGTCAGTACCAGGGCTTGAACCGGCGATCTTCCGATCACAGGCCCACCTTCTCTAACCTCTGTGCCACCACTCCCCAATTTCCACCTGCTTTAAAATAACTTTGTGAGTCAATGCAGAAAAGGCCTGAAATTTGTATATTCTTTTGGAAAATTTAGATTTGGTGAAAAATATTTTTCTGGAGTGGTCTTTATGCATCTTCTGCTCAGGTGCACAACAATAATTAATATTCAACATATTTTCTGTTGTACTGTGGATCTTAGAGCTTTCCGATGTGTTGTGTTCTGCTGCTGAATTGTTATTGCATAGAATGGACACCAGGCGTCACTATAAGACTGTACGTTTAAAATATACTATGCAGAGGATGACGGGAGGAGAGGAGGAGAAAGTAAGGAAGTAAAGAAGGTGAACTAAAGCTGATCCATGTGTCTGCTTATTTTTCTTTTAATTCAATCTTGCAACTCACAACACAATGTTACATTGTTTACATTAATTCATTTGCATTAGCCATTAAGCCGTTAATTGTTTGTCATGATCTTAGGGTGTTTGTATTTCATTTGGGTTTGAGCTTGTGATTTTCTTCATATCACCTGGCTTTGCCTATTTGTTTCATCCAGACATTTCTTTAACACATTTTCAAATTGTCATTGTTTCCTTCAGCCTTCCTTGCCCTCATTTAATTAGCAACCCCTCTCCATCTGCTCATTATGTCACCTGTGCGTTATTCCAGTCATCACAACTCCATTTGTAAAAGCCTTCTGTTTGTCAAGTAAAATGGAACGCTCAGGAGATTGAATCATTTGGAACAAATGTTCCAGAAAACGATTTGATCTTGTGGAACGTTTGCTGTTGTCAACTCCTCAGTAAGGGAAGTAGCTCTTGGCTGTTCTAAAACTTGCTGTAAGCCACTAAATGACCTCATCGCCTAATTTACATATTTGTTGATTTCACCGTAACTGTGATCTAGACTGCAGGAGGGATAAATGGAAATATTGCAGGGACAAAACGTGAGTCAAAACACTCTTAATGTGTTTACAATTTCAAATGAGCTTTATGAATAAGTTTCATGACTTTAGTGCTTTGTACAGACCCACATTTCATAAATCAAAACAAAACATAATAAATAATAAATAAAATTTATTTTAGGGACTAAAGATGGAAATTAGCAATAAATCTGGTACAGTGCATCTTTACTACATTAGAGTTTAATGATTCCTAAGAGATGAAAAAGAAACAAAACAATAACAAACAAACAAATCCATCAAAGATCCCCCCCCCCCCAAAAAAAAAAAACATTAACGATTCTACGGGGGAAAAAAGCTAATATCAGCGATGTGAGATGAACATTATCTCTGCGTACGCATGATTCGTCTGCGTACTGAACGTGCAGCGGGTCTCTGACTGCAGCTGGTTTTGTATGGACACAAATTCCAGTCAGATATATCTTGTTCTTGTAAATCAGACTGCATAGTTGAGGTTTAAATTTTGTAAACTTGTCAAATTAAATGGCTGAGAATTTCTTCTTTGTGCATGTGTAGATAAGACAACAAAAAAGAGAAGGTCACAGACTGTGCAAAAACTTGAAAACAACATTATCAAGTAGTTATCATACTAAATAGTACATCTGGAGGATAACACTCCATGTTTATAAAGTCTTTTCAAAATACATAATAAAACAACATCTCTCAGACCCATTGCCTTTAAACTCATTTGCATAAATGATTGCAGAACATATTGCTGATATTTTACCTCCTTTTTTAAAAACATACCACATCACATAGATTGGCTTACGCGACTCTGCAATATTGCGTGGACATCGGGGGAAGTTCCCCTGGATTGGCAGACCGGGGTGGTGGTCCCCCTATTCAAAAAGGGGGACCGTAGAGTGTGTTCCAACTACAGGGGAATCACGCTCTTAAGCCTCCCTGGTAAGGTCTATTCGGGGGTTCTGGAGAGGAGGGTCCGTCGGATAGTCGAACCTCGGATTCAGGAGGAACAGTGCGGTTTTTGTCCTGGCCGTGGAACACTGGACCAGCTCTACACTCTCAGCAGGGTCCTGGAGGGTGCGTGGGAGTTTGCCCAACCAGTCTACATGTGCTTTGTGGACTTGGAGAAGGCGTTCGACCGCGTCCCTCGGGGGGCCCTGTGGGGCCCTGTGGGGGGTACTCTGGGAGCATGGGGTACCGGGCCCTTTGATAGGGCTGTTAGGTCCCTGTATGACCGGTGTCAGAGCCTGGTCCGCATCGCCGGCAGTAAGTCGGGCTTGTTCCCGGTGAGAGTTGGACTCCACCAAGGTTGCCCTTTGTCACCGATTCTGTTCATAACTTTTATGGACAGAATTTCTAGGTGCAGCCAAGGTGTTGAGGGGATCTGTTTTGGTGGCCTTAGGATTGCGTCTCTGCTTTTTGCAGATGATGTGGTCTTATTGGCTTCATCAGATCGTGATCTACAGCTTTCACTGGAGCGGTTCGCAGCCGAATGCGATGCGGCGGGGATGAAGATCAGTTCCTCCAAATCTGAGGCCATGGTCTTGAGCCGGAAAAGGGTAGAGTGCCCTCTCCGGGTCAGGGAGGAGGTCCTACCCCAAGTGGAGGAGTTCAAGTATCTTGGGGTCTTGTTCACGAATGAGGGAAAAATGGAGCGTGAGATCGATAGGCGGATAGGTGCAGCATCTGCAGTGAAGCGGGCGCTGTACAGGTCTGTCGTGGTGAAGAGAGAGCTGAGTCAAAAGGCGAAGCTCTCAATTTACCGATCGATCTACGTTCCCACCCTCATCTATGGTCACGAGCTTTGGGTTGTGACCGAAAGAATGAGATCTCGGATACAAGCAGCCGAAATGAGTTTTCTCCGCAGGGTGTCTGGGCTCTCCCTTAGAGACAGGGTGAGAAGCTTGATCATCCGGGAGGGACTCGGAGTAGAGCCGCTGCTTCTCCACGTCGAGAGGAGCCAGTTGAGGTGGCTTGGGCATCTGTTTAGGATGCCTTCTGGACGCCTCCCTGGTGAGGTGTTCCGGAAACGTCCCACCGGAAGGAGGCCTAGAGGAAGACCCAGGACACGCTGGAGGGACTATGTTTCTCGGCTGGCCTGGGAACGCCTCGGGATTCCCCTGGAAGAGCTGGCCCAAGTAGCTGGGGAGAGGGAAGTCTGGGCCTCCCTACTTAGACTGCTACCCCCGCAACCCGACCCCGGATAAGCGGAAGAAAATGGATGGATGGATGGATCACATAGATTTTGGAAACTAACTTTAAATTCATAGATGGCTCCAGAAAAACCCCTTAAATGATTTAATGCCACTTCAGTTTTCATTTCTATACCCACATCCGACAAACGCTGAGAGATTTGAATTGCAAATGTTTGCAGTTTATTTTTCTGGACTAAATTTGAACAGAGAATGAAAGTAAACCTTAATGTTTGTGGTGCAAGATATTCAAGTGGGTATGAGCTACAATGTGGAAAAGAAGATAATTTTTTTTTTTTTTTAGTTTATCTGAGGCAGCACAGAGTGATGGATCCTGACGGGCAGCTATAGCAATTTTCAGTAGTGAAGCCAGAGGGCCATTGGTGACATTGGCCATCATAGATTAATCTCTGGCCATGCCACTGGTCACCCCAATCATTTGAGGAAACTACCGGTATACTATACGCATTAAAGTTCACACTCAATAATCTGGGTAAAAGAAATTCAACAAAATTAAGTCAGGTCCTCTGGATGGTTTCTTGTTTTGTTGAAATGTTTTGTCTTTCATCCAAAAGACATCATCTGTTAGAAGAGCCACGACAAACTCAGTCCCACAAGTAGCACACTCACATAGTGGGCTAACCAGTTTTATGGTGGTAAGTTGGTCTCTGGAGTCCGCCCTCTCCCCCGTTGACTCATCTGAGGTAGCCATGGCCAAAGTGGTTCAAAACATCAAAGTTTGATATACTATAAGCAATATAAACTTTAAGCAATACACAATCTAAAACACATGGATTACTCAAATGACTGAGGTGGCCAGTTTACATGTATATAGTGGTGGTCATCATGGATATTGATGCGGCAACACAATTTTCAGCAGGGACTTTTCGAACACTTGGATGCAGATGCACCCAAAAAGAAGTCGGTATCTCACTTATTTTTCAAGTTATCCAGCTTACAAGATGGATCGATGGACAGAGGGAATTTCCAATTCCCCTCTTCACTTCATGACGAGAGACAAAAAGATGAGAAAGAAACCTGGCAGAGGAATAATGAAGTGTAGGAAGTAATCCAGAGGAAGAGTTTAGCTAAGAAGAAATGGGACAGTTAGAGGACAGAAGAGAGTACACAGGAATATGCAACTCAGGGCAAAGAAGATGGCAGCAAAAGTAAAACAAAAGTTGTATGATGAGTTGTACAAGTAGCTGGACAGTAAGGGGTTAGAGAGAAGGACCTGTATTGACTGACAAGACGAAGGGATCAGGTTGGAAAGGATGTGAAGCAAGTTAGGCTTGTTAAAGATAGGAATGGTAATGTTCTAACAAGTGAGGAGAGCATAATGGGAAGATGGAAGGAGTACTTTGAGGAGCTACTGAATGAAGAGAATGAAAGAGAAAGAAGAGTAGTGGTCACAGAAGCTGTGGCCCAGCAAGTGGGAAAGATTAGTGAGGGTGAAGTCCAGAAAGCTCTGAAAATAATGAAGAAGGGGAAGGCAGTAGGACATGAAGACATACCACTGGAGGTTTGAACATGTCTTGGAGAGATGGCAATGAAGTTTTGGACTCAAATATTCATGTTATATTTGAGGGTGAGAAAATGCCTGAGGAATGGAGAAGAAGTGTGCTGGTGCCCATTTTAAGAACAAGGGTGAAGTACAGAGTTGTAGCAACTACAGGGGAATTAAGTTGATGAATCACATGATGAAGATCTGGGAGAGAGTTGTGGAATATAGACTTAAATGAGAGGTGACTATCTGTGAGCAGCAGTATGGTTTCATGCCAAGAAAGAGCATCACAGATGTCATATTTGTTTGAGGATGATGATGGAGAAGTACAGAGGGCCAGAAAGAACTCCATTGTGTATTTGTGTACACATGTATGAATGAGAGAGAGGCAGGTGTAACAATGAGGCTATAAGGAGCAGAGGACACAAAGATCCAGGACTTAAAGTATTTAGGATTAACTGTCCAGGAAATTGTGGAGTGGAATGAAGAGGTGAAGATGAGAGTCCAAGCAAGATGGACTGGAAAGAGAGTTTCAGGAGTTATTTGTGACTAAGAGGTGGTAGCAAAGGTCAAAGTAAATGTGTATAAGAGAGTAGTGAGGTGAGCTATGTGTGATTTGGGAAAACTGGCCTTAACAAGAAGACAGGAGAAAGAACTGGAGATGGCAGAGAAGAAGATGTTGAGGTTCTCCTTAAGAGTGACAAGGATGGAGAAGATTAGGAATTACCATACATTACCATACCATTTTATTTATAGAGCACTTAAAACAGCGACAAGGCCAACCAAAGTGCTGTACAGACAGAAAAACAAGCAACACACAAAACAATATACAAAATGAAGTAAATCAGAATATAGACATAAAAATGTTGCAGATAATAAATATAACGACTAACCAGTGTGGAGCATACAGGTTCAAACACAGATCATCTGATGTTGAAAGCTATGGAATAGTAGTGGTTTTTTTAACGAGATTTGAAAACCGAGAGGGAGGGGGCTTGTCTGACAAGCAGAGGTAACTCATTCCAAAGTCTTGGTCCTGCTACAGAGAAGGCCCTGTCACATCTGCGCTTAAGACGAGTTCCTGGAACTGTGAGAAGTAACTGGTCCGCTGACCTCAGAGAATGTGATGGGACATACGGCTGTAGCAAATCAGAGAGATGTGTGTGTGTGTGTGTGTGTGTGGGGGGGGGGGGGGGGGGGGACTGTTCAGTGATTTGTAGACATACAGAAGTATTTTGAACTGGATTCGAAGGTGAACCAGTAGCCAGTGCAGGGAGACCAAGACTGGTGTAATATTCTCTTTTTTGCCTGTACCGGTTAAACATCGAGCTGCTGCATTCTGGGCCAGTTGTAGTCATGCAATCGAGGTCTGACTTATACCAAACAGGAGCGAATTGCAATAATCAAGCCTAGATGTAATGAATGTGTGTATTACTGTCTCCAGGTTATTTTTGGACAAAATGGGCTTCAGCTTAGACAGCCACCTCAGTTGGAAGAAACATGATTTAACAATCATGTTTACATGATTGTTAAGTTTCAGGGAAGGGTCCATTATCACTCTCAGATTAGTGACTCTTAGTTTTTCTGACAGGGCTAGAGTGGAAAATTTGATGCAGTGGTTTGTGATCGTGTCGTTGGGAGGGAACAACATGACTTCAAACTTCTTTTCATTGAAACTTAAGAAATTTAAAGCCATCCAGTCTCTGATGTCAGCCAGGCAGTTGAGCAGAGGATGAATAGAGCATGTATCATTGTGTCTTAGAGGGAAGTAAATTTGACAGTCATCGCCGTAGAAGTGAAAGGGTATGTTGTGTTTCCAGAAAATAGCACCAAGTGGCAGCAGGTATAAAAATAATAGAAGGGGACCCAGGATGGACCCCTGCGGAACCCCCCATTTAAGGTCTGCCGCTGCAGAACTAAAATCTTTGATGGAAACACAAAAGGATCTGTCAGTGAGGTAGGATCTGAACCAATTGAGGGCTGACCCTGTGATGCCCACCCACTGCTCCAACCTAGCAATGAGGATCTCATGGTTGATAGTGTAAAAAGCGGATGTGAGGTCCAATAGGACAAGCAGCACAGAATCATCAGTATCTGTGGATAAGAAGATGTCATTAAAAACCTTAAGTAAGGCAGTTTCGGTGCTATGGAGAGGTTTAAAGCCAGATTGGAATAGCTCTAAGATGGCGTGATCCTCCAGGAAGCACATCAACTGGGACTCATCTATTTTCTCCAGTAGTTTAGAAACAAATGGGAGTCTGGAGACGGGCCGGACGTTGGATACGACTGAGGGGTCAAGGTTTGTTTTTTTCAGGAGAGGTTGAACAGCAGCATGCTTTAAGGTTTTTGGCACTACACCAGTGGATAAACTGCTATTCACAATAGCAAGAATGGACGGACCTAGAGTAGGAAAAACCTCCTTTAGTAGTCGAGGGGGGACCACATCAAAGGGGAAACCAGAAGGTTTCAAGCAGCACATGACCTGTTCTAGAGAAGGCAGAAGATGGGCTCAAAATGGTCAAATAGAGCTACAGATTGAGATGGGATGGATGGGTCATTAGTTGGAGGGGAAATGAGAGCCCGGGTGGTCGCAATTTTTTCTAAAAAGAAATGTAGGAAGTTGACGCACAGCTCAGTTGAGGCTTCCAGAGGTGATGGTTCAGTGAGGTGGAGAACAGAGTTTAGGGTGGAGAACAGGACACGTGGGTTGTGAGAGTTTGAGGCAATGGTATCAGATAAGTATTCAGATTTAGCAGCTTTTACTGCTTTCTGATAACGACACCAACTCTCTTTTAGTATTTGAAAAGAGACCTGCAGCCTGTCTTTCCTCCATTTGCGTTCCACCCTCCTACACTGCTGTCTAACGGCCTTGGTGACGTCATTCAGCCAAGGTTCTGATCTGAGTTTCGATTTTCTAGTTTTTACAGGAGCAACATGATCCAGAGTCTTTAAGCAGACGGAGTTGAACTGGGATGTCAGCTCCTCAGTGGTGGTGAGAAACACCGGGGGCTGAATGATCATTTCAGAGTTATGAACATCAGTGAAACGTGCGGCAGTGAAGTGGTTAATGGCCCGGCTACTACGTGCAGGAGCACACGGCTTAGGAGTTAAACGGGGGAGGGTGAACTCAAACCTGACTGGCATGTGGTCTGAAAACACATTATCACCGATTTCAAGATTACTAACAGTCACAACACGTGTTAAAACAAGGTCCAGTGTATGTTCTTAATGATTTTCTCATGTATCAAGATTTTCTCTGGCTGTCAGACGAGTTCTTGCCACTATTGTTACAGTTACAGTGTTAATTTATGTTCTGACGTTTGGCCCAAACCTGTTAACCAGCATATGTTTTGATCTCTCACAATAACAAAACAAAAAGTTGTTTTATGTGTACATTATTAAATAGCATGACATAAAATTGTGTTTGGCCTTAGTATGTTCTTTCACTCACCTGCCCTGTTTATCTCGATGATCTCTTCTTGCGCCAGCGGACAGTCTCCAGTACCAATCATGCTGCCGGATCCCACGATGCCTGGCCCAAGCACATTGCCCAGTAGTCTGTCTGGAGAGGCTGTTGCAATGGCCAGAGCATCTGGCTTGCAATAGTTAGGGCTTCCTGGCTGTGGTGCTCTCGGGATGTGCTTATTCCTTTTCTTGGGGAGCTTTTGCTTAGCCATGGCCAGGGAATAGTACATACCAAAGTTGTTCACAATGACGGGCACAGGCATGGCAATAGTCAAAACACCTGCCAAGGCACAGAGGGCCCCCACCAGCATTCCTGACCATGTCTCAGGGTACATATCTCCATATCCCAGAGTGGTCATGGTCACAACAGCCCACCAGAAGCCAATGGGGATGTTCTTAAAGTTAGTGTGGGCTGCAGCTGTTGGATCGTCTGGGTCAGCTCCAATACGTTCAGCATAGTAGATCATGGTAGCAAAGATCAGGACACCCAGTGCCAAGAATATAATTAGCAGCAAGAACTCATTGGTGCTCGCCCTCAAGGTGTGGCCAAGGACTCGTAAACCAACAAAATGTCGGGTCAGCTTGAATATACGCAAGATACGGACAAAGCGCACTACACGCAGGAAGCTCAACACATCTTTGGCTGTTTTAGAGGAGAGGCCACTGAGAGCCACCTCTAGATAAAAGGGCACAATAGCCACAAAGTCTATGATGTTAAGGGCACTGCGGAAGAACTCTGCCTTGTCAGGGCAAAAGATGACACGCAGCATCACCTCAATGGTGAACCAGATGACACAGACGCCCTCCACATATGTCAGCCAGCCATCTGTAACAACTTCATACACTATCTGAAAAGTAAAACACAAAGAGAAGGGGTTTTAAAAATATATAATTCAAATAATTAATTTATTCATTAGAATACTCTATCTTTTGGATAGTGATTAGAGTGAAGATAATGTCACAAAGTGGAACCAAAGTTTAGTTGTTTGCTTGATGTCTGGTGAGAATAACAGTTTAACATGTGGTGAACATTACAACAGCCAAATGTTTAGCTCTCGTGACTAATTTCACTTACCATTGACCATCTAACTGATCCAATTATTCAGTATAAAAAAATCATTAACACTCAACAGACATGCTTGTTTTGTTATTTTGATTTGCAGTTATACAAGATGTAAAAATGAGCCATAATGACAGAGCAGCTTTGACAAAAAGGTCAGTACCTAAGAGTTTCAGAAAATAAGCAAGGATTTAGTTGAGTTCAAGGTACTTATCCTATTTAATAACAAATTTCCAATTCAGTATTTGATAAAATGCCATGCAAGAAAGTTGCATTGAAACTTCATATCAGTGTAATCTCACATACTGAGCAATAAAGAGATGGCTGAGAGAAATTAATTGTTTTATATAAAAAGAAAGCCTCAACAGAATGAGGTACAGCAGGGGCGGCCATCTTACTTCACCAGCGGGCAGTGAGAGTACCGTATGTAGGGACATTCCACGATCCAGTGAAAATGTCGCAGAACAATACTGATATCCTACAATCTAATATAATCTTTAGTAGGAATGTGAAGATTAACTGATTTATACTGATTCAGAAGTACAGGTCCTTCTCAAAAAATTAGCATATTGTGATAAAGGTCATTATTTTCCATAATGTAATGATAAAAATGAAACTTTCATATATTTCAGATTCATTGCACACCAACTGAAATATTTCAGGTCTTTAATTGTTTTAATACTGATGATTATGGCATACAGCTAATGAAAACCCAAAATGCCTGTCCCAAAAAATTAGCATATTTCATCCCACCAATAATAATAAAATTCAGGCTCCAAAGAGACGTTGGTGTATCCACCAGTTTGGACGTAACTGTCATGCAGACGCTGTATGCATGATGAATGCAGCTGAGCCCTGCATCAGGGTTACCAGATAAATTTAAAATATCTTATTTACCCACTCCTTTTCTGTGCACATGTTCACCAAACACAACACACACCTCATCTTAGAAAATCTTTACTCAGCACATATGACAGTTTAGGTCAAAATACTACCATTTTAAAGCCACAGTACTATAGTTCATAATTTCTTATCTGGCAACCCGACTCTCATGGAAAGTAGTGTTTTCATGTAAACCTGCTCATTTCTTGTTCATTGACCCCAATAAACATTGAAAAAAAAAACACTAACGTTTCCAGAGGTTGTTCTTGTGTAAATAGGGCCTTAGTCCCCCCCCCCCCCCCCACACACACACACACCTGATATTGTCTCTCCCCAGGTGTTATCAGAATTCCCTCATTAGTTCCTTTATAAAGCCTGTGTTGTCATTGTGTCTGTGCATTGCGCTTACATGCCATTCATGTTTGTCTTCTCCTCCTTGTCTTCTCGTGGTTTTACCTGTGAGTGTTTTTGCTGCCACGTCAGCCTTTGGTTTTTTTCTTGTTTAATAAATTAGTTTGTTTTACTTTCGAGTCCTCCTTGAGTTTTGGTTCACCCTTTCCTCACCAAACATGACAATTCAACATTTTAATGTTAGTAAGACTTTAGTTTTCCATTTATAATAAACCATGAATACATAGTTGTGTAAAGCTAACATATTTTCATCATTCCTGATACTGCTAAATTACTGAAAGAGTATTGTCATTTTTTCAAACTTTTTTTAATAGGTTCTCACATTTATTGAATAGATTACTTCCATCCAGTCAATTTAAATAAACTTCCACCTTACAGAGGATTCACTGTACCTCCTCACGTGTTACATTCCCAACAGTAACATTCTCCGTTTTGTTGTAGATAGTATTGAAGACCTCATGTGTCTCCAGGCAGAAGGTAGAGATGGAAAGGAGAATGAAGAAGAGTGAGCCAAATGCCACATACTGTAGAGAGAAAAGCAAGGAAAAAATATATTAGTTTTACCGTAAACATACATTGTGACTTTTTTATTCAGATAACATGATCCTGAATGATCACACCTGAACAAACATTGTTTTGACGAGAATTATATATATTTTTCTTACTTCTGTGGTATTTATTTAATTGCTGGTGCATGAGAAGGAGATGTTTGAGCTGTTCTTGTGTATGTAGTGCAAAGAGCCTGTGAAAGGAATAGTATAGGATGTTGATTAGAGTGCAAAAATGTGTTGAGAACATTTGTTGTCAACTACAGAGATAAAAGAAAAAGAAAATAGAGGAAAATGATTATGTCTAAAAGCCTAACCAGGGACCAAGTCTGCAAATTTATAAAGCAGTAATGTTATAGCTAAAGCTGTAAAAATTGAGGAAACCTGTGGTGTGCAGTAGGAATGTGTAATATTGCAATGATGATAACAATTGCAACTATCCCAGAAGCCTTCACTTCTCTGTGATCCCTTTTACCTAAACCAGGTGTGGTCATCAAAATGAGTCAGAGTCTGATGACAAAATATTCTGTGAAGATATTAAAGATATATAGATATAAATATTATAGATAAACAATAATTTTGTATATTTGTATGTAACATACTTGTTCCTGTATACGCATGGATTTTTACATCTGCTGAAACTGAAGTAAACAATGTTGAACATCTGAACCAGAACTTCCTACAGAGATCTATTCATTGCATTCATTATCTCCTACTGCTGAAGGCGGTATGATAATGTTTTTGCTTGCATGCCTCTACATGTGTGTTTATCTAGGGCAGTTCTTTTATGGTCTATTTTTTAAAATTAGACCATGATAATAGGTCGTGGGACTCAATGTGCTCTCCGAGGGATAGAAGCCACTTCTTCTGTCTGTCTAATCACTGACTTCACATACACTCATAAAAGATGTGCACGCACATGCACACACACACACACACACGTGAGTTTGTGTGTGTGTATAAATATGTATGCGTATGTATGTATGTATGTGTGCATATGTATGTTGTGTGTGTGTATATAAATATATATATATATAAATTCATATATATATAATATAATATATATATA
>NC_056512.1:13636306-13666937 GCF_014905685.2 Nematolebias whitei
TATATAATATAATATATATATATAATATATATTTATATATAAATATAATATATATATTATTATATTATATACATATATTATATATTATAATATTATATATTATCTCTCTATATATATATAGAGAAAATTCACACCATCCTTCCTACTATTACCTCTGATTGTCTGTCAGATGAGGCAGCTTTAGAAATGTCACTAGAACCTGATTTATATTTGGACTGTTTTTGTCCTGTTGCGCTCTCTGAATTGTCAAAAAATATCCGAACCATTGCTGCCAATTTGCCATGATGTAGCAAACCATGTCTGCTAGATCTTTTCCCAACCAGATTGTTTAAATCAGGTCTCTCTTGTAAATGAGTCCTTGAGGCTCAATGGGTTTTACATGCCTAAATAAAGGTTGAATGAATGAATGAATAAAGAGGTATTTCGTTTAATTAATATCCCCATTTCGGATCTGCTTAATTCGTCTCTAATGAATGGTTACATACAACAGTGCTTTAAGGTTGTTGGAAATAAATCTTTACTTAAGAAGCCTGATCTTTATTCAGGGATTCTGGCAAATTATAGACCTATAAAAATTAAATCAAAAATTATCGAGAAAATAGTTGCAGGTCAGTTGCATAAACATCTGAACAGAAATAATCTGTTTGAGGGGATTCAATCAGTGTTTAGAGCTCATCATGGCACAGAAACAGCACTAGCACTAATAATATTCTCATGGCTGCAGACAATGGACTTGTGTCTATACTGGTCCTGGTAGACCTCAGTGCTGCATCTGATACAGCTGATCACAATATTTTACTGCAGATGCTTGAATATGATATTGAGATTACAGGAACAGCTCTAAAATGGTTAAATCATACTTAATTGATATATTCCAGTTTGTAAATATAAATAATGAATCTTCTTCATACACCAAAGTTTTCCATGGAGTTCCTCAGGGTTCAGTGCTTGGACAAATACACTTTACTTTTTTTCATTCAACCTTTATTTATATAGGTTTGTTCCCATTGAGCCTCAAGGACTCATTTACAAGAGAGATGGGGGTGGGGGGGGGGGGGGGGCAGAGCTTCTTGTTCACATAACCTTCAGGAGAAGTTTGAGATAGTTAGCCTATTCAAGGCCAAGCAGGGAAGCCATATTCAGATAACAACATTTGTTTTGGGACAGTGGACTCTGCTTAGTTTTTTGTCCGCCTTCATAGTTCTGCTGGTGTATCTCATGGCGAATCCAAACAGCCAAATTTGTGGTCACTCTGCCGGGTCGTGCTTGTAGCCTTCTCTAAGGTCGATTCCTTCATGCCAGTGAGTTCCAGGGGTCGCAAGTGGCCTGTGATTAATTAGATGTAATTTAGCTGTTTTTGTTACTTTTTTGCCATCTTATTTGTTAAAAAAGCAACAAAAAACTGTATGCCTTTTTTGTGGCTGTTTATTGTTGTCGCTGTTGTTCATTGTTTTCTTCACTCTTTGTTGAAATCAGGTCTCTCTTGTAAATGAGTCCTCGAGGCTCAATGGGATTTACCTGTCTAAATAAAGGTTGAACGAATGAATGAATGATTCTCAGAAATCGTGTCCAGCTCACAAAAGCATCTGAGTCTGAGTGCTCAAATCATGGCACATTCCTTCACATACTGTAAGGCAGGCAGCCTCACAATTGCCAGAACCACTGTCGATGTATTCCATATTTGTTGATATAACATATACCCGCCAACTCCAAAAAGCAGAAATCCTGTTATCATAAATCCAATTATGTACACGTCTTCTACATCCTCACCGGACAATACGGACAAACACATCATCTTCCACTGCCCCCAGGAATCCATAGTGTATCCAGCTGTGAGTGTCCCTTCAGGGCATGAGGGCTCTCCTTCACCCTGTCTTCTTGTCAAGAACATGTAATCAATTGCATTGAGAGATCAGCTGACCAGATTCATAATTTACAACTTGGAAGATATGTAAAGAGAGGCTCTGAAAAAGATTCACAGGACTGAACAAAAGCAGGAGGGAGGCAGGAGCAGGAGTAAAAGCGTCCGTCTTCGTCGAGAGCAAGCAGGAATGTGCCTTTATATATATGCGCTACTTTATATGCTTCCATTAGGTGAAGATGGAATATATTTTCATTGCTATGTTTATGATACACACTTATAGGATGACCCTTAATTTTCTGCTTTTAAACTCAGACAAGACAGAGTTTGTGGTTTTTGGACCGGAGCATTTTAGGAATAAATTTTGCAGTATTTCACTTTCTCTGGATGACATTAATCTGGCCTCCAGTTCTGAAATTAAAAATCTTGGTATTATTTTTGATCAGGCTATGTCTTTTAACCCACATATTAAAAAGGTTATCCAAACTGCTTTCCTCCACCTGCGTAATATCATTAAAATTAAAAACATCATGTCCAAAAATGCTGCAAAAAAACTGGTCCATGCAGTTATCATGTCTAGGCTGGACTATTGCAATTGTTTACTATCTGGATGTCCACAAACTTCTTTAAAAAGCTTTTAGCTGATCCAAAATGTTGCTGCCACAGTCTTAATGAGAGTTGATAGGAGAGCTCATATCTCTCCAGTTTTAGCTTCTCTTCATTGGCTCCCTGTCAAATCCAGAATATAATTCAAAATCTTACTTCTAACCTACAAAGTTCGCAACAACTTAAGTCCATCTTATATTACAGATCTTGTGGCTCCATATTTTCCTAACAGAACACTTCGCTCTCAGACTGCAGGTTTACTTGTGGTTGCTAGAGTTTCCAAAATCAGAATGGGAAGAAGATCTTTCAGTTATCAGGCTCCTCTCTTGTGGAACCAACTTCCAGTTTCTGTCTGTGAGGCTGACACATTATCCAGTTTTATGACTGGGCTTAACACTTTCCTTTTTGACAAATCCTATAGTTAGGGTCGGCTGGAGTTTCCTGAGCTGTCCCTTAGTTATGTTGCTATAGGCTTAGACTGCTGGAAGACAAACTAACCACATTTCTTCACTCTGCTACTGTCTTTACTTACTCTGCTCAACCTGTTTGGTATTTATACTTTTTTCTTTTCTTGACATGTGTTTTTGTCTTTCTTCTAGGGCAGCTGTGGCTGAGTGGTTAGAGCAGTCGTCCTCCAATGCAAGAGTTGGGGGTTCGAATCCACCAGCAGTCACATGCTGAAGTGTCCCTGGGCAAGACACTGAACCCCTCATAGCCTCTGATGTGTGTCCCATCAGTGTATGAATGTGATCTAAAGCACTGATTAGTCTCATTAGAATGATTTGTTCAATTAGCTTTGTAGAGATCTAGTAGAGTGCTGTATGAATGGGTAAATGAGGATACAGGTTGTAATGTAAAGCGCTTTGAGTGTCTTGAAATAAGATAGAAAGGCGCTCTATAAGTACAGTCCATTTAGTAGGAGGTACACCTGCGTATCTAAAGTACATCTGGATCTTCTGTGTTTGTCTCTCCTTCCTGTTCCTCTCAAACCCAGCTGTTCAAAGCAGATGGCCCCATGTCCTGAGCCTGGTTCTGCTGGAGGTTTCTTCATGTTAAAGGGGAGTTTTTTTCCTTTCCACTGTTGCCTCTGTGCTTGTTCAGGACGAGACACTGTGACAAAGTCAAGATACAACGAGTGTGCTGCTTCCTTAGCTAGAGAACTTTACTAAGTGGCTTTTCTATGTATATGAATGTTTCTGTACAGTACCCTGTGACAACTTTGTTGTGAACTAGCACTATATAAATAAACTGAATTGAATTGAATCTATATTTTTTTCCTGTATGAAAATTTGAGTAAAATTTATATTAACCACAACAAAAAATTACAAAAGTTTTTGCTTTGTGTTTTATGTTAATTCTTAATACCACATTGCCTTTTACTCAGCTGCTTGCTTTTCACTCAATTTATACCCTTTTTCTTGCTTCTCTATTATCTTTTTCATGTCATGTTTTATTGGTATCAGTCCCCTGCGGGATTTAAGATGAGTTCAAGACTCCTGGGGCTGACAAAAATAGGGCCGGATAATTGAGTATGATACTACGTTGAAACAAAGAAAAAAGAAAGAAGGGAAGAAGGAAAGATGGAAAGAAGAAAATAGTGAAAGAGATAAGCTGAAAGGTCTCTTTATTTAAACACTTCACAATTGAGTAAAACCCACAGTAACAGAAGAAAACTTAAAATTTAGACAAGCAACAAATATCTTCATATGGAACATATTGAACTGAATAGAACTCATTAAGTTCTCTACAGTTCATTACCAAAAGTTTCCATGACATCCGGTTTTCAAAGATAGGAGTGCTCACCAGTGGCGGCTGGTGGAGTTTTCTCTGGCGGCGGGGCGGGGGGGGGGGGGGGGGATAACTCCAAAATAAATACTTTTTTTTTTCATTATCCAGAGCAATAAAAATTCAGGTGTTCGAAATAGTAGAACAATACCATCAATGACTTTTAGTATAGAAAAATATTAATGTTTGATAATTATTTTTTATACAAGCACGTTCAAATAAATGTAGCAATATAATACCACTGATTTAGCACAGAGCCCAATACAATAACCTGGAGGCTAGCGCTAGCATGCTAGCTCAAGAAACAAACAAACAAACTCACCAGTTCCCACTTTTAGAATACATGGTCAGCTGAAGATTTTTTCACAAACAGAGACATCTAAAAGTTGAGCAGTATATCAGTCAGAAATGGCAACATAGGCATTAGATAAAGGGCTTTCAATGGCTTAAAGCCTACTTGCAACATAGCCTGGTTGTGAGTGTCACTGCACGATCTGTTCCGGGACCAAAATAAATAAATAAATGAATAAATAATTAATTAAATAAATAAATAAATCTGTTCCAGGACTGGAAGCACAATCCGTACTGTGTGCCCGTACTCTGGGTGCAGGAGTGGTGCGCCCAGAATATTCTTATCTCTTGTACTGGAAGAGGAGCTAACTGCGCATGTACAAATATTAACGAGAGTCTATGAGCAAAGACTCTTGCGCCCCCAGGGCGGAAATACATCAGCAATCAGAGACAATGTTTTTGAAACAAACAACTGTGCTCATAATTAACTATAAAATATTTATCTTACACAACAAGAACAAAATATATAAATATTGAAATACAAACCGGATTCCAAAAAAGTTGGGACACTAAACAAATTGTGAATAAAAACTGAATGCAATGATGTGGAGGTGCTAGCATCTAATATTTTATTCAGAATAGAACACAAATCACAGATCAAAAGTTTAAACTGAGAGAATATATCATTTTAAGGGAAAAATCAGTTGTTTCGAAATTTCATGGCGTCAACAAATCCCAAAAAAGTTGGGACAAGTCCATTTTTACCACTGTGTGGCATCCCCCCTTCTTCTTAAAACACTCAACAGACGTCTGGGGACAGAGGAGACCAGTTTCTCAAGTTTAGAAATAGGAAGGCTCTCCCATTCATGTCTAATACAGGCCTCTAACTGTTCAATCGTCTTGGGCCTTCTTTGTTGCACCTTCCTCTTTATGATGTGCCAAATGTTCTCTATAGGTGAAAGATCTGGACTGCAGGCTGGCCATTTCAGTACCCGGATCCTTCTCCTACATAGCCATGATGTTGTGATTGCTGCAGAATGTGGTCTGGCATTATCGTGCTGAAAAATGCAGGGTCTTCCCTGAAAGAGATGACGTCTAGATGGGACAATATGTTGTTCTAGAACCTGAACATAGTTCTCTGCATTAATGGTGCCTTTCCAGACATGCAAGCTGCCCATGCCACAAGCGCTCATGCAACCCCATACCATCAGTGATGCAGGCTTCTGAACGGAGCGTTGATAACAACTTGGGCTATCCTTGTCCTTCTCTGGTCCGGATGACATGGCGTCCCAGTGTTCCATAAAGAACTTCAAATCGTGACTCATCTGACCACAGAACAGTCTTCCATTTTGCCACACTCCATTTTAAATGACCCCTGGCCCAGTGCAAACATCTGAGCTTGTGGAGCTTGCTTAGAAATGGCTTCCTCTTTGCACTGTAGAGTTTCAGCTGGCAACAGCGGATGGCACGATGGATTGTGTTCACTGACAATGCTTTCTGGAAGTATTCCGGAGCCCATTCTGTTATTTCCTTGACAGTGGCATTCCTGTTTGAGGTGCAGTGACGTTTAAGGGCCCGGAGATCACGAGCATCCACTAGAGTTTTACGGCCTTGACCCTTACGCACAGCGATTGTTCCAGATTCTCTGAATCTTTTGATGATGTTATGCACGGTTGATGATGATAACTTAAAAGTATTTGCTATTTTACGCTGGGTAACACCATTCTGTTATTGCTGTACTATCTTTCTGCGCAACAATGGTGGAATTGGTGATCCTCTTACCATCTTGGCTTCTGAGAGACACTGACACTCTGAGAAGCTCTTTTTATACCCAATCATGTTGTCAATTGACCTAATTAGTGTTAATTGGTCTTCCAGCTGTTCGTTATATGCTCAATTTTCTTTTTCCAGCCACTTATTGCTACTTGTCCCAACTTTTTTGGGATTTGTTGACACTGTGAAATTTTGAATCAACATATTTTCCTTTAAAATGTTGCATTTACTCAGATTAAACTATTGATCTGTCATTTATGTTATATTACGAATAAAATATTGACATTTGCCATCTCCACATCATTGCATTCAGTTTTTATTCACAATTTGTTTAGTGTCCCAACTTTTTTGCAATCCGGTTTGTATTTTAATTTTATTATTTAATTTTTATTTAATTTTTTGTCTTCAAGGTAATATGGTGAGTGGTGTGAGTGGTGGGACGGTGGCCTTGCGCCTTCTGTCCACCACTGGTGCTCACTCTAAGTCAAGGCTTTATCATACCCTTCAAACCCACTACATCAGGGATATTCATTTATAATGTAAGGGTGCATTCACACCAGCCCAGTTTAGGCCACTTTAATGAACTCCAGCTCGTTTTCCTAGAAAGTCCTGTTCGTTTAGACCATCCATCCATCCATTATCTTTTACCCACTTCTTCCATTTTGGGTCACAGGGGTCGCCAGTACCCATGTCCAGCAATCACTGTGCGAGGGGCGGGGTACACCCTGGACAGGTCGCAAGTCCATCACAGGGACACATAGAGACAAACGAGACAAACAACCATTCACTCTCTCACTCACACCTAGGGGCAATTTAGAGTTACCAATCAGTCTAACATGCATGTTTTGGTCTGTGAAAGGAAACCAGAGCACCCGGAGAAAACCCATGCATGCATGGAGAGAACATGCAAAGTCCACCCAGAAAGGCCCCCGGACCGGGATTTGAACCAGGGACTTACGCGCTGAGAGGCAGCATCTCTACCAGTTGTGCCACCGTGCTGCCCTCAAGCATCCTCCTAACATGAATATGTGTTTATGATCAACCCCCCCGGTCAACAACTGCCCACACTAAACTCGCTAAAGTGGCAAGCAACACAGATGTGTCTCAGCTGAATGAAGCTCAAGTTGTAAGCGATCTCTGCCAAGGCAGGACGCACAGAGGAGAAACACTGCAGGCTGCTGGAGAGATGTAGGCAACCAGGAAAACCTGTAGTGGACTTTTAGTGGTTTGAGTATTCTCCTATTAATCAAGTGGAATGGATTAATTCACGAAGAAATAGAAACAGCGCTGACTGAACTAATGTTTCATGGTAAATATAGGTTCAGGTCCACATGAGAAATGATTTCGGTCCGGATTTGGACTTGAGTCCGTCATTCAGTGACCTAGGCACTACATGGTTCACACAACCACTGCTCAAAGAACTTTATTTCTGCTTATCCAAATGGAAAACTTTCAAAGTCAAATGAAATGAAAGAGTTCAGTACACGTAACCCACAGTAGGAAAGTCTGTGAAAAAATCTAAAATCCTGTGTTAAAAGCACAAAGTTCATGATTTATAGTATTATAATTAATAATTATAATAAACTCCTGGCAAGAACCAATGCAGACATATTCCTGTTTTTAGCTTTCTACATTCACCTTATAATCTAGCTGTTTTTTTTGCCATTTTGTTTTGCCATCTCATTTGTATTTATAAAAAAAAAAAATCTGCATGCCTCTTTTATGATTGTCCACTGTTGTGATCATTCTTTGTTGAAATCAGGTCTCTCTTGTAAATGAGTCCTCGAGGCTCATTGGGATTAACCTGTCTAAATAAAGGTGGAATGATGTAAAAGTATGTTATATATAGAATTATTAAGTATTCTAAAATAATTAAATTGGTATAGTCTCAATAAGGCCAATGGTATCACTTGTCCCGTCCTTACTTTCTTCTTTGATTACAATACTCGAGGTGTGCAGCAGCAGCCATTTTATGAGAGAGACACTGGCTAGCCTCGCAGTAAGCTTCTGTTTGTTCAGCTACATGCTTCATTTACATTTTAATGTTTCATGTTGTAAATTGATGTTTGGAATTGAACTTGAAGTGAAGAATCCAGTCTGGGATTCTCACGCCAATGCTGCGGTGTGTACGGGTTAGTTTTAACTCGTGGGTTACGATGCCAACGTTTGCGATTGAAAATTACAACTACAACTGTTAGCATGTAAGTTCATTATCGTAACAGTCAGAGTAGCATTAAGTGTAATGTATTCATGTTAAAACTAATATATTAGAGAAAAAAATTGACATTGAGTTACTCTTAAGATAGTTCTAAAAATGTATTGTTTAAAGTGTTAAACTGCATCTTATATTACTATTGTCTTAAATGTTTAATTATTCTAGCTATGTGAAGTTATTGTTTATGATTATTTTTGAAATAAAACTGAATTCTGAGTGTGAATTTAAAAAAGTTGTACAAAATAATTAAGCATTAGTGACTTTGAGACTAGTTACATTAAAACTTTATTCCATAATAACAAAGTATACCTAGATTATTGAGCATGGACTTTGTTGTTTTCAACCAGTTTGACACGACTGTCAACAAGGAAGAGGGCCGGCAATGGAGGAGGGGGCGTACCAAAGAGACCATCTTATCACAAGCAGAACTGGTTTGTTCCACTTTGGAGTAAGTTGTTTGGGGGAAGAATCAGTTTTGTTGTGTTTCCTTGACTGATGAAGACTTCTGGATGGAAGGTGAAATGTTTCAGCACAAAAAAAAGAAACTGTCCAGAGGACCTGTCTGAAAAATGTTGGGTTTATTCCATAATGAGTAATGGTTATGGTTAAATTCAAAGCAAAGTCTTTATTTCAATTTATTTTTAGTGAATGCTGAGATTTGTTGTGACAATTCAGATTCTGAGATGAGTCACTGGATACACACATACATGAAGACCTTTGAGAACTTGCAGTTTATGGATGGTGAGCTACTGCCTGTCATCTTTGGGTTGTTTTAAGCTCTACCAAAACCCAGAACTGAACCCAGAAGGACCAGGAGACAAGAGAAGTAATGTACTTACAAGAAGAGGAAGATGACAAAAGACTGGAAGGTCTGCAGAGAAGCACAGCTGGTGAGGATATGATTTCTTGAAGTCTTGGTTCAATCCTTAAAGACAATAAGTATTCTAACTTTGTATTCTAACCTTGTGTTCTTACTTTGTATTCTGATTCAAGCTCAATAATCCAGGTAGAAAAATCCAACAAAGTTTTCAGGTCCTCTGGACGGCTTCTTTTTTGTTGAAACGTTTCATTTTTCATTCAAAACACGTCATCAGTCTGAGTAGCTACAACAAACCCAGTCTTATAAAGAGTCCCTTCACATAGTGGGTCAACCACTGTGTGTTGTTGTGCTCGTCTGCTCACACAGACTCATGTTCGTGCTGATGTTCGGCGAATTGTTTTTATGCTGTTAGTTCTTACTGTATTTTTAGTTGATGTTTTTCATAGTTCATATCTTAGATCTTATTACTGTTTCTTTTACATTTTATTGGTGGATGTAACTGTGACCCTGTGAACACAATCTAGTTCCACCACATGTACCACATGTGATGCGAATGAATATAAAGAATATCTGAATCTCTGAACCGGTCAGCACAACTGGTAGAGCTGCTGCCTCTCAATGAGCAGGTTCCTGGTTCAAATCCCGGTCCGGGTGCCTTTCTGGGTGGAGTTTGCATGTTCTCTCTGTGCATGCGTTGGTTTTCTCCAGGTACTCCCACAGACCAAAACCATGCATGTTAGACTGATTGGTAACTCTAAATTGTCCCTAGGTGTGAGTGAGAGAGTTTGAGAGAAATAGCTAGACATGGGCACCGGCGACCCCCGTGACCCAAAATGGAAGAAGCAGGTAAAAGGTAATGGATGGATGGATGAATCTCTGAACCAGTTTAATGGTGATCAGATGGTTTCTGGAGTCCATCTTCTCCCCCGCTGACTTGTTTGAGGCAGTTCTAGTCAAAGTGGTATGCCTGGTGGGTGTTGTTGCTCCAGCTGAGGTTGTCATTCAGATGCACACCCAAGTCCTTGTAGCTGGAGACCACTTCCACTGCAGATCCTCTTATGTTCAGGGGGGTGTAGGTGTGTTTGTTCCTTCTGAAGTCCACGATCATCTCTTTTATCTTCTTCACATTGATGTGAAGGTTATTTTCTTTGCACCAGCTCTCCAGGTGTTCCACCTCCTGCCTGTAGTTGGACTCATCATTTTTGTTTGTGATGAATCCCACCACCACCACTGAATCATCTGCAAACTTTACAATGTGACAGCCTGGATGGGTAGCTGCAGGAGTTGTTGGTTTAGTCACCATTGCAACTCAACGCTCCAATGGTGAACTGAAGTCAGTCTCCTTAAGAAGGGCAGGGCTGATGAGTTGATTGGAACCAACTGTTGGAGTTCTTCTTCCTGGTAGAACATGTAAATCATAATAAAGTCCAGCAGAGGGAGACAGTCCCACTGATCCAAACACTGCTGGAATGGAACTGAACCAATGCTCCTAGTGCACAGAGTGGGAGAGGACAGACTGCACTTGAAATCACAGGTCGGTGGACGAGCTCTTCCATGTGCCCACTGTTCAGAAGTTGAGCTGGAGAACTTGAAACAGTCAAAGACCTGGATCTACCTTTAGTTGTTGTTTTCATTTTCTACAAAAGTGCACACAGTTTGTTTTATCTGTTTCAAATTGTGATTATACATATTCCATATTGTTACAAATCACTTTTTGTAATACTGTAAATGTTAACTATTACTATTACAGCTCCTCAGTGTAGTTCATTATAGTTAGTCACCCTACAGGCTCTTGTACCTATGATTTTCTGATCTGGCCTCATTCATACATTTAAACTAATGTTAGGTGTCATTGTTCGTTGCTTAGCCAAATAATACTTTGTGTTGTAGACAATCAGACCATGGTTACATGCAGGTTGTTCTCTACTCTATATCTAGGACCAAAACTAAACAAAGGTAAAGTAAAACTTTTATGAAGACAATGAAGCATTTTACATTTAAAATAGCATCTTGGGGGCCAGATAAGATGTCAACGAGGGCCACATTTGGCCCCCGGGCCTTGAGTATGGCACGTGGTTTAAAAGATCAAAAATGTCTGAGGTGGGGCATTCGACAAATAAATAAACCAGTGTCTCAAAATGAAAACCAAATACAGTCAATCAAACATCCAAGTGTTTTTTGTATTCCATGTACTGTCTCTATTGGAGGTCTGCTGTCAGTTTTTTAATTAAAAGCTTGTACAAGGATAAAGGTCTGGACTAAAAGCTCAACAGTCTTTGAAACAAAATATAATATGCAAAACATAAAATACAAAGTTGAGCTTGAGTTTTCCAACTTCCCACTGTTGTTTTAACAAATTAAAGTTGTTTGTGTAAACTTTACACAGATTCCAAAAGCATTTGAGTTGTTGAAATGAAACCAGAAGTAGCAACGAGATAATCTGCATAAAAACAACAGGACTTTTAGTACTGCAGATGATTCTGGAATAATTATTATTATTTTTAGGGAATTATTACTGCAGCCCAATCAATAGCACTCAAATTTTATTTATTTTTTGTTAGTTTTTATTTGTTATACTTATTGTTATTATTATTAGTAAGAAAAATAAAAAATTGAAAGAATAACATGTACACATTCCCTGCACTGTACTGCTTTAAACTGTTAAGGTCACGCCTATTTCTGCCAGCTTTTTTGTGCTCCAACACAAAATGAGCTAAACCAACTTTTGACTTCTTGTCTAGCGTGTAAAATTTGACAGCCATGAAACTCACCAAACCAGCCACTAGTGAGCACAAGCCAGTGTATCTCTTGTGCTGGTCACAAGCCAGGGTAAATGGTGAGGTTTACCATACCATACCACTTTATTTATAGTGCACTTAAAACAGCTACAAGGCCAACCAAAGTGCTGTACAGACAGAACAACAGGCAACACACAAAGCAATATACAAAATGAGGTAAATCAGAATATAGACAAAAAACATTGCAGATAATAAATATAACGACTAACCAGTGTGGAGCGTACAGGTTCAAAACACAGATCATCTGGTGTTGAAAGCTACTGAATAGTAGTGGGTTTTTAAATGGGATTTGAAAACCGAGAGGGAGGGGGTTTGTCTGACAAGCAGAGATAACTCGTTCCAAAGTCTTGGTCCTGCTACAAAGAAGGCCCTGTCACCTCTGCGCTTAAGACGAGTTTCTGGAACTGTGAGGAGCAACTGGTCCGCTGACCTCAGGGAACGTGGTAGGACATACGGCTGTAGCAAATCAGAGAGATGGGGGGCGCGAAACTGAGGTTTGTGTCAGGAAGGGCATCCAACATAAATCACTTTACCAAAACTATAATGCAAGTTCATTTAAGCAGGTGACTCGCTGTGGCAACCCTTGAAAATGGAAAATTCGAAAGAAGAAGAAGCCATGAAACTCACCAAGTTATATCCAGATACCAAACCAGTGGGTAGTCAAGTACAATTAATCACAAAAATGCACAAGTTATCCCTGTGCAAAAGTTATGGCAAATTAGCAAAATATATATTTGGCTATGATCTTCTAATAATACAAGATAGGATGAAATTTATAATGCCATGTGGGGGGGTTAGTGAACTAAGCTGACACACTGAGCGAGATGGTGCCATAATGAAAAAAAAGGTTCCCATAAAATTAGCTCATTGGGTCTTTACAAAATGTGACACCATAGGCGTTGCAACCATTATATGTGAAGGGGACATGTCCCCCCTAGATTAAAAAAATGTTCATTAGAACCCTCCACTTTTACTATGAAACATTAGTTCAGTTGGCGCAGTTTCTCTTTCTTTATGAATGAATCCATTCCACTTGGTTAATAGGAGAACGTCTCCTCCTGCCTCGGCAGAAAATGCGTACAGGTGGAGGAGGTGGAGACAGCTCTGTGTTGCTCCCTTACCTGTTTAGCGAGCTTAGTGGGGGCAGTTGTTGACCAGGGGGTTGATCATAAACATATATACATGGTTAGGAGGATGCTTGAGAGGAGCGCTACGTCTGTAGCATCTTATCTTAGCAGTAACTGTGACGCTGTAAGACGCTGCAGGTGTAAGAGACTGTGTGTTGAGGTGCATTAAAGTTGAAATGTCTTTAAAACCCCTGACCTTATTGTCCTCAAGCTTCGTGAGAAACATCATTTAGATGAGTAGTGTTGAACACAAATAAACAAGTCTAGTGGTGATGTTTTTTTATTTCTCTATAAACACAAATAGTGCCGACCTGACGCTCTATATTAAAGTGTAAAGTTGAAATGTCTTTAAAACCCACAGCTGAATTTACACAAACTTGGTGAGAAACATGTTTTAAATGTGAGGAATTAAAGGAAATCTAGGTGAAATGCTGCTTTTTTGTAGTGTACACCTTTTTTTACGCACACACACACATCTAAGCACATCAGTGTGTCCCCCCACACGACGGATGCTTCTGACGCCCTTGTGTGACGCGGACCTTCATGACATCACCTTGAAGTCAGACCAAAAAAGTAATAACGCTCAAGTAAAATGTGTGTGGGTTATTGTATTCCAAAGGAAACCTTTGACAAAATCAGACATGTTGTCATGTTTTGCCTGCGTTTCCACAGTTTTGTTTTAGTTTTCATGATTCAGCCTGGTAATGCCTATCACCCTTCCTCAGCTCCTGTTTCCCTGCACCACACCTCCTCTGCTCAGTCACTCATCAGCACTAATTAGTTCCACCTGCTCTGCTCCCTTCATAAACCCAGCTCTAAGGGTGCATTCACACCAGTCCTGTTTAGTCCGCTTTAATCGAACTCTAGCTCGTTTTCCTAGAAAGTCCGGTTTGTTTAGGGAGGTGTGAACGCGCCATCGAACTCTGTCACGGAACAAAAACGCGAACTCTGGCCCGGGCTAAAACCTAGGTCTCGGTCCGGTAGAAGAGAACTCCAGCGCGGTTCGAGTACAGTGTGAATGTAAATAGACCGGACCCCGCTCCAGGTCAAACAAACAGGCATTTCTCTGACCTTATATGGAGCCGTCAGCTGCTTTGTGTGGAAAAACAATATTCTCCATGGTCTTCTGTCTCATCTTCTGCTCATGCTAAGTCCATTTTTGAAAAATGACAAAATGTAACTCCTAAAACTGCTAAAACTTGATGCCTCTTCGTTTTTATTTTTATTTCCAGAAGAAGAAGAAGAAGACGTGTCTTCAGAGGTTTTTGTGTCTTTTCTTTCAGTAGTTCTTGGTGCAGCGCCCCCACAGGCGAGCGTGGGAACAGGTTGGTTCAACAGGTTGGCTCGACTGCACAGTGCAGTGTGAATGCAAACGCACCAGCTCAAATGTAAACAAAAGGTCATGAATATTGGTCCCGAACCGAACCGAGTCTACCGGACTATCTGGTGTGAAAACGACCTAACTCTCATTCAGTGCCAGATTATTGAAAACTATCAAGTCAGTAGATGTCCAGTGTTACCGCAGTCGTGTTTCCTTGCCTTGTTTTGACACTCTACCTGTACCACGGACTCCTCACCTTGCCTGTCTCCTTCTGGATTTGGATTCTGCTTTCTGACCACAGTACCAACTCTGCTTTTCTCCTCTCTGACTACGCTTCATGGATCACGTCTCAGCCTTGGCTTCTGCTCTCTGATTACCTGTGTACGACCCCTGCTTTGACCAACAGACCTGCCCTTGGATTATCCTCTCACTGATCTCGTGCTGCTCCTATCTGCTCTATTGTACAGACACAGAATCCTGCCAACCAAGACCTGTCAACTAACTTCTCTGTCTTAACAGATCAGCCCTTCCCTTGGACCTGGACCTCCACCAGCAGCTATTCTCTAAACTGTTTAAACCGTTCCTGGTGTCTGGTGTTGAGTGCTGATCCAAAACCCAGGTCTTGTCACATGTAGCCTAAACTGCCCAAACTCAAACTCTTACATTTTAATAGAATTTTCATTGTTACTGCAAATACTGGCAATTGTGGTAAACAAAGGTTTCTGACATATCCTGATGCATGCTCAATAATCCAGGTAGAAAAATCCAAAAAAGTTCAATCTGGTCCTCTGGACATTCAAAAAACAAAAAACAAAACAAAGCAAAAAAATATAGAAACGTTTCGTCTCTCATCCGAGAGACTTCCTCAGTCTGAGGGGCTGTTTTCAGCTCAGTCTCTTAAATAGCACCTTCTCAGAGTGGATCAACCAGTTTTGCTGCTGGCAACCAAAACCAGCTGATCACATGCTCAAGAAGGGCCATCAGCCTAACAATGTATCATTAGCACTCTGATGGCTGTTTACTATTCACAAAGGGCTGAGTGATACTAGCAATCAAAGCATTGTAAGAGGGGGACAGTTGAACACGTAGGCCTCCACCCCTGTTTAACGATGGACGATTTCTTTTCACAAAGATGGCCTCCTTTACTCCTCTCTCAAACCATCGTTCCTCTCTGTCCAGGATGTGAACATCTTCATCCCTGAAAGAGTGACCGCTGGCCTGGAGATGAGTGTAGATCGCAGAGTCCTGGCCTGATGATGTTGATCTTCTGTGCTGGGCCATCCTTTTGGCCAGTGGCTGTTTTGTTTCCCCGATGTAAGACTGATCACAGCCCTCCTGACACTGAACAGCATACACAACATTACTCTGTTTGTGCCGGGGGACTGGATCTTTGGGATGAACCAGTCTTTGCCGTAGGGTTTCTGACCTTTCCTTTGTCATAATGTTTATTTTTATTAACCTTTAAACTTCATTAAAATGTAAGTTAAAAGTCCTATCTAAAGCTTAGCAAAGATTGACCAATAGGCGGCGCCTTGTATACACCCCCCACTGGAAGTCAGTCCCCTTTTTCTCAACAGAGGCCTTACACAGGAGCCTTCACCTGCCTTTAGAAGTACAGTCTGAAGCAAAACCCTAAGTCCACAGCAGCTCTCTGTCAGTCAAATAGCACCAATTCAGAGCCTTTACACAGCTGTTACTTCTTTCCACAAGAGTTGAACAAACCGAAAACCGATGATTTCAAAAGCAGTTGTAGTTCACTCTCCTCCTACCAACACACAATATTAACAAGCGGTGGGAAAATGAACTCAATGATCATATAATATAATTTTGTCATCTTAAGGAAAATTTTCAGAAAAGCCTTCAGTAGCTCAGACAGACTGACAAAACTCTTAAATTCTAGAGAGCTTAACACTGGTAAGGTCAATGAGTCCTTCTGTAAGTATTTTTGCCAGATAACCAAGCTAGACAATGCCTGCTGCAAATGCAGCACTGAGATCTAACAGGACAAGTATGGACACAAGACCACGATCTAAGGACATAAAAATATTGTTGGTAACTTTCTTCTGTGTTGTCCTGGTGCATGTTCAATAATCCAGGTAGATACGGTAAATCTAAACAGGTTGAGTCAGGTCCTCTGGACAGAAAACTAGTTGATCCACTATGAGAAGGTGCTGTTTATAAGACTAAGTTTGTTGTAACTTAGACTGAAGAAGACCCCGATGATGAGAAAAACAAATGTACTTAATGTTCCCTTGTCCGGATGTGGGTCACCGGGGCCCCACTATGGAGCCAGTCCTGGAAGTGGGGCACACGGGCGAGCACCTGGTGGCCGGGCTTTTACCCATGGAGCTCGGCCGGGCACAGCCCGAAGAGGAGACGTCGGTCCCCCTTCCCATGGGCTCACCACCTATGGGAGGGGCCAAAGGGGTCGGGTGCAATGTGGGATGGGTGGTGGCCGAGGGTGGGGACACTGGCGGTCTGATCCTCGGCTACAGAAGCTGGCTATTGGGACGTGGAATGTCACCTCACTGGTAGGGAAGAAACCTGAGCTGGTGTGTGAGGCTGAGAGGTTCCGGCTAGAAATAGTCGGACTCACCTCTGCGCATGGCTCTGGGTCTAAAACCAGTTTCCTTGAGAGGGGCTGGACACTCTTCCACTCTGGAGTTGCCCTGGTGAGAGGCGTCGAGTAGGAGTGGGCATACTTATTGCTCCCCAACTTGGTGCCTGTGTGTTAGGGTTCACCCCAGTGAATGAGAGGGTGGCCTCCCTCTGCCTACGTGTGGGTGGACGGGTTCTGACTGTCGTTTGTGCTTATGCACCAAATGGCAGTTCAGATTATCCACCCTTTTTGGAGTCCTTGGAGGGGGTACTGGAAAGTGCACCTCCTGGGAACTCCCTTGTTCTGCTGGGAGACTTCAATGCTCATGTGGGCAATGGCAATGAGACCTGGAGAGGTGTGGTTGGGAGGAACGGCCCCCCTGATCTGAACCCGAGTGGTGTTCTGTTGTTGGACTTCTGTGCTCGTCATGGATTGTCAATAACGAACACCATGTTCAAGCATAAGGGTGTCCATATGTGCTCTTGGCACCAGGACACTCTAGGCCGCAGTTCGATGATCGACTTTGTCATCATCTCATCTGATCTGCGGCCACATGTCTTGGACACTCGGGTAAAGAGAGGGGCGGAGCTGTCCACTGATCACTACCTCATTACACCACCAACACTGTTTATAGTGGGAGTGGTGTGCTGCTGACCTCAACTCAGGATGTTGTGGGTCGGTGGGCAGAATACTTTGAAGACCTCCTCAATCCCACCGGCACGTCTTTCACTGACGAAGCGGAGCCTGGGGACTCTGGGTCGAGCCCTCCAATCTCTGGTGCTGAGGTCACCGAGGTGGTTAAAAAGCTCCTCGGTGGCAGGGCCCCAGGGGTGGATGAGATTCGCCCAGAGTTCCTTACGGCTCTGGATGTTGTAGGGTTGTGTTGGCTTACGCGACTCTGCAATATTGCGTGGACATCGGGGGAAGTTCCCCTGGATTGGCAGACCGGGGTGGTGTCCCCCTATTCAAAAAGGGGGACCGTAGAGTGTGTTCCAACTACAGGGGAATCACGCTCTTAAGCCTCCCTGGTAAGGTCTATTCGGGGACTCTGGGGAGGAGGGTCCATCGGATAGTCGAAGCTTGGATTCAGGAGGAGTAGTGCGGTTTTCGTCCTGGCCGTGGAACTCTGGACCAGCTCTACACTCTCAGCAGGGTCCTGGAGGGTGCGTGGGAGTTTGCCCAACCGGTCTACATGTGCTTTGTGGACTTGGAGAAGGCGTTCGACCACGTCCCTCGGAGAACCCTGTGGGGGGTACTCTGAGAGTATGGGGTACTGGGCCCTTTGATATGGGCTGTTAGGTCCCTGTATTACCGGTGTCAGAGCCTGGTCCACATTGCCAGCAGTAAGTCGGGCTTGTTCCTGGTGAGAGTTGGACTCCGCCAAGGTTGGCCTTTGTCACCGATTCTGTTTATAACTTTTATGGACAGAATTTCTAGGCACAGCCAAGGTGTTGAGGGGATCGGTTTTGGTGGCCTTAGGATTGCATCTCTGCTTTTTGCAGATGATGTTGGCTTCATCAGATCGTGATCTACAGCTTTCGCTGGAGCGGTTCGCAGCCGAGTGCGACGCGGCCGGGATGAGGACGAGTTCCTCCAAATCCGAGGCCATGGTCTTGAGCCGGAAAAGGGTAGAGTGCCCTCTCCGAGTCAGGGAGGAGGTCCTATCCCAAGTGGAGGAGTTCAAGTATCTTGGGGTCTTGTTCACGAATGAGGGAAAAATCGACCGTGAGATCAATAGGCGGATAGGTGCAGCGTCTGCAGTGAAGCAGGCACTGTACAGGTCTGTTGTGGTGAAGAGAGAGCTGAGTCAAAAGGCGAAGCTCTCAATTTACCGATCGATCTACGTTCCTATCCTCATCTATGGTCATGAGCTTTGGGTTGTGACCGAAAGAATGAGATCTCGGATACAAGTGGCCGAAATGAGTTTTCTCCGCAGGGTGTCTGGGTTCTCCCTTAGAGATAGAGTGAGAAGCTCGATCATCCAGGAGGGACTCAGAGTAGAGCCGCTGCTTCTCCATGTCAAGAGGAGCCAGTTGAGGTGGCTCGGACATCTGTTTAGGATGCCTCCTGGACGCCTCCCTGGTGAGGTGTTCCGGACACGTCCTACTGGGAGGAGGCCCAGGGGAAGACCCAGGACACGCTGGAGGAACTATGTTTCTCGGCTGGCCTGGGAACACCTCGGGATTCCCCCGGAAGAGCTGGATCAAGTGGCTGGGGAGAGGGAAGTCTGGGCCTCCCTACTTAGGCTGCTACCCACGCGACCCGACCCTGGATAAGCGGAAGAAAATGGATGGATGGATAGACTGAAGGAGTCCATCCATCCATCCATTATCTTTTACCCACTTCTTCCTTTTTGGGTCACTGGTGCACATATCCAGTGGTCACTGTTCGAGAGGCGGGGGACACCTTGGACAGGTCTCTATTCCATCCCTTAGACACAGAGACAAACAACCATTCACTCTCTCACTCACACACAGAGAAAGTTTAATTCAATTCAGTTTATTTATATAACACCAAATAACAATAGAATTCATCTCAGGGCACTGAACAAAAACCTTCACATACAGTACATTAAAAACCTGGTTAGTAAAGTTCTCTATCTAAGGAAGCCAACAGACTCATTGAATCTTCACTTCGTTGCAGTCTCCCATCCTGAGCAAGCACAAGGGCAACAGTGGAAAGGGAAAAACTCCCTTTTACTAGGAAGAAACCTCCAGTAGAACCAAACTCAGGACAAGCGGCCATCTGCTTCAACTGGCTGGGTTTGAGAGGACAGGAAGGAGAGACAAACGAACACAGAATGGCAGGTCCAGATGTAGGTGCAGGTGTATCTCCTATTGGAAGAAAGACAAAAAACATGTTGATGATTAAATAAAAATTACAAATACAAAACAGGTTGAGACAGTAGCATAGTGAAGAAATGTTGTCAGTTTGTCCTCCAGCAGTCCAAGCCTATAGCAGCATAACTAAGGGATAGCTCAGGAAACCCAAACCAACTCTAAATATAGGATTTGTCAAAAAGAAAAGACTTATGCCCAGTCTTAAAACTGGACAATGTGTCAGCCTCATGGACAGAAACTGGAAGTTGGTTCCACAAGAGAGGAGCCTGATAACTGAAAGTTCTGCCTCCCATTCTACTTTTAGAAACTCTAGGAACCACAAGTAAACCTGCAGTCTGAGAGCAAAGTGCTATGTTAGGAAAATATGGAACATTAAGATCTGTAATACACGATGGAGCTAAATTGTTTAGAGCTTTGTAGGTTAGAAGTAAGATTTTGAATTATATTCTGAATCTGACAGGGAGCCAATGGAGAGAAGCTAAAATTGTAGAAGTATGCTCTCCTATCAACTCTCATTAAAATTTTGTCAGCAAAATTTTGGATCAGCTGAAGACTTTTTTTTATGTTTTTGGACACTCAGTAAATAATTGCGATAGTCCAACCTAGACGTGATAAATGCATGGACCAGTTTTTTTGCATCATTTCTGGACATGATGTTTCTAATTTTAGCGATATTATGCAGGTGGAGGAAAGCGGTTTTGGCAACATTTTTAATATGGGGTTAAAATACATATCCTGATCAAAAATAACACAAAGTTTTTTGTTTATTTTAGAACTGGAGGCCAAATTAACGTCATCCAGAGAAAATGAAAGACTGCAAAATTTATTCCAAAGATCCTCATGCCCAAAAACCACAACCTCTGTTTTGTCTGAGTTTAAAAGCAGAAAATTTAGGGTCACCCAAATTTTTATGTCTAAGACATGATTGTAACAAAAAAAACGAAGTCCAGATGACATGATTCAATCTTTTTTTGTTGTTATATACCTGGATGACTGAGAAAACAAACTTTGTGTTTTTGAAACCATTAGTGAAAAGGCCAGACTTCAGGGGTATCTGAGGCAGGCTTGAAACACAAGAGTCAGGGTGGCTTCTGGGTAATACCAGATGGCTAGGCCTCAGACTGACGAAGCCTCTTGGATGAGGGGCGAAACGTTTCTTTTTAACAAAAAAAACGAAGTCCAGATGACATGATTCAACCTTTTTTGTTGTTATATACCTGGATGACTGAGAAAACAAACTTTGTGTTTATGAATTTGGCAAACTTTGTACTTTTTAAAGTAATTACTCCAATCTAATCTTTTACTTGAGTATGTTTTATCTGAAGTATTTTACTTGGTTACATTTGAAATTTCATCTATTACTGAGTAGAAAATGTGAAAGCAAATATGTCAGATTAAACAGGTAGAGGAAAAAAAATACATTGTCAGCCTGCAGTGACTGGATCTGTTCCTCATCAGTCAGCCGGTGTTTGATCCAGTTAGAAGTGATATCAATCCACAGAGACTGAGTATAACTCTGCCCACTCAGCAACTGCTTCATCTGCTGGATTGAAGTAAGGCTCAGCAGACATGTCTCCTCGTCACCCGTTTCCTGGCAGGCAAACCTCCACCGTGACTGTGGACCTTCTGGACATGTTTAAGAGACACTGCCTTCATTCTGCTGTGAGCTGCAGCCTTCATGTACAGGCACAGCCTGACGTGGTGGCGAGTTTAAAAACAAACTGTCGTTGTTTTGTATCTAAAACAAGGCTTTCATGGTTTAGTAAGAGGCTTTGTGAAAACTAGAAACAAGTTAATAATAAGCTCTGTCACAGCTGGTATAACATGATATGATCATACAAAGAGAGCATCAAACACTCCAAATACCCAGTCCCAGTCCTACTCAGTTTCTCTTCCTATACACACCATGGTTGAACAGTTTAAACCCTGCTCCAATGCTGTGAGTCTTGCTGTCCTTCCACTTGGTCTCTTGCACACATAATATATCTACCTTCCTTCTCTGCATCATGTCAGCCTGCATCTAACTTTGCTCATCATTATCCCTATATTTAGAGTTGCTACCCTCAGTTCTACTCAATTATGTGGTGCTGCATTCCCAGAAATACAACATTACTATAAAGAAGTTCAGTATCTGACCTGACCTCATCCAACTGATGGTCTAGTTCAGTGTTGTAAGAGATTTAACTTCACTGTAGCTTGCAGAGATGTGCTGCTCAGCTGACATGATCAGATGAATAGATCCAGCAACAGCCCAAGGTCTGAAGTGAAATAAAGCAGGCAACTTCAACAGTACATATTATATATTTTCAAATAACCAGCCAAAAGCATGGCTAAAGATCCAATAATAATCATTAAAATAATAATTAATAAACAAATGCATCTTACAGAACCTTTGCTTCTTGATGCCAATTTAATGCCATTTTTAAACATTTTCATAACATTGACAGTGCCCGAAAAAACATCACAAGTTTTTCAGTGCCATTTTAATGCCCTTTTGGATGTCATTTACAATGAATGCACACTTTTACACAACCTTTTGTTTTGTTTCATAAAAGATCAAGTCATGTGCCTAAGGTCGTACGCCCCCCCCCCCACCCCACCCCAATTCAAATTTATTTAAACCAGATTTGCAGAACTAAAAGAGGTGTGAAGCACCACCATGTATGTGTGTAAATATATTTTTACTGTCACTCCATATATTCTTATATCCTGTCATTTGTCTATATTATATTAAAAAAGAAACATGTGGTTGAACGGGGAGGTTGATGGGTGGATGAATGGATCAAAAGCTTTGTGATATGTAACAACTTGGGTTAATTCAAGTTAACCGAGTTTGGTTCAAGCTGAGTACAAAACAGGTTTTCCACCAAAGGGAGCCAGTGCTAATTCTGAGCAAGAGCTCATTTAGCATCAGTTCTTTCTGTTTCCACAACTGCAAGCCCTAGCGCATAAAACCCCCACTGTTAACTCAGCATCAACTCTTTGCTGAGCCGATGCAAAGGACCAGTATTGACAGAAACAGGGGGCAGAGTCATGAAGAACTCATGCAGTGCAAACAGTGGAAATATCTCAACAGTTTTTTTATTACATCATCAAGTAAAGTCTGATGTCCATTTTGCTCATATTGCATCCTCTCCCCTTACATTCAACCTTCACTGTTCTTTTCCCTCTCTCTTTCTCCTGGGACGGGCAATGAAGAGAGAACGAGAGCTCTGTCACAACATTCTCTTGAAAAGCGTTAAAAAGGACAACGAACTCAGAGGATCTATTACTGCAACAAAATCAACAGGGTGGGAGGAGGCAAGACAGATCACTACTGAAATGTTTTCAAGAACAAGAATGAAAGCCTAAAAACAAATAAAAAAAGAAATAACAGCAAGAAGAATCTGTCCCGATGACATGCTTTAACTTTTTTTGTGAGCAAGTTTAGTTGAAAGTTACTACCATATATGTGTGTTTAGGTCTAAACAGTGTTTTACTGAGAAATTATTCAAATTCTGCAAACATTTCTACCTACTCACCTACTGTACATACACACTGTACATACACACTGTACATACACACTGTACATACACACTGTACATACACACTGTACATACACACTGTACATACACACTGTACATACACACTGTATATACCTACTGTACATACATACATACAGTACATATATCTACTATTCCTGCATATTCATCCATCAATCTACCTCTATGTATTTTTTATCCACATAGTTTAGAGTCAGATCAGTCTACTGTGAAGATGAATGCCCAGTAGGTTTTACAGCCATCTTGTTGTCACCATGACTTTCAGCGTTCTATTTATCTAAGTGGTTTTTCACCAACCATCTTGTACTTACTAGAAAATAACTATTTTTGCCAGCTTTTGTTATTGAAATATTACCAATATTGCTTAAACTGTGTTGACATTCAGCAGACAGCACAAGGCAGAGCAATAGTTACTGCCGTTACCTCACAGCAGAGACAATGAGAGGTTGTCGGTTAAAACCTCAGCCTGGGCTTCCCTGCAGTTTACTCCCAGTAGTCCAAAAACAACTACGTTAAAATAATTGGCAACGCTTTATCTCCCAGTAAGTGTGTGTGTGTGTGTGTGTGTGGGGGGGGGGGGGGGGGTGTTACTGTTAGAATGGTTTTCTTTTCTCGCAGATAACTGATCTATGGTGACAATATAATGCAGATATAAAGTTAAAATATTGTAACACGACAATTCCAAAATAGCATTTTTTTTTTCTTTTGAGGAACTGACGTCATTCACATCCAAGTTAAAAGATAAAGAGAGTCAAAAATGGAACAGAAAAAAGGTGTGTGTGTGTGTGTGTGAGTGTGTGTCTAACGGGTGGGGTGCTTAAGACAATCATTCAGCTGCAGTGTTCACTTAAATGAAACAAGCTGAGACGTCCAATCACGAGTGAAACGGTGTGAATGTCCCAGCCTGCAAAGATCTGCAGAAAAATGCGCTGCACACTGGAAAATGAAGTATTGCAGAAAATGACCCCCATCCAAGTTCTCCTTTTCTTTTGTGCTGCTTCGTACTCTTAATTTACTCCCCCAACCACACACCTCCCATCCCATCACTCCCTCTGTACCTCTCTCCCTCCTTCTCTGCAGCAGACTCCAGCACAGTCAGCTACTATGGGGACTGCAGTGTTACGCTATAGCACAAGCAGAAAGTGGAGGGGTGGAAGGTAGAGCAGATGTGTGTGCGTGGCGGGGGAGGGGGAGGACAAAGATGACATAGGCTGGAGAAAAGGTGTTGGGTATTTAATCGAAATAGAAAGCAGTGCAGCATTTCGATCAAACTGTACTTATAAAGCATCAATGAGGACAGCAAAGACGAAGGTAAGACAATAAAAAATACAAAAATATGGTGGATATTAACTGAACCAATGCTTAAACTAGCTGACGTCAAACAACTGGTGGTTCGATTCCTTGTGCTCCTTTTCAAAGCAGTTTCCTGAAACCAAGTAAGCCATGATTCTCCGTCCCTGCTGCAGCTGGTCTGCAGTGACTGTCCTCCCTCAACCCCTTTCAGTCCAATCTTTGTGTCACAACGTTGGCACTAAATCTGACTGCAACACTGTTTAAAGTCACCTCTGCTGTCATACTGTTGCTGTCACCTTAAAATCCAACCAGAGCAACGTGATTCATTCAGTCATGCGTCAGTTTTTACATAAAAGAGCAAATGTTTTCTTTAAAAAAAAAACTGAAATCTAAATTTTTGTGAATCATATCTATATTGTGTCTCAGAAAAATCTATGGATCACCCTTTTTGAATAAATTCAGAGTTATATCTCGTAACCCATCTTATGCAGTGTGCATAAGGACATCATATAAAATTATGTAAAATGATTTAAAACCTGTAAAAAGGTTCATAAAAAATGAACGCAGCAGCAATGCTTTAAAACTACATGCTATTAGGTGGTATGGGTGATAAATCAAATGTTTTTATTTATGAAGATCTATGACTGAAGAGCATATTTCTGCTTTGAATGTTCTCTATTAACTGTGCTACCTTAAATCAGGTCTCTCTTGTAAATGAGTCCCCGAGGCTCAATGGGATTAACCTGCATAAATAAAGGCTGAATGAATTTGTCTTACACAATGAAGCCGCTGCACTACTAACACCAGGCCCAACATGACAGCTACAGCCTGGAACCTGCCGAGTCCAGCAGAGGACAGTTTCCATTGGAAACAATAATTGGTATTGCTGAAATTAGAAGATAAGTCAGTAGACCAATGAAGCAGCTTGGACCAGACAGACCAGGAACAAACAGAGAGACAGAGAAAATATTCAACAGAGTATTTTCTCCAACATGGTCGGCCATTTTCCTCTGTCTATAGCTCCACTCAGGTCACTGACAGGTGGACCTTATCTGACTAACAAATACTACCATCATGTATAAAAACGTACAGTTTTAAAGAATTTTTTTTAAGTATTCGCTGATTAACAGAAATTATGTTATGAATCCTGACTGACTAAAACCAGAAAGATAGATGGAAATATGTGGTTTTAACTTTAACTACTATTAAATTAAGGCTTTACATAAACCCTGTGAACTGAGTTCAAATTTGGGTTTGATTAGGGATTTAGAAATCGAAGCCAACTTCTGCCCCGGCAACATTTATGTTCAGAAGCTGCTACTGCCTTCTTTATTCTTCTTCTTCTTTTGGCTTTTCTCTCTTGAGGGGTCTCCACAGCGAGTCGTCCTCCTCCATCTCTGTCCTCTGCATCCTCTGTCCTCACTCCATCTACCTTCATGTCCTCTCTAACGACATCCATATGTCTCCTCTTTGTCTTTTTCCTGGCAGCTGCATTTCTAAAATCCTTCTACCAATATAACCACTGTCCCTCCTCTGGACATGTCCAAACCACTGTCCCTCCTCTGGACATGTCCAAACCACTGTCCCTCCTCTGGACATGTCCAGACCATCTCAGTCTGGTCTCTCTAACTTTATCTCCCAGTTGTTCAACCTGTGCTGTACCTCTGATGATCTCATTCCTGATCTTATCCATCCTTGTCACTCCTAAGGAGAACCTCAACATCTTCATTTCTGCTTCCAGTTCTGTCTCTTGTCTTTCTGTCCATGTCTCTGTCTCCAGACCAAACAACATAGCTGGTCTCACCACTGTCTTGTAAACTTTTCCTTTGACCTTTGCTGACACTCTTTTGTCACAAATCACTCCTGTAACTTGTCTCCATCCTCTCCACCTGCCTGGACTCTCTTCTTCACCTCTTTACCACACTCCTCATTTTCCTGCTACTGTCTATAAGTAGTTAGCACAAAATCTGCACAATCCGATACATTTTTGTTTGTTCAATGTGATTGTTAATGTAAACGATATCCTTTAGCACATAAAAACAACAGTAGTTGACCAAAGTGCTTTACAATTCAGTCAAAGTAAAAAGTAAGGCAACAAAAAAGCAGAGAATGATAAGAAATATTAAAAGAACAAAAAAAGCTGAGATAAAAAAAAAAAAAAAACCTCACCACTCTAATTGGATTGAAAACATTGCCTGAATCAAACACCCTCCAAAAAGATGGGTGTTGAGCATAGATTTAAAAATCTGAACAGTCTCATGGGTCCATTTATAACAAGATAAACTAACCCACAGATTTGGAACAGCAGCTGCAAAATCACCGCTATAGTTTAGTTTGGATCTTAGAATATCTAAGACGAAATATGCCGGAGTACACGATGAATATTTGCTATGTACCAGTAATTGATACAAAAAATGTTAGGGAAGTCACATAAATATGATAGTGCCAGACTTTTTAAAACTTTACAAGCAGGAAGTCAAATCTTAAACCAGCAAGCAAAGCATTCAATTAGCCCAACCAAGAGGTCATGAAAGCATGAATCACTGTTCCAAGTCTTTAGTAGAGATTAATTTGTATCAGAAGCATTTGTAATGTGTGTGTGTGGGTGGGATGGGGGTGGGGGGGTCTGGGGGTCCTCCCCCAGAAATTTCTGAATAAAGTAGATGCCATTTCCTACAGTTTGGTGTTTTTTAATGGATTGTTAAACATTTACATTTATCTACATTTTATAAACACTTAATTCTACAACTATTTTAGAGAGCAACAAGTAGCCTGACCAACAGCTCTCCTTGTGTGACTAGAGCACACTCCGCTTCTAACCCCCCTCCCCCACTGTCGACAACTGCAGCACTAACGTACTGCTAAGCTAACCACGCACCACACAGCCACGTTGGCTGATGCTACAGAGTAACGCTCTGCATCTCTCACGCATCCTAACCCACCCACCCAGGTCAACAACTGCCAGCACTAATGTAGCGCTAAGCTCGCGCGCAACACAGCCCCCTCCTTCCCCCACCCTGTCCACAAAAAACCCCTCAGAGATGAGTGCCCTGCCAAGCCAAGTGATCCAGGGGAAATGGTGAATACAGTGTGGTGAGTTGTTGTAAGTAACTAGGAAAACCCAGAGTGGACTTTTAGTGGTTTGTTGGTTTAATTGTGTAATCAAGTGGAATGGATTTGTTCAGGAAGAAAGAGCACTGGGAGAACTAATATTTCATGGTAAATATGGGGGGTCCAAATTAGTATTTTTTAAATGTGAAGGCGGCATGTCCCCTTCACATATAATGTATCTCTATGTAGGGAGGTTCGATTTCACTTCTGGAAAATCCTAATTGGGAAAAAAAAGATTTTACTCCAATGTAGGTGAGAGCTATGTCTGTTGTTTAGAACCACATTTCATTAATAAAAAACTGTTTAGCAGCAACAATGATTTGAATCAATGAATGGACTTTTTAAGTGGTTGCCATCATTGTGTGTTTGTATAAGTGCTGGTCCACAAAGGCCAGTTCACACCTTCACTGTCGGCTCCACACGAGTCCAAACACACGCCCGACCGTCATCACCATCATACTCTTCAGACTGATTAAAGGGCTTTGGTATTAGACCCTGAGTCTCAGATGGTGACCTGAAATTAATCATTTTCATTAATAATTAATTATGGTCTTTTGATATTTATAATTTTTTGACAATAACCAGGCTATCTTGTACAACACACCAACATAACTGATGTGCTCTTATTAATATTCCCAACATGGCTGACTGTGACTGATAAAATCAAACTTTTATTTAGTTTCAACCTTATCGTGCTCTGAAAGAGGCAACATTTCAAATGTACTCTCAGTGAGTACCTCTTCTTATACTTTGTACTTTGTTTGCTTTGTGATAGGAAAACAGAAAAACACGCGAATGAGAGCAGCTTCGTTGAAACGTCTGCTTTATAAAATAAAGTATATGTGAGCACAAAGAATAAAAGACAAGCCTGAAGATGTAAGCTGAAAGATGCATCATGCTGTAGTTCAGCGGTCCACAACAGGTGAACCGAGGTCCAGACCCAAATACAATCTTATCTGGACCCAGATCTGATCTTAATTTTCAGTAGAATTCCATAGTTTATATCCAGTTTTTTTCATTTATCTGCCAACAGATCAGTGTGTCAGCACACAGAGAGGTCCAGGCCTGAAAACCATAGTTGTGTATGTTGTGTGAAGAAAACCAGTAAATCTGTCACTAACAGAGAATTTAAATTTATACATTTAAATCATCTTTACAGAAAGATTTCTTGAGGCGGACCTCGCTGAATTTCAACTGAAGACCACTGCTGTGGGTGAACGGGACTGTCAAAGTAGATTTACTGCTAGAGATGATGAATTGCACCTTACAGTGTGACATGTCAATTTCTTGTGGTTCTGCAATAAATTGCACACGCAGGGTTGTGTCATAATTCAGTATTAAATTGCACATAATTTGATCCATGTTGAATGTGTGGTGATGGCTAAAAGAAAGAAACTGTCTGAATTTGTTCTGCAGCAACCATCAGTAGAGGGCAGCAGGTCAAACAGATCAGACCCAGTGTGTTCAGAACAGCGTGTGCACTGCACTGGGATCAGAACAGACCCTTCAAAGAGTGACGCAGCCAATGAGTTGTTCTGCGAAGATGACACTGAAAAACCTGTACTTCTCTACATTTGATAAAAGTTCAACAGCAGCACAGTTCAAAAGCATGCCATAACTCGTAGACTGTTTACAGAGGACACTCGGAAAGTCTGGTCTCTGCTGAGCTTTTCAGACGACCGTCCAAACCTGAAGAACTGATCGTTCCGATGACGCCCGGGAACAAAGAGAGGGAGAACCCAGCCCAACGCAGGTTAATGCTGCACCTTTCAGCTGCATGTGGAAAACTCTTTGTATGAAAGAAGTTTTTAGGAATCAAGACGTTCAGTTTCCTTTGAGCTTGCCAGAAATATTTAAATGATAGCCTTGATCTTTTGCTGAATCTGTTCAGTCAGCTGCACAGTTCAGGTGTTTTCAAACTGCTCTTACTGTCTGTAATTACTGTCAGAATCCAGAATGCTCACAGATGCACACACTTAATGCTGTTTTCTCTGCTGCTATTTGTGAACCTCTTCAGTCTAAAGTTTGCCAAAAGATTGTAAAAAGGACAAATAAAAACAAACACAGGCAGATTTTAGAGTTTTCCAATAAGATATGCACCTCTAAGTGTCTGTACAGATGTATGTTTCTAAAGACTATAAATAACTGTATCATCCTAAAGGACGCAGGGACTGAGGCTGTGCCATCGTAGGAAATAAAGAAAAATAAAAAACAACAAACTGTTTTCTGATAATGAGTTTAACAGAATACCTAGGTGCCGCGAAAAAAAAAAAAAACTTTCCACTCACGAGAAGGCAACAAATCCAAACTAGAGATCAATCAATTTTTATTGGCCAACAATGATCACTGTCCAAAGACTTGACAATCAGCCATGTGTGTGCACGCTTTATCAATCACCAAATAGGAAACTCACTGCAGTCCGCAGCTTATTTTTAATGCTCTTTTATATATTACTCTTTAGGTGTGCACGTTTTTAAAAGAGTTGTTTAAAACACATTTTTCAAGTTAAGCATTTATTGTTTTATTTTGTTTCATGAAAAATACATCTTAGCCCCCAAAAATGCTCTTAAATATCTACTGTCAGTTCTAAAGATTGGCATCAGTCATTTTATATATATATATAAAAAAAAAAATATATAAAATGACTGA
>NC_056512.1:13667337-13678474 GCF_014905685.2 Nematolebias whitei
CTCATTTGTTAAAGAAAGAAAAAAAACACAAAAGTCACTGAAAAACCTTGAAACTGACAAAAGTAATAATCAGAAAAAAAGACTAAACGTCATCTGGTTGATTTTCAGCTGCGGTTGAACAGAAGTGTTAGGAAGAGAACAACTCGCTGTGGCAGGGAACAGCTGATAGAAGATAAAGTTCAACAATAATTATATTTAAAAAAGGCCTTGATAAATAAAAAAAAAAAGATTCTTCTTATTTTAATATTTTGTTGCACAACTTTTTGATGTTACCACTGCAATCCAGTAATTTCTGTATCACGGTTTGACGCGTGTGCAGGTGCACATTTTGTCCCACGCCTCATGAGCAAACTGTCCCAGAGGTCTCGGGTGTGATGGCTCCTTCTGCAGACTCCAGGTCCAGTTCCAGGTCCCAGAATTTAGCTCATGGCTCAGAAGGTCGCTTCAGGGCAGCTCAACGTTTTGTTGCCATTCTTGGGTGGTTGCATGTTTTGGGTCATGCCCTGCGACTGAGGCCGAGCTGTCTGACTCTGGGCAGCACATTTTGCTCCAGAATGTCTCGATAGTCTTGAGACACCGTGTCTGTAAGCAGCCCCAGAACAGAACCGAGCCTCCTCAGCGTTCCACTGTAGGTGCAGAGTTCTCCTCTTCTCTGCTTCCCTTTTGTCTCTATAAACGTAGAGCTGACGGGACTCAATGCCAGAAAGCTCCAGTTGAGTCTAATCTGTCCAGAGAACCTTCTCCCAAAAGCTTTGTGTCTGCAGTGAATATGAAAACTGCAGTTTGACTTTTTGATGATTTGCTGTTAACAGTGGCGTCCTTCTCTGACTCTGACTTTAAGAGTGACAGGAAGTGTGATCTGACACTGATGTACATTTGGACCTCGACTTTGGAGGTCATGTGTCATTTCTTTAAAAGTTGTTCTGGGCTCTTTGGTGATCATTCATATTTTCAGGCTCTTTGATTTGTCAGTTTTCCTCTTGCAGCCACATTCAGGGAGGTTGTCTCCAGACATGATTAATCTGTGCTGCTGTAGCCACATGAACATTCAGCTGCTTGGAGATGTAGCTTTTATCTTTATATACAGCTCATGTTTTTCTTTCTAAGCTCCTCCTTCTCTTTCTGTGCTCCATGTTCAGTGTTTTACACACCATGATACCAAACAGCACAGTGACTACATCTCATCCTTTAAACAGACTGAATGATCACAAGGTTGACAACACAGGACAATTAGAGGATGCATGAAGTGTCCTGTATCAGTGTCCTCACTGTGTTATAATTTTGTATGCATTGCAGCGCAGACATAAATGATTCTGGACCAAATTCAAAATGTAAAAATATTAATTGTTATTATTTAAGAAGGTTGTTGAGGAACTTGCATCACGATTTATGATGAGCCACACAACAGAGACGAGACGACATATTCAGAGAAGATTTTAGCTTCAAATGTCTGTGTGTGTGTGTGTGTGTGTGTGTGTGTGTGTGTGTGTGTGTGTGTGCGTGTCACACACAGCTCTGCTGGATTCAGAAGGAATAATTGCTGCTTCCTCGTAGGTTTTGTTAATACATAAAGACTGACACAACAAAATGTGGGACTTTCAGAATAAAACAAAAACAGGCTGCAGTCATTTTTAACTCCAACAAACTCTTCCACGTTCAAGCGCACGAGGAGAAACAAAAAAAAGCGAGTTTCTTCAGATTTTGCAGCTGTTTGTATTAAATCAGATATTCTGTCCAGAAAACTAATCAAGCATCACTTGTTTAGGTGGAAGTTTCTTAAACACAATTAGATATCAGGTAAAGTGTGTTAACTTTGTGTTGAAGTAAAAAAAGCACAGACAGGAGGCCCATCCTCCTCATCCTCCTCATCCTCCTCATCCTCATTCCCAACATGATCATCAGAGGACAGAGTTGGACTTCATCAGTTTTACACTGAGGTTCCTGTGATGAAGGTAAGTTTAGAGTCAGTTTTCTTTACAAAATAAAAGCCCGCCCCTTTAATGTGCTGTAAAACAAACACGTAATGACGTTTTATTTACATAAAAAGCTGCAATTCATGACTTACAGGACAACTTTAACAATAAGTCACTGAATGTTTTGATGAACTGAAACACTTTTGCTGTTTTTATGTAAATTGTTAACATTTATAAAATTGTATCTATTATGCCAATCAGCTATTGAAACTGTACAAACTCTACATGTGTCAGGACACATTTAGTGACAAATGTAACATCAAAATGTGGATTTTTTTTTTTTGGGGGGGGACTTTTGAAAAAAGAACTGATTTCATGTTGTGCAATATTGTTGATTTTATTCATTTGTTTTCTTTGAACGGGATCCATTACTTTATTTAATCAGTTTGAAGTTGTTGAAGTGATGATTGTGAGTTTTTCTCATGTGGCCCTTTGGGATTATTTGCAGCTCACCCTCTGTCCTCTGGTGTCGGGATGTAAATCTGGTGAAGGTCCCACATCAAGCCGTCCCTGTCCATCATTTTTCAAAGGTTCAAGGTTCTTTATTGTCATTCACATCATATGTGGTACATAAGGTGGAACAAAATTGTGTACTCAAGGTACAGTCAAAAATAAAAGCTTATGCTTGAACATATATGTTAATCTAATCTATTCATCTTTCCTGACAAAATAAGGAATTAAAAATTCTGCAGCAAAGTATTTGTGCACTAATGTTGGTCCACTTTAAAGCTGCACATCAGAGAACAGCTCTAGGTTTAAAAACAACAAACTAAAACTAGTTTTCTGTTTTAATTTAATTGTGCTCAAGATGAAGACAGTTTGAAACCAGCATCTCTCAGAGCATTAAACACCAGGTTCATCAGTTTTCTGCTTCAGTCTTGCACAAAAAGTTGCACATAACTGGAACAACCCCAACAAACCAACACTAACCAGTTCAGACAGTGTCATAATAGCGTCCGTCCTCATCACGTGTTAACTCACCGTGTGACAGTCTGCACATATTACACGTCTCTCTGCTCCAACACACGCAGTATGAGCTGCTGGGGGATTGACAAACTTCTGCCAAACTTCAGGACACGCGGACGAGGTCATTTATCCACAGAACCAGGTAAATGACTGAAACATGCAGAGTGGTCCTCCAGGACCAGAGGCCTTCCAGTGATTAGTGACAAATCTTTATGAAATGTCCGAGACAACAACTTCTATAAGACCAGAAGTGCCGTTGTCTGCAGACGTTTAATGTGTTTTCCTTAGAATGGATGAGTCAGACCATGCCCTGCCTCAGATCGACCTTTATTAAGATCACAAGTCGGCTCATGGTTGCACCCCACACATGTGAACGGATGCTCAACGGAACTTCCTTTTATTGTGAGTTCTGATTTCCTCTCAACTAAATATTTGATTATTTTTGTCATTTTAGCGACAATGAAAACACAATTTAAAAAAAAGAAAAATGCTTTGAAAACGAGCTGTTAGACGTTTTATTACTTACATCCATTTTTAACTAATAACAACGGAGAGCAAGACTTCTCGCACCAACGCTGAAAATGAGAGGAAAGTGAGTTTGAGGGCAGCTGGTCTAAAACAAATCATTTTCAATGTAAGTGTAACTAAAAGCAGCAGTTGTGTCTGCAGGCTCCACGAGGAGTCATCCACAGACCAGATCTTCTGCACCACCAGCTCTTTGTTCTGATCAAGTCACGTTCTTGCACAAGAACCCAAACACAGAACAAGAATTTTCACTGCATGCACCTTTATTTATTTTGTAACAAAGCTGTATTCTTCCTGTTGTTACTGAAGGGCATATGTTGGTCATTTAATGTATCTTGGAGCTAAAGCACATCATTTACCTTGACATAGTCATTTTAGATTAAGGTTTTATCGCCTTAAATATATTGTGTTTCTCCCATTTGTGCTTTCACAGTTATTTCCACAGTTTGGGCAGTTATTTGTGTGTGTGTGTTAGTTTCCATGTGCAGACTGCAGCAGACCATCAGCGTGTCTGAAGGTCTGAACAGACGTGAAAAAAGATGGAGCTGTGGTTGAACACCTGCAGGGAGGCGTCCTGCGACTCACCCGGGCGTATTTGGACGAGTAGGGGTCCTCGAACAGAGCCCACATGCGGGGCTGCCACACCTCCCACCACGTCGCCCTGCGCCCGTCCTCCTGCACGCACAGACGCTTCAGGTCTCCGTCCGCGCCGCCGGTCAGCGCCGGGTCGTCTTCGGGCGCATCTGGTTCTGGAGTCTCGAAGCTGTCCAGGGCTTCCTCTGCGTCCCGGTGCTGCCTGTAGTTCATCCAGCAGCACGCCTCCACGTCCGTCTCGTCGATGCCCCAGAAGGCGAGCTCCTCCTCGAACAGGGGCCCGCACACGTCGCTCGGACAGTGCAGCTTCCCGGTGCGGTAGTAGTTCAGGATGAAGGCGAAGGTGGCCGGGTGCCGGTCGAAGAAGAACTCGTCACATTTCGGGTCGTAGTCGAAGTTGCTGTAGGCGTCCGGTTCGGTGAGCCAGGACAGGCGCGTGCCCGGCAGGGTCTTCAGGGTGCTCCTGTAGGTCTCGTGCCGGATCCCGCCGCAGTTGATGACGATCTTCTCGCTGTCTGACGCCGAGCCTGTCATGGCTGCGCTGGGGCATGCTTCGCTCGGTGCGGACTGGTCCTCTCCATCCACCGCTCCTCCCGGTTCTGCAGGCTCAGTCCCGACCGAACCAAGTATGCATCTCTGTGCGGGTTCTGCAGTCTCTGAGTACAGGTGTCTGGAGGGAGGAGGAGGAGAGGAGGAGGAGAGAGAGGGAGGTGGGGATGAGGAGTCTGTGGGATCCGGTCCTGCTTCAGCCTCATTTTGGATTCAGAACATTGACATCAGCTGAATTCAAACCATGAAACGAAATAAACTCAGTACTTGATGTGATTAAGTTGAGCTGTGTGCTCTGACAGCAACAAACAGAACCAGTGAAGAGTTCAATTCATTTGGTTTATATTACAAGCACAACATTCACATTTTCATTTAAGAAGCAGCAAAGTTACAACAAAACATTTGACTCTTTGACTTATTTACAACACAAATACTATTTTCACATACAAAAACACATTGTTTTTACACATGAACCCTTTATTATTTTTTATTTCATAAATGAACAGTTTTGTCCCATAAATTGTGCTCTGGGGTCTACTCAGCCATTTCTTCTTCTTTCGGCTGCTCCCTTCCTCAGAGGTCGCCACAGTGAACTAACTGCACGAAGACTTGGCGATTGTTTTTACCCTGGATTCCTGACAGACCACCAAGCTGCACAGACTGACTGAAAATGGCTGATCATGACATTGTATTACACTGTTTAGCACCAGATGGACATCCTGCTCTGTACACCAGAACAAACAAGGTGCAACATGAGCTGAGGCGCCTGAAATACTTGGTCTTTAAAGTTATTTTATTGACATCATAGGCGTCACAACAATTATATGTGAAGGGGATGTGGCCCCCTCACATTTACAAAATACTTACAGCATTTGGACACCCCCCCCCCCCACACACACACACACACACACATACCTTGAAATATTAGTTCACCCAGAGCTGTTTCTATTTCTTTGTGAACTAATCCATTCCACTTGATTAACAGGAGAAAACTCAAACCACTGAAAGTCCACTCCAGGTTTTCCTTGTTACCTGCAACAACTCACCACTCCACATGCAGTGTTTCCTCTAGGTCGCTTGTCAGGACACTCTCTAAGGTTTTTTATTATTAAATAGTTTTTTTGTTGTTGTTGTTGTTGTTGACATGGTGGGGGGAGGAGGGGGAGACACGTCTGTGTTGTACGCTAGCTTAGTGCTATGTTAGTACCAGCAGTTGTTGGCAGGGGTGGTGGGGTTTAGGATGTGTGAGAGAAGTGGAGCGCTACATCAGTAGCATCTTAGCTAGCACATCTGCATTGCGCTAGCATAGCTCTACGTTAGTGCCGCACTAGCTTTACCACACTCCCCATTTTCATCAAATGTTGCTCCAAAGAACTAAAGTCCTGCACACTCTTGATATCCAAAGTGAATAAATAAACAAATGGCCTGCAGTTTCCAAACAAAGATTAAATGATAAACTGCCAAAATGTCATTTAGGCTATGTTTACACTGCAGTTCTCTCCATCTATCCATCCATCATCCATCCATCCAACCAAACATCTGTCTGTCTATCAATCAATCAGCACAACAGCAGCACAACAGCTCAGTGGTTAGTTCCCAGGTCAGGCGACATAGTCTTTCCAGAGTGTCTCAGGTTTTACTCAGGTTCTCCTCCCAGTTGGCCAAGTCCATAAGACCTCCATAGGAAGGCGTCTCACCCTATCTCTTGAGCAAAACACCAAAATACTTTTAACTCCTCCACTTGAGGCAGAACCTCACCCTTCACCTGAAGAGAGCAATCCACCCTTTTCCAACTGAGGACCATGGCCTCAGATTTGGAAAAGCTGATCCCCATCTCGTCTGCTTCACACTCGGCTGCAAACTACTTGAGAGGCAGAGATCATAGCACGATGATGCCAACAAGACTACATCATCCACATATAGAAGAGAAGGAATCGTGAGGCCACCAAACCAGACTTCCACTGGTCCTTGGCTGCACTTAGAAATTCTGTACAAAAAATTATGAACAGAATCTGTGTCAATGGGAAGCCCTGGTGGAGTCCAACTCCCACCCTGAAGGGGTCCAACTTATTGCCGGCAATGTGAACCAAAGTGTCACACCACTTGTATGGGGACTGAACAGCCCATAGCAATGAACCCCAAATCCTAGACTCACAGAGCATCACCACAGTGTATCTCGAGAAGCATGGTTGAATGCCTTCTCCAAGTCCTTAAAGCATATGTAGACTGGATGGACAAACTCCATGACCCCGTGAGGACCCTACTGAGTGTAAAGAGCTGTTCCAGTGTTCCATGGCCAGATCCCAACCCACCTCGGGAGAGGTGCCTCAGGAAACCCTACCAAGGGCAACTGCCCTCAACAGCATAGCTATGATCATGCGGGCACACAAACTTCTCCACCATGATAAGGTGGAAATTCAAAGAGGAGGACACTGAAGACACTGCTGGTCTTAATGCTCAATTCCATTTTTTTTGTTGCTCGGATCTAATTCATGTGTGTGGTTGGTCACACACCTCCATCATACTCCAGTGTGAACTGTGTGCAGGTGCAGAAGAAAATGTAACATCACACGCAGCACAATGTGTTTAAGGAAATAAATATGGATGCTGCATATGTTTGTATATGTGATTCTAAAGTTTTTGAGCATTCAGAATAGAATGAAAAATTATCAGACTTTTTTTTTTGGTTCAGTGTTTATATTTAATCTTGTCTCGTGATAGATGCACCAGTGCAGCATTGTTATTTTTGGAACGGCAGTGGCGTACTGAAAATAGAAACAAACTCAATCCCATCACGAAAGTTTCAGTACAGTCGTTCTCTAACGGTAGTTTCATATGTTGCGGTAGATTATCAGTTATCCAGGACATGGGAAATTAAAAGAACAAAGTTGAAGATACTAGCCTTTTGTTCTGTAGCTGAAGACGCGTGGAGTTTTGAGCTTTAAACTGCACAAGGTTTGCACAAGAATTCAGCACCACAAATGAAAAAGCTGTTCATCCATCCATCCAGCCATCCATCTATCCATCCATCCATCCATTATCTTTACCCACTTCTTCCTTTTCGGGTCATGGGGGTCACAGGTGCCCATATCCAACAGTCACTGTGTGAGAGGTGGGGTACACCCTGGACAGGTCTCCAGTCCATCACAGGGACACATAGAGACAAACGTTTTTGGTTTTGTGGGAGGAAACCAGAGTACCTGGAGAAAACCCATGCATGCACGGAGAGAACATTCAAACTCCACCCAAAAGGTCCCGGGCCAGGATTTGAACTGGCAACTTTCTCGCTGAGCGGCATCAGCTCTACCAACTGAGCCGTCCAATGAAAAAGCCATGGGTCTATTTTTTTAGGGGTGGGGGTTGGTCACATTCAGATTGTCATGAAAAAATCTTATATGGACAGCGTTTGGCAACAAAATAAAAATAAATCAGATTTGTCTGCAGTGTGAACGTAGCCTTGAGAACATTTCAATTGTTTGAATTAATTAAATTTAAACTGTTTGAGTTAAACTAGCCAGTCTTTACACTGTGCTTTTTTTGAACCAGACATTAATGTTTTATGTAGAATATTTTATATGTCGTTTCTGTCATGGCAGTTTCCAAAATGCATTTAAACAAAATGTGAGTCTGCTTCTAGATAGGAGCAGTGATCATCTGAGACATACTACTGAATGTACATTAAAGTATGGTACAAAAACACGAAAGCCTCCTAATAATAATATGATTGTTTTTTAAAAAAATGAGAACTTACAGATGTCAATTTTAGCATGATTTTAGGCAACATCATGTAATAAATCATAAAAATGTCATGTCATATGTTTTGATTGTCTCTGCGGGTTATTTACTGTAAAGGGAGAGAAGCCAACATTTTAACAATAATTCCTGCAGAGCTTAGAATAGGTTTAAATGGCACAAACTGTGGGAGAATTGTGTTACCTGTACACAATAAGAGCAAAGCTTTGGACACAAGTAAAGGAACACTAATAGATTGCACAAAGCTGTTCTTTCTGGTTAATGCTGAGAGATGTCATGTGGGAGAAGTTTCTTCAATCGATCCACAATTAAATTAATTTATTTAATAAAAAATATAGATGAAATAGAGGTGTAAATACAATATAAATGTTAGGATTTGGTTTTATTGTCCTGCATAAAAGTAAATCTGTTTTTTACTAAAACACTTATCTGTTCTTTTTCTGTCCTCTGCATTACTCTGCTTTCTCTGCATTGTCTTTCAATCCACTTAAGCACTTGGCTTTATTGGAGCAGAGCAAAAAGGAGTATGGTACAGATTTTTATGCTCACTGCACATCTCCCACTCTCTCTCTCTCCCCACTCCTTTCCAACACTGTCCCTACCATCAGCAAAGGGGAGGAGTGAGAGCAGAGCTAGTAGAGTATCTGCTGAGCTCTACAGAAACAGCAGAAAATACTGCAGACCATGAGAACATTAGTGTGGTCCCGTTCCCCCTCCTCTCTCTCTCTTTCTCTCTCTCTCTCTCTCTCTCTCTTTCTCTCTCTCTCTCTCTCTTTCTCTCTCTCAGACATATACACACTCTCTCACTCCGAACGCAGTATACTCTCCATTTCCCTCTCAGCCAGTCCTATTCAGCTTTGCTGCATTACCCCCACATCTTCTTATCCCCCCACCTAACTTCTTCAGGGTGCAAAGCTAATGTGCTGCACCGGCTTATTAACCTTCCTACTATGTTAGGGTCTGTAGTGACCCATTTTAAATTTTAAATCATGATACTGTCTTTTAAATAATTTTTTTTGCATCAAGGCTTTTTGACTTTGTCTGGAACCTTTATTTAAATAAAAAAAAAATATTTTTTTTTTCACTAAATTTAATTTTTATTTTTTATAGAACAACACGCACTTGCCGCGCTGGGGTCATTTGTGACCCAGTTATGGTATAAGACTATCAACCAATAATCAGTGTCAAAACTGAAATCATAAACACACTGTGACCTCACTAACTTTGTCATACATATGTTAGGGCCTTCTGTTTTTACCTGTTTGTCTACTTCACTGACCAAAACATCCCCATTTATCCGTACTACTTTTATTGATAAGTCCCTCATACTCTGCTCCCAAAAACTGAAAAAGTTCATCCAGCTGTAGATGCAGAGACATGTTGAGGCATGCCCATGTAGAGATAAGCCTACCTGGATAGCCATGCCCATCTTGATAGGCAGACCTAGATAGACACACCCACCTGGGTGTGTCTCTACATGGGCATGTAGAGACATGTAGAAACAGACACTCCATTTTACCTAGAGCTTGGCTGCATACCAAAATGAAGAGAAGATTCACAGTACAAGAAGCTCTAGATCACATCCTTGCTGAAAATGATGCAGAGGACACACCTAGTGACACAGATGAGCCAGTTTCTGAGGAGGACGATGCTATTGAATATGAATCAGAGTACACAGACTCGTCGGATGAGGAGGGCACAGGTGCTGAAGCTGCTCCTGTAATTGAAACCTATAAATCCAAAAAGGGTAACATCACTTGGAGTGCGATTCCTCCTGTTTCACATGGCAGGGAAGCTGCTGAAAATGTTATGAAGATGACCCCTGGGATTACAAGGTTTGCTGTGACACGAGTAAGTGACATCAAGACATGCTTTGATTTGTTTATGCCATAGTCACTAAAGAAAGTCATCATTGCTATGACAAACCTCGAAGGGAAAAAAGTTCACGGTGACACTTGGAAAGACATTGATGAGGAGTGCCTGGATGCTTTTATTGGTGTTCTTCTTCTCGCTGGCGTGTACAGATCCAGCAATGAGGCCCTTACTAGTCTCTGGGATGTGTCCACAGGCAGGAGTATTTTCCGCGCAACAATGTCACTTCAGACCTTTCAAATGATCTCAAGAGTCCTCAGATTTGACAACAGAGATACTAGAGCACGGTCTGACAAGCTTGCTCCCATCAAAGACGTCTGGGATAGATGGGTGAAGCTCCTTCCACTGATGTTCAACCCAGGACCAGAGGTGACAGTGGATGAGCGTCTTCTCCCTTTCCGTGGAAAATGCCCCTTCCAGCAATACATGCCCAGTAAGCCAGGCAAATATGGCATAAAAATCTGGGCAGCCTGTGATGCGAAAACCAGCTATGCCTGGAATCTACAGATTTACACAGGCAAACTTGCAGCTGGCATCCCTGAGAGGAATCAAGGAAAACGGGTAATCCTTGATATGACTACTGGACTGCGGGGTCACAATATCACGTGTGACAATTTCTTCACCAGCTATGATTTTGGACAAGAACTTCTCAAGAGGAAACTTACCATGGTGGGCACAATAAGAAAAAACAAACCTGAGCTGCCCCTTGAAATTTTGCAGGTGAAAGACAGGGCTCCACTGTCTTCAAAATTTGCTTTTACAGAAACCACCAGTGTTGTTTCATACTGTCCCAAAAAGAACCGGAGTGTGGTACTTATGTCCACTCTTCACAAAGATGCAGCTGTGTCAACAAGAAGCGACAAAAAGCCTGAAATCATCCTGGACTACAATAAAAACAAATGAGG
>NC_056512.1:13678574-13683167 GCF_014905685.2 Nematolebias whitei
ATGTGTGTGTGTGTGTGTGTGTGTGTATGTATATACATACATATATACAATAAGTTGCCTTTAGTAGCTTACCTGCAGCTGTTTGTTATTGGGAACCAACATGTATTTCATAAAGTTTTTCTTAAAAGGTCATCTAAATTGACATTCCTATTTTTTAGGTTACCTGTGAAATATTTGTGTGAATTGTAAAAAGTTGGCAAAACTTTTCTATTATTTAACATTTTCTCTTTCTGAATTCTTCTGCATTCTTTTCTTGGGATTGTCCAATTCTGTCGAGTGACTTTTCTCAAAACGATGTAAAGTTTGCGTTGCATGGGTTTCCATCACAAGCAATAAGGACTAATAATGTGAAAAGATTTTATAATTTTGTTTAGAACATTAAGGGAGCGTTGGAGTTCAGAAGCATGAGTATGCACAAGCAGAAGCATGCAGGATAAAACTATATATTTATATTTAGCTCTTTGAAAGCAAAAAGACGAGGAACTAAACATGCTGCATGTCAAAATGCTTTGATGCTACTGGTCTGAGCAGCTCAACCTAAGTACTGTAGGGGCTCGGTAAGGGAGGGGTTTACTCCAAAATGAGGGTGGGGGGTATTTTTACTAGGAGCTATTAACTAGTAGCAGCTTTCATATACTGTAGGTCTTGAGATACTTGATCCTTGTTTTTTATGAAGAACTGTTTAAAAGCACTGCATTTGTTCAATATATGCAAACAAGCAGCAAATGTGTACTAATGCAAAGAAATATGAAAAAATATATTTATTTATTGCTGTTATCTCCACTCCTCTTCTGTGAAGCAAGACGAGAGACCTGTCTCATCCTAAAGTTTTCTTACCTCACCATTATTTTGCTTCATATCACATCTCCTTCCCTGTAAATTCAGACTTCACCAGATGAATGTCTCAGTTCAGTAGAGCCTTGTTTTTTTTTTTAATTTGGTGGATTTTTGTTTTCTGCATTAATGAATACAGCCATAAAGGTTCATTCCATGACAACAAGTAATCCAGTCTGCTGATGGTGAAGTTAGTTTTCCAGGCCTGTGATCTGGATTGATTCCAGTTAAGATGACGCAGGACAAACATGTAAATGATGAATTCAAGTGCAGAAGATTAGAATAGACGTGTCTCAGTTGCTTTGAAGTCTGTAAGAAATATTTCTTTTTAGCAATGCTTGAGTGTTATTTTTCAAATTGTTGTGAATCTAATAATTGTTTAATTTCTGCCACCTTTGGCTGTTTCTGTTCCATTTTGGCTCATAACTCAGGTACCTTGCTCACAGTCTCATGTCCGACAACGTTCTCTCAGTCACAGTTTGGACATAAAAAGAGAGAAAGAGAAACTTGAGCTCCTTCCTCTGTACATGTCTTAACCATCTGCTGCATTCCTTTATTCCAAAATGTTTGACTTGTGTTCAGATGTGTAGCATTTCTTCTGCCCCTCTGTAATAACGGGACGTTATTGTCTGCGAGTCATTAATGTCTCACCCGTCTAGAAACGTTTCAAAACTTAAAAAAAAGGAAAAGAGTTAAAAAAGATGGACTTGGCTGAGGAGGCGGAGTGACAGAAACTGTAACAGAGCTGAGGAAGGTGTGCATGATGTTTTCTGAGTGTCTGTCAGCTGAGCAGCGTCGCGGTGAGGAGGTGTGGTGATGTGATGGAGGACAGAAAAAAGAAGGAAAAATCCCTCCATGTAAGAAAGTCAACTTCACTGTTTTGTGTCCTTTTGTCGTCCTCACCTTGTGTTGGTTGTTGTGACGTTTCCTTTTTTCGTCCTGTTTGACTTTGTTTTTTGTGCCACCGTAGTCTCTGTCTGTTCCTTTCTTAAACCACATGGAGCGACTTGTTCTTGTTCCCTCGAAGGTGCTCGACTCAACTGCACCCAATTAAAGAAATGAGAAAGTTCTTCTTGGATGCAGATAACTGTCTGTTGACAGTTTAACAACCTAAACCAAACAAACAAAACTATAAATACCGTATTTTTTGCCCTATAAGTCGTGGTTTTTGCATAATTTGCATGCCCTGTGATTTATACGCTAAAGCGACGTATTTATGGATTTTTCCCAAATTTATAAACTAATTTTTGGCCGAGATATGACTGTTTTCATTCTGACTGAAAAAATTTGAACACTGCCATTTTCAGCCACTAGATGGCACTCAATTCATTTATATAGCGCCAAATCAAAACAAAGCTGTCACAGGGCACTTTACAAGAACATTCATATACATAGAAAAGCCAATTAGCAAAGTTCTCTATCTAAGGATAGAGAACACTCAAGCACTATGGCATGCCGTTGTGTCATGTAATAGGTAAAAGTGGCTATTAATGACTCAATCTGCTTGCCATAGCCTACCACCTTTGTCCAGCTCACCTGGAGCAACCGTCAAATCGGCTTCATTTCACTGCGCCGCCCCAGTGAAATGCAGCTATTTTGACCATTGAAGTTCATTTATTAAGTAAAAGTTCAACTGAGACACACCTTTATTATAATTTCAAGCAACCAAATACTTGTTTTTAATAGCTAATCTTGTTAAATTCTTGTTAAAGTCCTCCCACGGCCACCATTTGGCAGCCCATCGATTTTTGGCACTACACCGGCCCACATTTCCAGGTTGTCAGCGGTGACATATAACAAACACGACACGTCAGCAGTGACTCATAATAGATGCGACATATACGGTGAAGCAACATATTTATGGATTTTTTCCCATTTTATTAGACATATTTTGATTGATGCGACTTTTAGGGCGGGGCGACGTGTACGGCGGGAAATACGGTACTCGTTCAACCAAGTCTTGCACAAACTGAGACTTTAGATTTGAACCGCTCCTGGTTGGTTGTAATTCACAATTTTAAAACTTAAAACTGGTCTTTTACAATTTATTGGACTTTAATTTTGATTTAAACTTTAAGAATTTGGTATGTGAGCAAACTAAAAAGCATCGTCAGTGATTTCTGCAGATGAAAGCTTGATGCGAGTCACACAGACAGAGAAAGGCGTTGTGTGCATGATGTCACTGCTGAGTGAGCATCACGTCCTTTTTATTTCCTGCTGTGGTTTATTCTTGCATTTCTTTACTGACACGTTCCATCAGAACACACAACTATTTCACCCTGACCCCCACTGGAAAGTGCTGATCAGGAACTGTCAATGTGTGGTCTTTTTCACCTTTGTTTTGATTATTATCGGTAGCTTTGCAGCTGTAGTAAAATATATTTGTCTTCCAATAATTTCGAACACTCTGGATCTCATGACGGCCTTTTTGCCTGCAGCATCTTTAGAATGTCACCTTCTATTGTCATTCTAAACGCACAAGCTCTGCCATAGTTAAAGCACTCATTTATGCTTTATTTTAGACAAAAATAAATACAAATGTTTTATTTTGTACCTGTTTATAATTTTTTTTACAATATATGTTAATACATGTAAAACTTTTGTTTTTTATTTCTTAATAGTTGATGTTTGATTTGTTGTTTGTTGTTGTTTTTGACACCCTACAAGAATTGTTTGTAAATTAAAACTTTTTTCCTAAGCAGCATGCAGCCCCAAAAGAGGAGGGTTGGGGGGGGGGGGGGGGGGGCGGAGGCGCACTCAAAGTACCTGAACTTTGCAGGATTTGGTGAAAGGCGTTGATTAAATAAATCAGAATGAAATTGTAAAGGCTAAAAGAACAGCTTTTATGTTTTGATTGTGACGGTGCGTTCAAGTGATATTTTTATGGAGCTTTAAACCACATTCCTTTGTCTTATTGATATTTACTCATTTGCTGTTAGACACTCAAAGACATGAATGATGGATGAAAAAAATATTAAAACGTATAAAGAAATCTACAAAAAATATATAGTAATTGTGTCTGAAGGTTATGGATGTTTTTCTGCAATAACTACAATATAACGCAGTATTTTTATTAAGGCAGCCTGAGATGTGGTTTATACAGCCGACAGGTGAAGGAGAGATGCAAACAGCTTAACGGGTCTCAAGTACATGAAGTGATGTAAACTCCAAAACTTAACACACAAATGCAAAAAAAAAAAAAAACACTGCAAATACCAAAAACACAAAAACAATGAGACATGCTGCAAACTCTCCAAAAAAACAGAAGTGCACCAGACCAGGAGGGGTACTGGACCACCAAGTAATCTGGGACCAGACCCCCTCCCCCTGTAAACACTTTCTATCTGAGCAGCCACTGACCAAAACGTGTTGTATTTTAAGAGTTCAATGTGCACAGAGTACTTGAAGCTTCAAAGTATTTTATTTTAAAGAGAAATGTTTTCTGGTTATTTTAGTCTAATTGTCTTAAGAAGCAGCAACCAGCAATTATTACAACAGAATCCTAAATATGTCAGTTTTGGTACCAAGAGTATGTTAAGAACATATTTTCTGTCCTAATGGATCAATAATATTATTTTAATATTTAATTAATCAATTAATTAATAGAATCCAAACGTTGCAGAGCTCTGATTTATTTTTATATATATATATACACACTTTTTCAAAAACATGTAAAATAAAACAAATATAATATTATTTTAATATTTAATTAATCAATTAATTAATAGAATCCAAACGTTGCAGAGCTCTGATTTATTT
>NC_056512.1:13683267-13691948 GCF_014905685.2 Nematolebias whitei
TATATATACTTTTCCAAAAACATGGATCTTACAGCTTCACAGAAGAAAGACATGGTTTCCACCACAACAAAGTATAAATAAAGTAGCCACTTTTTAAAACATTAGCCTGTACCATTTCTAATTAAGAGGGGTGGAGCCAACATTTACATTTTCTATATGAAAATAACACACACTTAACTAAATTAAATCCCTAGAGAAAACAAACATTTTAAAACAATAATTTAAACAATAATTTAATTTAAACAATTTAAAGCTAAACAACAACAACCTAAACCCAACCAGAATCCAAAACATCCCCCTCCCTCTCAGTCCGTGTGGCCTCCCCCAACGAGGCTGATTGAAAACAGCAGTTCTTTGTCAGCACTGCTCAAGGGCACGCTTTCATGGCAGCACGTGACTCTGTGACCTCAAAGAGAAGGAGAGACTGATCAGAACAACAAAATCTTAAAGTTAAATGAACAATTTGAGCACCACGTTTAAACCTTTTTCCAAATACAAACAAAAAAAATACATTTATGCATTAAGTTCATTTAGATCATAGAAAATACAAACAGCGCCTGTTAGTGAGGGGGTAAATCCCTCACAGTGACCCCGACCCCCTAATTCTGAAACATTTCCCAATGTGGCAACAATTCTCTAATGCTTTTTGTTTATATTTATGTTAAAGTTTCTGGTTTTCTTATGAAATATCAAATGACGTGATTTAAAGCCGTTGTCTAACCAAAGTTTCATTTTCTATCTGTTCCTTTAACAGTAGCTACTTTTTGTTTCCTAACGTTACCAAAACGTCTCTTTAGTTGAGAGATTATAAATATCCTTGCATACTATGAAATATTATGGTTTATTATATTACGTATTATAACTTTAAAAAGTGGCAGCTCTGCTGTATTTACAGGGGGTCTGGTCCCAGTTGACTTGGTCCAGTCCCCCTCCTGGTCTCCTGGTCCATTTTGAGGAGTGAGTTTGCAGCGTTTGTTTGCTGTTGTTTTGGTGTTTGTGAGTGTTTTTGGTATTTGCAGCATTGTTTTCCTTTGCATTTGTTTTGATAGTTGTATGATTCTTTTATTTTCTGTGATAGCAGAATTTTTCTGTTGTGTTTGTTGTTTGTTTGTTTGTTTGCATCATTTATGTGTTTGTTGAGCTGTTTGCGGCTCATTTGCATCTGCCTGCTACCATAGGTTTATTATTATTTTTATTATTATTATTATTATTATTATTTATTTCTGCCACTACAGTAAAATGCAGAACTCATTTCCAACCTTCACAATAAGAGCCTGGAACACAAACACTGGAACTGACTTTTATTTCCTCAGACTACTTCCTGGTCTAGACTGCAGCTTCTGTTTCACCATGGAGTAAAATACTGTAAGCTGCTTTTATACACTTTAGACATTTACAAACAGGTTTTGCGTGTTAGCACTGCATGATCTTTGAATATTCACAATAAGACTTTAAGCCTTTTATTGTGAAGGACTGGAATTTTTTTTTCAACTTTAGTTTAGCTGGAGTGATCAAATAATCTGTACCTTGGACTGATTAAAAAATACATCATATTCTGTAGTCAGCTCTGTAACAGAGGCCTCTCGTAGATTAATAAAGAGAAATGAACAGAAAACATCCAGGAAGACGAGGAGGTCCACGTCCTCTGGAGGAAATGCTTTGTTTTAAGTTCAGTTTTTCCAGTGATAAAATTCATACTTTTATGTCATGTTTAAACTTTAATCTCAAAATTAAAAAGAAAAAACATTCCTCTTAGTTTTTTTTGTAGAGGGACTAATGTTAATGTTCAGTTAAACAGACATAAACCAGTTCACTGTGATCATCGACACAACTTGATTAAAGTCCTTGGTTGTTTCTCACCGATCATCAGTTTCATGTAGTTTCCTTCCTGTCATCAAACTGTGATCAGCACATGGCAACAATAAGACGTGGTTTGAAGCTCCAGGAAAACACACTGATGCACTTTGAGCTCAAAAGTTTATGAATGTAAAAAATTTCTGATGATGCTTTTGGCAAAAAGGCCCACACCTGAATAAATCTTTCAACAGAAGGAAAATGTGATGGTGGCTAAATTAATTGTTATTTCTGATCGTAGTTCCCTAAACGCTCCAGACTGATGTCTGTTTGTGCTTTTATTGTTTTGTAAATTATAAAATAATAATATCTAATGCAGCCGTTTAAAAGCTTCTCATTAAGCTCAAAGGGCCTGTTTGTACTTTTTACTTTACCATGAAGTTTATTAATAAAACCTAAACGATAGCATTTATTTTTTGAAGGTCTTTAAGATGTTTTTTAGCTCACTTTTGTCAAAATAAAAATAATATAGAAGATGAGCTATAAGATAACAGGATATATATTACTTTTAAATTTCTTTACTAACTTTCATAAAGTACAGTATCTAGTTATGTATCGTTTATGGAAAAACAGCATGTGAAGTTCCTTCAGTAACTCTTTAACGTAATAAACTACCGTAGTTCTTCAGCTACAACTGTCTGTAACTTCAGCTTTGTAGGAAAGAAGCATCATGTGAAATGTTCTGATAATAATCTGAAAGTGCTTTTTCTTTACGTTATGAAACTTGGGCTCTACACGCAGGTGAAGCAGCGCGTGAGCAGTGAGGGAACTAGTGTTTTGCTCAAGGGCATGGCAGGGATTTTAACCTGAGACTTTTTGGCCCCAAATTGTCTACTCTACCACTGCACCACCGCCCCAAATACAAATCTGTATTATATTACCGTAATTTCTGGACTATAAGCCTCTACTTTTTTCACACGCTTTGAACACAACGAGCTTCATGCTGCCAGAACGTTTAGCTTTGTCACACCCAGGCGCTCACAGAGCTGCACAATACACATCTCTCTTGGGGGGGTGGGCCCTCGTGACTCAATGAGAATACCTGAATAAATAAAGGTAAAAAAAAATCTGACCAATGAAATTTCAGAACAGGTCACAGTGGACCAATGAAATGGGGAGGAGAGAATGGGGGGGGGGGGGGCCCTGCATGTGTAGATCAACTTTGAAGATGAAGATAGTGTTCAATGACTTCCTGGTAGGCTATTGTTTTTTTTTTTTAACAAACCGTGTTACAGGCACCGTTGAAAAAAAAAAAACAACATTTACTACATATTTGTGTATGTTACCAGTTTATATTTAATTATAAGTTTAAAACATCTTTCTGTGTAAATATCTCATGTTACAGCGTGGACTGTATTTGTACAAAATTATTATGATTATTTTTTTATTAGTGGGCGCGGCTTATATTCAGGTGCACTCAGTAGATTATAGAAATTGCAGTAATGCACTGCAGTGAGCTGATTCTAAATAATTATTTAAAAATATGATGCGTTTAAAGTCGTTCCTTTTCAGTTTGTCTTAATTCACAACATCTCGTCCTTCAGGGTGGTGGTGGTTCATTTGAAAGCGAGTAGGTTCATAAAAACCAAAGAAGAGATTTATGTCTGTAGGAGAAGCTCAGGCAAGTTTCAAGTATTTTCCTTTTATTCAAATAAATGTAAAGAAAGACGAAGTGAGAAAAGAAGCTGAGGAAACAATGTCTGAATGCAAGAAGTGCTCCAGTGTCTTGAACTTTATAAAACCAACCAATAACCAGACAGCTATGAAACCTTTCCGATGTTTTAGAAGAATAAAAAAAATATCTACCAAACTTTCTGAAATGTCATCAAAGTATAACATTTTTGAAGTCAGTATTAGTTGCTGCTGTTGGCTTGAAAACATTTCGATGTGATGAAATAGAAGCAAAAGAAAACATTACTTTACCCACCTTCATCATTTCACTGCTGTCACCCGGATCAACACCAGGCCAGGACTTTCTGCATCTCCAATCTGATTGAAACGAATAAATAGACATAAAACCTTCAGAGTTTAAATTGAAAGGGTCACAAAAAGACTGAACGTCGTGGTCTGGTGTCTGAAAAATCACACAAGTTGTTACCGTTTGACTTTATATTGCCACTAATTGTTTTCTTTGTATATTCCGTTGCAGTGCTGAGCTTCTAACTCAACACTTTCACCTCAAGAAGAAAACTTCACATTCTACCGAGCAGCTTCCCTCAAACATTCTCAATGTAGAAACTGAAAGAGACAACAAGACAGAGCACGCGGCGACGCGGACACCTAATTATTTCCATGGTCTCATGCAACACGAAGAAACTTCTAATCAACAAGAAGACTAAATGTTGGGAACGGTAACTGAGCAAACAGCATGCAGATCCCTGGACGAGCAGCTTCCGACTCTCACCTAAAACCATGCGGCATGAAGTGGTTTTATTTGGAAAGGCTCCATTTTTACCCGTTGGTATGGTTTGCTCCGTTCAGCAGCTCCACCAGTTTCTGCTGCTCTTTAACACGACGCTGCTGCTTCCAGGACTGACCTCAGACATATCAGAAACTGCAAGCCATACTCCACTGGACATTAAAACACATTTTACCATCGGCTGTAAAACAAGAAGCTGATTTCTGAAGAAAAAAGAAAAAAACCTCACATCACCAAGTTCCTTTTACTGAACCATAGTTTAACCAAAGACACGTGTATGGACATATCATTGAGCAAAACAGACAAAAACAACTTTAAACTTTAAAAAACATCTGCTTCAAGAAGAGCGGGATTTTCTGATGACGTCTGTTTTTTTCACTGCGCCGCCTCAACCTTCCTGTTTCCCACAATAACACACCCAGTACTTTTTATGCTTGGCATGAATTAAACCAGTTAAAGCCCCAAAAGACAATCAAGATGAAATCAAACAGTCATGAGGGCAACGGGGAAATGGGGTCAAATAAATCATCTGCCAGGTTAATACCCTTTACCTTACTGGTAATTTAATTTAAAAGATTTAAATATAAAAACACAGTTCATGCAGGAAACAGCCTCTCTGAAAACATCAGGAGGTTCATTCTTTTAGTAAAGAGGACAACATTCAGCAGAATTATGACTTCTGAGGAAAAACATTACTCTGACATGAAGCTGGTAAAGATTAGAAAAACGTCTACGGTTCTTCTCATCAACGGTCATGGCAATAACTTTTCAAGGCATCGTTTACCAGCATGAATATTCTGCATGACTTCTGCACTTTTATCCCCAGTAACAGGACAAAAAAAAAAAAAAAAGACGTTGTATGAAATGAAAATGTAAAAAAGACGAGTTGATTCGCGTTTTAGTTTTCAAACGAGGAGAGCAAGAAAGAAAAACCTGTAGGTTGCGTTGAAAGGAAGCAGGTGGTTTACGCTCTTGCCAATCTTTTATTTGAGGTATTTTTTCTTTTTCCACCAAATATAGTTTTCATCAAATGAGTAATGATCAAATTGCAAACGTTTCTTACTTTTTTGAAAAGGGCTAAAACATAATTTTAGGAAAAGATTAGTTTATTCCTGACAGCCAGTTTCATTTAGACTCTTTAGATTTGTAGAAAAGATGCTGCTGGAATCTGAGCAAAACTCCTGTTTGTGTTGGAAATGACTTGTCTCCAGGTCTAGGCACACGTGAAGTCATTTGTTGTAGTTCCTTGTCACTTTACTTGACTTAGTGTTGAGCAATTAAAGCAAGTTCAGTAGCTCTGTAAAACTAGTGATCCTATTTGAGAATAAAAAAACATAAATACTGCATTTACTTCATATGCATTACTAAATCCAGCATGAAAAGCTGTACGGCGCGCTTGAATTTTCTTTTTGTTTGCCATTTTATGTTATTTTTAGATCAATTTAATGATCATTAAAAATGGCACTGCGCCACAAATCGAACATGAAATGTGGTTTTTCTCAGGAATACTCTGTATTAACATTGAAATCTATAAACATTCAAACACAGCTGTAGATATTTTCAACGTTTCAATGATAATTTCAGATTCTAAACAGTGAATTAATCTGAATCTCTTGCCTTGAACAGGTCAGGTAGATGTGCTCATGGCAGACGTTGTGTTTGACCATAAAAGATGAAATCGTGGTTCGGATCTCTGATGCCACAATCTTTACGTCTTCCTATCAAAACCCATAGAATAGGGCTGTTCAACTGGCGGCTCGGGGGCCAAATCAGGCCCACGAGTGTTGCTCAGTTTGGATTCATTTCAAAATAAAACGAGATTTTAAATCGTAAAACAATCGTACTTTATGAAAATAACTGCTGGATGTCCGGCCCCTGAGCAGTTGAGTTGGATAGCCCTGCCACAGAAGTACTGTGGTGCAGCAGTATGCAGAGAAAATGTGTTCGTGGCATTCCTTTTGCTTTCTGCATCTTTGCTGTGTTTCTTCAAAGAGTTGAACTCAGTCATGTGACCCTGAGATGAAAAAAAGAAAACATGTAAAGGTTTTTGTACAGAAGCATGAGCCTATGCACACCCCATAGTATGTCAATATTGTGCTGAAAAGCATTGGTTGTATGTTTAATGTGGGGCTATGGGTGGGCTGGGGGTTAATTTATTATTTCCATCCTCTACGCTTCCCACCAGTGGAGCAGGACCAGCTGGACAGAAGTTCAGTCGGCTTCATTTCAGAACTTCATGCTTCAATTCTGCTCCTGTTCAGGACAGAAATAGAAATGGTCATGTTTGAGCAACAAACAATTATTCATAAAAAGACGGTGTTGGATTTTGCTGTTGTTTGAGAGTCATGTAGTCACAAGTCTGGACTTGAAGTCTTTCTAGAAGAAAACTAGATTTAAAATGAGCAGAACGACGTCAGGGTTTGATGAAGGGTGGACTTCACCTAATTAAAAAGCTTATTTTAGATATTGGCTCCATGAAAGTATATATTTTATAAACAATCTATTTTCTGAACACTTTTAACAATTTGCAAATGTAAAAAAATATTAGTTTTTCTATTTACTATAAATTCAACGTAATCAAATAATCCGAAGACTTCCGAAACAAATTAAAGTTTCCTTGAAACAGTTAAACATTTAAAAACGTTTTGCACCGTTGCTGTTCAACTAAAACTAATATTATTTCTTTTAAAACTTCACAAACACTTCTACTGTCTGCATATTATTATTATTATTATTATTATTATTATTATTATTATTGACTTTATAAGAAATTCTTCTGACACAAACCAGTTTTCAACCCAAAGCTGAAAACATTCATCATCAACAGTTAGTTTTTGTTTTACATTCAATGCAAATAATGTTTTATGCATTCTAAATAAATTTAAACTTGAACTTTAATTTATGTGTATAAAGTATAAATAATATAAAGTATAAATAAAAACAACTTAGTGTATTATTTGTATATTAAAACATGTTTAAATTTAAACGTGTGCTGTGTAAAACCAAGCCCAGACACAATTAGTAGAGCTAACTTCCCTTCAAATTTATAAAACAAATAAAACATTATGATACTATGATGATAAAAAATCCTAATTGTTTAACCTTATAACCACTTTACAGTTTCAGTTTATTAGTTTATTGAAGTGGTTTATCTATAGTGTGAGCTAATTTCCTGCAAGATTTAATTTAAAATAAATAACAAATAAATGCCACCAATTAAACTGTTTCTTCAAGCAGCTTCATGACTAAAAGTATGCAAATAAGTTATTGTTCTGGATAAACTAACAAACACTGAACTAGTTGTCACGTAATGTTTTTAATGAAGTGGCGAACCCTGTGCTGGAACCATCACATAGACGATAATTATAGAGACAGTCTGAGTAAACTGATAAAAACATGACGTGTGATGCAGAAGACTCGAGTCCATCCCATCATTTCCACCATTCCTCTGTCTTCAACTTATCACTTCTTATGTTTTCCTCTGAAATTTTAAAGCCATTTTAAAATGCATTTGTGAAAAAAGAAAAGCAGTTTTGTTTTATGTGAGACTAGTTTTTAAACTAAAAGGTCCAGCAACAAATCATCGTCCTATCACCTTTTTTTGTAAGAGCAAAAAATATATGAAGTCCTGAACATCATTTTTGTTATTATTTATTTGATTTTTTTTTTAAAAATCAGTGCTCTGAGTTTAGTGATGCAGGTTTGTGTTTGGAGAAAAAAAGGGAGAGGGGGGTGGGGGGGCAGCAGAAAAGATGAACGACCTCCTTCCCTTTCGCAATAAACATGCTGGATCAGAATAAACTGTCAAAACTAGAGAGAAAATATAGCTGAAACTTTTGATTGTAAAAATGTATTTAGGTTGAATGTCTAACCTATTATGTACCTTAATACTTTCTGAAAGATGTAAAAAAGATTTTATGTAAAAATATTTATGAAAAAAGTCTGCTGTAAAAAAACAACAAAGATTTGACTGTATGTTCGCACTGACTGAGCCCCTTAACTGATAAAAATGTATTTTAAAAAAAAAAATGAAGAAAACAAAAGACTAACAACAGTAATCAAGTTTATTGAGAAGATAAAAAGATACTAAATAAAAATATTACAAGTTAAAGCCCATTTTCCATTTTATTTCCTGTGCCATTTAAATTATACACAAAAGTACTTGTTCTCACTTACTCGTTCACTTGGAATTTGTTATTATGTGGATGGATGGATGCATAGATGGATGGATGGATGGATGGATGGATGGATGGATGGATGGATGGATGATGGATGCATAGATGGATGGATGGATGGATGGATGGATGGATGGATGGATGGATGGATGATGGATGCATAGATGGATGGATGGATGGATGGATGGATGGATGGATGGATGATGGATGCATAGATGGATGGATGGATGGAT
>NC_056512.1:13692048-13702651 GCF_014905685.2 Nematolebias whitei
TTCACATCATAAGTGCGTGTGGGATCTCGCCCCGCTAGGAAGGTTAAAATATCCTGCAACACTGTGTCTTGCTGTGAGTGTGTTTCATCATCACAGTCAGTCCAAAGTGCTACAACCTCAGACAGTGAAATACCTCTAAGTAACGACAGGCACACAGTATACAGTGCTATAGCCTCTGTCAGTAGAATAATCCAGATACTCTAAACCAACCACGGACATGCAGTCCACTGTTTTATAGCCTCAGTCAGTTGAATACTTAATCAGCCACCGGCACCTAGCCCACAGAGCTACAACCTCCATCAAGAGAAAAGCCCAAACTAAATTTACCTGTGGTTCATAATCCCTGAGAACATTCCACAACACACCTTCTGCTTCTACCAGACACATCATCCTATCTGACACTCTTTTCACCTCTACTACATTATTATGCCATTATTAGATTAGTAAATTTCGTAGTTCATATCTTAGGTCTTGCTACTGTTTTTCTTTACAGTTTATACTTTTGTTGGATGTAACTGGGACCCAGTGTACACAGTTTTGTTCCACCACATGTGCCACATGTGATAAGAATGACAATAAAGAAATCTTATCCCTATCCTTATCCTAATACTTTGAACCAATCACAGGCATACAGTACACAGTTCTACAGTCTCATTCGATGTAATAATTCTAATCAGCCACTGGCACCTAGCCCACAGCGCTACAACCTCCATCAAGAGAAAAGCCCAAACTAAATTTACCTGTAACCCATGAGAACATTCACCAGCACACATTCTACTTCTACCTTCAGACACATCACCCTATCTGACACTCTTTTCACCTCTACTACATTATTTACCAACTCCTCCTTCAGGACCACCCCTACTCCATTTCTCTTTCTATCCACACCATGATAAAACAGCTTGAACCCTGCTCCAATGCTGCGAGCCTTGCTGCCCTTCCACTTGGTCTCTTGGACACATAAAACATCTACCTTCCTTCTCTGCATCATGCCAGCCAGCCCTTTTTACCTATCCTTTTCTCTATGTTTTAGAGTTGCTACCCTCATTTCAGTGGTTCATCTTTCCCACACACATTATGATTTTTTTGGTCAGAAGGATTCAAACCAGTATGTATCTGGAAGATGGCATACTAGTTTAGTCACCTGACTTTGATGTGGTAAGATCAGGGGATCGGTGTTCAAATCCTGGTTCCAACCTTCAAGCACCCTCAATTACACAATGAGTGAGAGACAAAATAATAAAGCCATACCTGCTCAGACATCACCTGGATTAATAAGGTAAGTACTGGGTCTAAGGTAACAACCACCTTTGGCCTGGTATTTTGTACCTCTTGTACCAGGCCTAAGGTGGCCTGGTACCAAGTACACTTGGTACCAATCCTAAAGTGGCCTGGTACCAAGTACACTTGGTGGCCACCAAATGCTTGAACATTGTGGCATCGTGTCTTTCTTTTGGGCTTGGCCAAACCCTTGGAGTGAAGCCTCGACCACTAGGGGCTTACTGCCACCTTAACCCACCACCCCATTATGCATTATAATCATTACCCGTCAAAGAACTGTATTGTGAGTAAATATCTTGTATATTGATTTAAAGAAGCACACTGTCAGAATTCTGGGATGTGCAAGGTCCCCTACGTATTTTCCTTTTTTCTACACTCGGCCTTTCTTTCCATCTATTCTCTGCAGGCAGAGTTGGTGAAGGTATACCTGCAGCTATGAAGTTGCTCAGCAGATGCTGCTGTCACGTCTCTCTCTGGTCTCAGTAATTACACTTGAAGTTTATCATCTCCAATCAAGCAATTACTTTTAAACACTGAGTGGGATTACTAGTGATGGATAAATGGAAGCTTTCTGAACCACCAAATCAATGTGAAACAATTATGTTGAAGTAGTTCAGGTTTTTCAAGTGTTTGATACAAATAAATATGGTAACATCTCCAGGTCTACGATCACTCTTTCAAGAATGAAGATGTGCACATCCTTGAAAGAGAGGAACACTGGTTTGAGAGAGGCGTGAAGGAAGCCATCTATGTAAAGAGAACTCATCCATTATTAAACAGAGACCTCCATGTCCAACTGTCCCCCTCTTACAATGCTGTTATTGCAAGTATTAGCCCTTTGTGAATAGCAAGTGGCCATCAGGGCACTAATAACCAGCAAATTGGTTGATCCAACTGACTGAGACTGACTGACTTTGTTGCAGCTCCTCAGACTAAAAAAGTATTTTTGGATAAAAGATTAAACATTTCAACAAAAAAGAATCTGCCCAGAGGACCGGACTCAACCCTGTTAAATTTGACTGTTATTCTTTTAAAGACAAAAATAATATTTTTATGTGATTGTTCCATCAAACAATACTCATTATAATGTTTTTGCAAGATTGATAAAAAATACAAAAATGCTAAAAATGTTTTCAAAATACAAAACATTTAAAAAAAAAACAAAGGAAATGCTAAAGGTCAAAAGACTATCATGAAAATAGTTACACAATTTACTTTAAAGGACTTTGCACATTGCACAGAGACATTAAGATATTTTTGGAAAGCTTGGAAAATATTAAATATAGTGTTGCCCTTAAATGCCAATATTTTAATTAGCCTTCTCTGACGTGGTAGAGCTCAGCCAAATAACGCTGAACCTCCACTGTTGCTTTAGTCATCTTCTGAATTCTTCGCTACACTAACAGGAAATGAATCAGAACAGAAAAATGTGAAATCCATTCTGTGTTTTTATCGTCAATAATGTTTTCACAGGGGCAGCACGGTGGCGCAACTGGTAGAGCTGCTGCCTCTCAGCGAGCAGGTCCCTGGTTCAAACCCCGGTCCAGGGGCCTTTCTGGGTGGAGTTTGCATGTTCTCTCCGTGCATGCGTGGGTTTTCTCCGGGTACTCCGGTTTCCTCCCACAGACCAAAAACATGCATGTTAGGCTGATTGGTAACTCTAAATTGTCCCTAGGTGTGAGTGAGAGAGTGAATGGTTGTTTGTGTCGTTTGTCTCTATGTGGCCCTGTGATGGACTTGCGACCCATCCAGGGTGTACCCCGCCCATCGCACAGTGATTGCTGGATATGGGCACCAGCGACCCCCGTGACCCAAAATGGAATAAGCGGGTAAAGATAATGGATGGATGGATGGATGGATGTTTTCACACAAATCCAACCGACTAACTTGGATGTCCAGGACTTTCCACAGGTTCTACAGGTGAAAAATAATCACATTTCAAATATATTAGAGTTGTTACAAATTTACCAAAAGATAAGTAAGGTTTTGGTAAGTATGGCATTTTTTGGACTATAAGGTGCATTAAGCGAAACTAAACATTTTGACTGATTGTTGAGCACCGTGTTCCACATAAAATTGGTTTGATGTCAATAAGCACCACAAGAATTAATAAATAATGCACACCAGATTATAAGACTCACTGTTGATTTTTGAGAAAATTAAAGGATTCTGAGTGCGCCTTATACTCTGAAGCATACGGTATATGTGTATACAAATGAGGCATTCTGATAGTAACACTTCTGTATCATAAAGTAGACAACTTACAGATGTAACCTAGCTGTTTGTTTGTTTGTTACATTTTCTTTTAAATAACATTTTATTTTCACTTGTAAAAAAAAATCTCAATTTGTACGCATCCTTTATGATTGTCTATTGTCTTTGTTGTCCACTGTTGTCATCACTCTGTTAAAATCAGGTCCCTCTTGTAAATGAGTCCTTGAGGCTCAATGGGATTAACCTGTATAAATAAAGCTTGAATGAATGAATGAATGTAGAAACAGAATAACCAATGTTGTTGTTGGTGCATCACATTATAAGTTTATTCAAAGAAAATGTATTTATTCAATTTTTTTCTTTTTATTTACATTCTGGGCTCAACATGCAACCATGTAGCAAGCAGCATTGCTGACTAAAGGTGACTGTGCTTGGCAGACAGGAGTCCCCCAAAAGTTTGGTTTATGGGTGAAACCTGCCACTCAGGCTTGGTTCAGAGCACGATGCTGCCGGCAGTCATTCAACTTCCACCAGCAGGTGGTACAGTACGTGCTGTTCCCACAGTTCACAGCTGTAAGTTTGCTTGGCATGGCTTTCCTGCAACATAAAGTACAATGTTAAGTTTATTTTGCTAAAAAATATATAATTTAGTATTTTTTATTTTTTAATTTTGTAACTGACACATTTATTTTTCTTATGATACTGATGTACACAATATTATGGACGTAAGCTTCTTCTTCTTACCGAGACACTGGACACTTGGATAATTTTGTGAAACTGTGGGGATTTAAGAAGGTTTTATGCACCATTTCTGATCAGAGAGAACTACAGTACAACAAGCTGCTTATTAAATATTTATTTTAAGCTTGTCCTGATCATAATTTTTAACACTGTTGTGTTAACTTAATGTGTAAATATAGTTTTGTTAACAACCAAAAATCTTCTTCTTCTTCTGGCTTTTCTCTCTTGGGGTCACCACAGCGAGTCATCCTCTCCATCTCACTTTGCCCTCACTCCATACCACCATGTCACAACTCTTAATATTGTGATGAGTATCACCTGCTGCAGCTTTTTCTTCTCCAAGATGGCCGTCAATCAGCACACCAGAGGATCGTCATCTAGATGAGGCTCCTGAATACTTAAGGCTGCAGCTAGATGTTACTCGTTGCCGGAGCATTTGCCACTGATGGTACACTTTGTCTCTGGCCTATGTTTATCTCTCATGCTTTAAACTAAAACCTTTTCCTGTGGTTACAGCTTACCTGCCTCCATGGATCTCCTCATGCCTTGGTCTTCCTTTGGTTCCGCACCTTGGTCCCCATCGTGCCTTGGTCTCCCATTGGTTCTGCGTCTTGGTTCCCATCGTGCCTTGGTCTCCCATTGGTTCTGCGTCTTGGTCCCCGTCGTGCCTTGGTCTCCCATTGGTTCTGCGTCTTGGTTCCCACCGTGCCTTGGTTCCTCTCTGCTCCACTTTCAGTCCCTCGTGCCTTGCCTTCCAGCCACACGCCTCCTTGCCTTCTCGTCTGGAATCCGCCTTGGTCCCACTTTGTGTGAGAGTAGCTCTGGCTGCAGCTCCAAGATGGCCACTGATGATCAACACCTGGCGGTCATCTCCTTGATGAGCCCCTACCTCTACTTAAGGCTGCAGTCAAGTCTACTCGATGCTGGAGCATTGATTCCCTCCCGGTACTGATGCTCTCAGCCATTTGTTTCCTAAGTATTTGAGATACTTACCTTGTGATTTTTGTGTCAGTATTTCCTCGTTTTGCCGTGCCCGTTCCAGTCCTGGTCTCTCAGTTCCTGTCTGGTCTCTCGTGCCCTTGCCTTTCGGATCTTGGATGTCCGTGCTCTGTCTCTGGGACTCATGCCTCTTGGACCCGTTGAACTCACTCCAGTGCCCAGGAAGCTGTAAGACAAGAACAACAATATCAATATCTACTCACCTGTGTCACTTACCTGCTCCTGCCTAAAAGACTATTCCCCCTCTTCCAGGAGTTCCGGTCCCAGGGCCTGTATATATTGTATCAGAGTCAGAGTCAGAGTCAGAGTTTCTTTATTGTCATTCGCACCTCATGTGGTACATGTGGTGGAGCGAAATTATGTACACAGGGTCCCAGTTACATCCAACAATAAAATGTATAAGAAAAACAGTAATAACATCTAAGATGTGAACTAAGAAAAACATCAACTAAATATACACTAAGCACTCATAACATAAAACATTGAAAATCAGCACAAACATGAACATGAGTCTGTGAGCAGATGTGCACGCATGAACACATCAACATTAAAACAGATCAGCAGCAACATGATATGGTTTTTTCACAGTGATTATTCTAGTTAGAGATTCATGAGTCTAACAGCCTCAGGGTAGAAGCTGTTCCTCAGTCTAGTGGTTCTACACTTAATGCTCCTTAACCTCCTTCCTGAGGGGAGTGGGGCAAAAAGTGTGTGTGCTGGGTGAGTGTGGTATATATATCAACACTGAAAATAAATAACAATTTTTGTAGCCTGAGTCTTGAGTCGTTCTGGGTCTCGTTACAACTGGGATGCCCGAAATCTTAACAGAAATGCTCCAGCCAGACCAAACCCAGGACGAGGCTCGGGATGACCAAGCCACGTCCTCCTCGCAAACGGAATGGGTAAACCAGCTGGAGAAGATCCTCACCCAAATGATAAAACAACAACAACAGACACAAGCTAACCTACAGGAGCTTGGGGGTATGGTTTTCTCCATTAAACAGACTCTCTCCCCTTCTCCTCCTACAGCCGCAGCAGAACCTTCTGTGAACAGCCCGACATGCACATGCTCGGCGAGGCACCCGTCGGAGCAACAAGTATTGGTAAAACCTTCCGAACTTTTTTCCGGTGACCCGGATCAATGTGACGGTTTCCTCCTCCAATGCGAGCTCGCGTTTAGCGGGCCCCTAGACTTTATGCCACAGACAATGCTAAAATCACTTATTTTACGAGTCAGTTAAAGGGTAACGCACTCCGGTGGGCAACTTCTTTCCTCCGTCAACATGATTTGAAAATTGTCACTTTTAGCTCGTTATTCACTGAATTTCGTAGAATATTCGACAGGCCATTGTCGGGTCCCAACGCTGAGAAACGTCTCCTGGGCTTACGTTAGGGCCGGCGACCAGTAGCCGAACACACCCTCGAGTTCCTCATCCTCGCGGCACAAACAGGGTGGAACGAGAGGGCACTGCAGGGGACTTTCTTAAACTCCTTGTCGGATCCGCTAAAGGATCAGATCGCTGCAAGAGACGAGCCGTCCAACTTCGACGCTCTCATTAATTTAGCCATAGCAATCAACGAACGTTTCCGCGAGCGGCGGCGCGAACGAGACTACAACTCCCAAAGGACCACCACTTCCGGTTTGGGTCCGTCACTCAGTGTTGTCCGTAGTAAAGATCCGTCTGAGTACTACAAACCCCAGAGTCATCAAGCCTTCGCGTCTCCTCCTCCACTCGCTCTACCTGAATCTGAACCCATGCAGGTGGGACACACCCGCCTAACTCCCAACGTTAAACAAAGACGCAGGGGACAAGGGTTATGCTTCTATTGCGGCCAAGATAGGCATCTTATTGCTGCCTGTCCGTTTCGGGGAAACGAGAACACCCACTAATAAAGGGGGAGATATTGGTGGGGACTTCTTCGCTCTCCCCATTAAGTAAATTGACCATTGCTACGGTCATTCAAAATAATCACAACCGTTTCCCTGTTTCTGCACTCATAGACTCCGGCGCAGAACAAAATTTAATCAAAGTATTGTTTCTGAATTGTCCCTACCCACTTTAAAGATACCTACCATTTCCATAGCAGGGGTCACGGGCGAAACCCTAGCCCAGGTTCAACACCACACCATCGACTTACACCTGATAACATCTGGCAACCATCATGAGCATGTTAATTTCTTTGTCTTCGATTCTCCTCATGATCAAATAATTTTGGGGTATCCTTGGTTAAAGCTCCACAACCCTCACATTAATTGGGAGCTTGGCAGGATAGAGAAATGGAGCGGGAGGTGTTTAAAACACTGCCTCCGCTCTGGGATCTCTAACCCCATTAAACAAGACGCCAACGTAGAAGAGATCGATCTAACTTCCATTCCGTCCGAGTACCACGATCTCTCTCCTGTTTTTAGTAAGCAGAAAGCTTTGTCTTTGCCACCGCACCGACCTTATGACTGTGCCATAAACCTTTTTCCGGGTGCTCCCTTACCGGCCAGCTGCCTGTACAACCTCTCGGGGCCAGAGAGGGATTCCATGAAAGAGTACATCGAAGAATCACTTGATTCAGGAATCATTCGTCCGTCCACCTCCCCGGTAGGGGCCGTTTTTTTCTTTGTCTCCAAGAAAGACAAGACCCTCCGCCCATGCATCGATTACCGGGGGTTAAATAATATTACAGTCAAGAACAAGTATCCTCTTCCTCTCATAGATTCCATACATAAGCAGTTACAGTCAGCCACTATCTTCACAAAATTAGACTTACGTAATGCCTACCACTTGGTACGCATAAAGGAAGGCGACGAATGGGAGACGGCCTTCCGAACCCCGTTAGGTCACTTCGAATATCTCGTTATGCCGTTTGGTCTCACTAACGCCCCTGCCGTCTTCCAGGCGCTAGTGAATGACGTACTTAGGGACTTTTTAGGGGACTTCGTTTTTGTATACCTCGATGATATTTTAATTTACTCATGTGACAAAGAGGAGCACATCAGAAGGGTCAGAATGGTACTTCAGCGTTTATACGAGAATCAATTATTCGTCAAAGGCGAAAAATGTGAATTTCATGCTTCGTCAGTCTCTTTTCTGGGGTTTATTTTCGGAGAGGGGCATTATCGTACCGACCCTGCGAAGATTAGAGCTGTAGTCGAATGGCCCATTCCTGAGACTCGCAAACAGCTTCAGCGTTTTTTTAGATTTTGCAAACTTTTACAGACGCTTTATCAGGGACTACAGCCGTATTGCCGCACCACTCTCTCAACTTACTTCCATCAATAGAACCTTCAAATGGACTACAGATGCAGACACAGCTTTCAATAAACTGAAACAACTCTTCTCGTCGTCACCTATCCTCTGCCATCCTGATCCCGAACGCCAGTTCATCCTCGAGGTGGATGCCTACGACACTGGGGTAGGAGCAGTCCTCTCACAGAGATCCCCCAGAGACAATAAGGTACACCCCTGAGCCTTCTTTTCTCGGCGCCTGTCCCAAGCCGAGCGTAATTACGATGTGGGTAACCGCGAATTATTGGCCGTCAAACTGGCCTTGGAAGAGTGGCGTCACTGGTTAGAAGGTACTGAGATCCCTTTCCTCATCTGGACCGACCACAAAAACCTGACTTATCTAAGGGATGCTAAGAGATTAACCCCCAGACAGGCACGATGGTCTTTGTTCTTTAATCATTTTCATTATATTTTGACTTTTAGACCTGGCTCGAAAAATATCAAGCCAGATGCCCTGTCTAGTCAATTCTCTCCTCCAGACATTCCCGAACCCGAGGAACATATCGTTCCTTCTGCATGAATCGTCGGGGCTCTCACATGGCCCATTGAGCAGGAAGTCCGCGATGCCCACAAGGAGGAGCCCGATCCCGGCCTGGGACCCCCCAGAACCCTGTTCATCCCCTCTATCATGAGGTCTAAGGTACTGGAGTGGGTTCACACAAACAAACTTTCTTGTCACCGAGGAGTAACACGCATGTTGTCCCTAACTAAGACCCACTTCTGGTGGCCGACACTTGCTCAAGATGTCAAGGACTTTGTCGCTGCTTGTGCCACATGCGCCCGCAACAAGACAGGTGATCAACCCCCGGCCGGACTCCTACAACCACTGCCCTCACCCAGCCACCCTTGATCCCACATATCAGTGGATTTTGTCACAGGACTTCCCCCGTTTGAAGGGAACACGGTCATTTTGACTGTCATTGACAGATTTTCTAAGTCAGCACATTTAATTCCTCTAGTTAAGTTACCATCCGCTCTTGAGACCATGCAACTTTTGGTTCAACATGTTTTTCGTATCCACGGCACCCCCTCCGACATTGTCTCTGACCGTTGTCCACAATTTATTTCTCAGGTTTGGCATTCGTTTTGTAACACCCTGGGGGCATCTTCAAGTCTAACTTCGGGATACCACCCGCAGTCTAACGGCCAGGCTGAGAGATGCAACCAAGAACTCGAGAACACCCTTCGTTGCATTGTGGAAAACAATCCTTCAGCCTGGTCTCAACATCTGGTGTGGGTAGAGTATGCCCACAACGCCCACAGATCCACAGCCACAGGTATGTCTCCATTTGAAGCCTCTCTGGGTTACCTGCCCCCCCTGTTTCCTAGTCTTGAGACGGACATCACGGTGCCGTCTGTCCAGCACCACTTCCGTAGATGTCGACGCGTTTGGCTGCAAACAAGAGCAGCCCTCCTGCACACCGCGGCCCAGAATAAGAGGTTCGCCGACCGACACCGTTCCTCCGCCCCGTCCTACCAGGTGGGCCAAAAGGTATGGCTTTCCACGAGAGACATACAGTTAAAGGACATCCCCAGAAAGATGGCTCCACGATTCATAGGTCCCTTCATCATCACTAAGATAATCAACCCCACAGCAGTCCGCCTTCAACTTCCCAGCTCCATGAGGATCCACCCCACATTCCACGTCTCTCAGATTAAACCAGTCTCCGAGAGTCCACTGTGCCCGCCTGCCAACCTCCATCCACCCGCCCGGTTGATCGACAATCACCCCGCCTTCACGGTTCGTGCCATTTTGGACGTCAGATGTTGAGGCAGGGGTTTCCAGTATCTCGTGGACTGGGAGGGATACGGCCCGGAGGAGAGATCCTGGATTCCCCGCTCGTTCATCTTGGACCCAAGTCTCATCACGACCTTCTTCAAAGCACACCCCGAAAAGCGCCTCAGGTCGCCTGGAGGCAATTCTTGGGGGGGGGGGGGGGGGGGTGTGTGTGAGAGTAGCTCTGGCTGCAGCTCCAAGATGGCCGCTGATGATCAACACCTGGCGGTCATCTCCTTGATGAGCTTCTACCTCTACTTAAGGCTGCAGTCAAGTCTACTCGATGTTGGAGCATTGATTCCCTCCCGGTACT
>NC_056512.1:13702751-13702818 GCF_014905685.2 Nematolebias whitei
GGGGGGGGGGGGAGGGGGTGTGTGTGAGAGTAGCTCTGGCTGCAGCTCCAAGATGGCCGCTGATGAT
>NC_056512.1:13702918-13706476 GCF_014905685.2 Nematolebias whitei
ACCACTGCATAGTAGAGGCATTGCATTTCCATGGTCGGACCTCCAGATTGACTGGGTCGGACCACTCACTAAGACCTCTAGAGGAAATAAATATTTTCTCACGGTAACCTGCGCGTTTACCAAATGGGTAGAATGTCTACCAGCCCCTAATGACACAGCACAAACCACTGCTATGTTATTAATGAATCATGTATTTTCAAGGTTTGGACTTCCCCTTAGGGTGAACTCAGACCAAGGTACACACTTCACAGGTGAAGTAATGAAGGAACTGTGGAAGACGCTAGGCGTCAAAGCCAACTTCCATATTGGCTACCACCCACAGGCTTCAGGCCAGGTTGAGAGAGCAAACAGGACGGTGGTGAGTATTTTGAAAAAATACGTAGCCGCAAACCACAAGGACTGGGACGTGAAACTCCCTCTGGTCCTCATGGCCATAAGGGCCACTCCACACACGTCGACTGGCATCTCTCCTTTCGAGATGATGACGGGTCGACAAATGACTCTCCCTCTGCACCTGTTGTACCAACCAGGCGATGCTGCCATGGCAACAGCCTACACCACACAACAATACATGAAAGACTTGGAAAGACACCTTAAGAACACTTTTGCTTTCGCACAGAAAAACCTGGAAAAATCAGCTGAAGGACGCAAAACGTACTACGACCAAAAGGCCTCTTACGAGGAACTCCAAGTGGGAGACAGGGTCTGGTACTACACGTTTGCACCCAAAACTGGGAGAGTAGAGTCCGGGACCGGAACTCTCGCCCGTAAGCTGATGCCCAGATGGACTGGACCCCATCTGATAGTCGACAAAGTGTCTCCAATTGTCTACCAGATAAAAATCAGTAAAGGCCAAAAAGAGCCAACTGTTAAATGGGTACACCGTAACCAGGTTAAACAACACAAGGCATGCAATAACTCCTTAGGAGACAAAGACATCACAAAATCTGACCTCGTGGGAACAAGGGTCATCCAAGCAGAAGATAACTAATGGATAATAAAATTAACCATAGTTTAAACTCGCAGGACCTACCCTTGATAAAACGGGACAGCGTGACTGAAATCTGGCAACCAGGGTGAGGAGAAGCTGTGAAACGATGTTTCTAGATGCTTAGTCACTACTCTTGTCGGTGTTGGAACGTTGTTTAGTTGATTTTTGGTATTGTTTCTGAGGTAAGAATGAATTTTGTTGTGTAGTAAGTTAGAGACTAAGAAGCCTTTAACCATGCCAACATGCAGTTCATTCACTAAATTGCAATCTTTGCGGAGTCAATGTATATTATTGCTACCTTGAGTACCATAATCTACATTGATCTCACAACGCTTAAGCCGAACCTACTCGAACAATCCTATTCGGGGGGATAGCTAATTCTTTTTGATAAGTCTCGCCATAGACTTCCAAAACATTTATGGGAAAACCAAACACCCAATCTCAAGTCGTTCGTCTAAAAGACAACAGACAATTACACCAAACTATATTTTACCATGTAAAGCTAACTTAAACCAAGTTAGAAATGGAAAAATAGTTTGGAACACTTTTCTATAGGCATAAACCCCTGTAGTACCCCTTTTTCAGCATTCTCCACCCCTTAACTGGTAGTTGTAGCTGTTCCCAACCATAATAGCTTACACACCAGATGCATATAGTTTAAGGCCTTATGTAAAATCCCCTTCATAAGCCCACCTTAAACCACATAATTGCATGACACATTGAACCAGAACGGCACAGGCTGGACGTCGCTGGAGACAACCTTCGCTGGAGGCGACCTGCAATCCTGACGTTGGTCTCAACTCTTCATCCAGTGGCCGCTTCTTCAGTTCAATCCAAGGGTACCCCTCTGTATGCTGATTAATCAACACTTCCAATCGCTGTGGATTTACCGTTGTGGATTATATGACTTTTTCCAATGGATTACAGACTCTGTTTCCAAGGGGTTAAAGCATTGCTACAATGGGATTATCGAGACGATATGGGATTATAATCAACACAATGGAATACCAAGAACATTGTGGAATTACCTTGACTTTGTTTCCTTGCTGGATTACTTCTGACTTTGGTCTTCCTTGCTGGATTACTTCTGACTTTGGTCTTCCTTGCTGGATTACATCAAGCTCAAGGACATTTGAAGGTCTAAGTTCACGGTTGGAATTCATCCCCATGGACAGGTGATGATTTCCAAAGGGGGGACTGTAGTGAACTAGATGGCCTGATGATCTGACCCCCATCTGACCCTGATGACCTCAAATCTACCAGATGGACAGAGACTGTTATTTTCATTGATTTGAATAAGTCTGAGCCATCTGATAAACTTTCTTTCTTGAATTAATCAAGCAGAAAAGACAATCCTCTATAATCATTACTGTCTTACAAATGTTTTGATAATCAAATTGTGTTAGTTCACTCAATGCTTTACAGGTTGAAAAGAACTACTCATTTTTATTTTACATAAACAGTAAGTAATGATTTTTATTCCTCATTCAAAGGAGAAATCAGGTTAATAAGCATTTCTTGATTTTCTGTCTGAAATGAGTCAAGTCGTAAGTGTGTGAAAGTTGAAGCTTCGGTCAACTAAATGTTTACTGAAGAAGAAATGTCATGTTTTACTATTTGAAAAGATTACCAAGTGTGAGACTCCACGAAGTCTGGTCGACTGCAATAATCTTTTCTGTATGTTGAAAACAATCCTTGACTTTTGATAATAACTTACGTCAAAAAACCACACCTCTTTCTGGTACATCCACGAATCAGAAAGCTCTAAATTGAACCGGAAGTCGACCCAAATAAAATGTGGCAACTTCCCAGTTCATGTTAGAATAGAGAGAGTTGGAATAGAGAATGAAAAAGTTCTCATGTAGTGCTCAAGGAGTTCTGAAGAGAATTCATGGAGAATTCATGGAGAATGGTGAAGTGAATGGAAGAGAATTCGAGAATTCAGGATGATCCAGAGACGTTTGGAATTATAATTTCTGTTTGAACGACCCACGCACGACTCTCTAAGGATTTTAGCTGTTCTCAACGGAGACGCTGATATCAGTTGAAAAGGATTCTTACTGAGGTGATCGATCGTCAACAAGGTAACGGTTTCTTCTTCGACTAAAGTGTACCTGGGACAAGCTGAGATACCTGACGGAGCGTGCAATTTCTGGTTAAACAGATTAAATTCCCTCACATATTCCTCTGTAAGATAAATCTCCATTTCATCTTAAACTCTTTTCTCTCTCACAAAACTAGTACAGATATTTTAGAAATATCTGAAGCAAAGTCCTCAAATCACCGCCGAGTGATTTGAAGTTCATTTTCTGTGAAACTGTCTGTTATTATTTTCATATTTTGCCAAATTAATGTAAATGTTTGATGTTAAACTTTGATTCTGAAAATAAATGACTCCATTCATTTGATGGGTCAAAGGTAATAACGTCTCTCGTTACATTTCTGTTAAATTCAATGCACGGCATTACACAGTCAGAAAAATGAAGAACTCGTGAAAAGTATGCATAAATATATACTACATATATTTGTCATACAACAAGTGACACGTACCCACGTGACTCACTACA
>NC_056512.1:13706576-13710633 GCF_014905685.2 Nematolebias whitei
GTCAAAGGTAATAACGTCTCTCGTTACATTTCTGTTAAATTCAATGCACGGCATTACACAGTCAGAAAAATGAAGAACTCGTGAAAAGTATGCATAAATATATACTACATATATTTGTCATACAACAAGTGACACGTACCCACGTGACTCACTACAAACTGGTGGCTCGTAACGGTTCATGAATGACTGTTAATTCGTGTAAAGATTGATTTAAATGTTGGCATGTTGAAAAAGTAACAGTTTATCAGCTGTGCTGAAACCGTGCGTCTTTACGCAGCGCAATTGGAGCTGCGCGCTTGTGTTACGCTGGCAATGTTTTAAAAGCTGAAATTGTGTCATTGAGTCTTTATAAAGCTGAATTGTACGTCTGTATGTGTAACATAAGCTGGCTTTGAGCTGTGGAAACGCTTTATTCTGTTTAAACTGTGTTCCAGACGCTGTTCTGGTCCGGTTCGGTTCTGTGGTTCCGACTCGGTTCTGGAACAGTTCGAACGAGTTGTTAAATAGCTAGAAAGACGTTTTGTCACGGAGCGCCGTTCTCTGTGCAGCTCAGGGGGTTTATTCGTTACAAATCTTAACAGAAAAAGTGCATTTTGATGGTTTAAAGGACGAAAAAGTGACGAACTATTTTACGCTAATCTAACTTGCTAGCTGGAGAAAACGCTTCCTGATTGGTTGAATTCGCTGTTGTGGAGCGCTCTGATTGGTTGAGAAGGCTGACTGGCGTGGCTACGTCACTTCCTCTCACCCTGCGCTGCTTTGCCATTGGTGATTTCAGTCACGTGACCCGGAAATGAAATTCGTTTTCATAGGGAAATAAAATCTGCTTTTTAAAGCTGAAAAGTAACTTTAAAGTGGTTTTGACACGCTGGTCAAGTGCTTCGAAGCTATTTGCTGAAATTTTGCTACGTTAGAGTTTAAAATTCGTTAAAAAACGATGTTTTTAAACAACGCTAGCGATGCTAATTTTAAGCTAAACAGCTAACGACCGGAGCTTAAACTACGCTTAAAATCACTAAATGAAGCTGCTATATGTCCCAAAAACTCATGTTTGAAGCTATAAAGTCTGATTGCAAAACTTTTGCCACTTTTGTGTAAAAAATCCGTTCAGAAATGTTGATTTTAACCGAGTTTAGCCGAAGCTAACTTCAAGCTAAGCAGCTAACAACAGGATGTCAACCGAACGCCACAGGAAGTTATAGCTCCCCTAGTGGACAACACAAACAGTGTCTGAGTTAAGATTAGTAAGGTAAGGCTGACATCTTCTGGACAACCTTGAGAAGACAGGTTTTCACTCGCTTATTAGGTCTAAATAGTGAAATTAAACGTTTTAATTTTCTAAAAGGCATTTTTCGAGTTAACAAACTTCCTCAAAGCTGAATAAAACACTGTTATCTTACATTTTAAAAAGTAATAGGTATTTATGCAAAGAAGCATTTACCAAAAAAAAATTTTTATTCACTGATAAATCCTTGTGATCTGTGGCCAGTTTTAAAACCAAATGGTAAGTGGAGACTTACCATAGACTACAGGAAGCTAAATAAACAAGTACCTTTATCCAGGTGGCCAATGACTCAGCTCCATCAGGAACTGCCAAAGGTCACCGATGGTAAGTACTTCTCGACCCTCGACGTCGCCTCTGGTTTTTGGACCATCCCTGTGCGCGCCGAGGATCAACACAAACTAGCTTTCACTTTTGGCAGCCGACAATACACCTTTACCAGGTGTCCCTTTGGCTACGCTAACTCACCTGCAGAGTTCAACATCTTCTTGAACAAAGCATGTCCAGACGCCCACGAGCGTGGGACACTAATCTACGTGGACGACATCCTTTTGAGGCAGCCAACACTGGACTCTCATTTGGCTGAGATCGACCACGTCCTAAATCAGCTAACAACTGCTGGTGCTAAAATCTCACTGTCAAAGTGCCAGTGGTGCAGAACCAAGGTGGATTACGTTGGCCTCCTAGTAGGCCCAGACGGAGTACAACCACAGTTGACTCGCACCCAAGGCCTAGACAACCTCAAAGTCCCAACCAATCTCAAAGAACTACAGAGTTTCTTGGGAGTGTGTAACTACTCTCGCCAGTTCATAGAGCATTATGCGGATCTCGCAAAACCACTAACTGAACTCTTAAAGAAAAACGTTCCTTTTGTCTGGACTGATACACAACAGCAGGCAATGAACGCTCTCAAAGACAGGCTCAAGCTAGCCCCATGTCTAGTCTACCCAGACTACAACAAAGAGTTCTACTTGGAAGTGGGCTTCTCAACTTACTGCATGAGTGCAGGTCTGTACCAAATACACGACAAAGACAGGCGTGTTGTGGGCGGCCGTGGTGCAGTGGTAGTGGCAGCCGACTTCTGATCGGAAGGTTGGAGGTTCGAATCCCGACTTCCCACACCATGTGCCGTTGTGTCCCTGGGCAAGACACTTAACCCCGAGTTGCTCCCGGTGGGACTGGATGGCGCCTTGCATGGCAGCCTACCGCCACCGGTGTATGAATGTGCGTGTGAATGGGTGGATGGCTGGTACTGTAAAGCGCCTTGGGGCCCCTCATAGGGGGCTGGAAGGCGCTATAGAAGTAAGCTCCATTTACCATTTACCATTTACGCCAGCAAAACAATGGCAGGCCCTGAATTACGGTATTCAGACTGTGAGAAGGCTCTATTGACCACTGTGTGGGCAGTGAAACATTTCTCCTGCTATATTGGTGGACAGAGGATTATTGTTGAGACACAACACCAGCCAGTAACGTTTCTGAACAGCCAACGCATCAGAGATGGTGTGGTGACAAACTCACGCGTTGCAACATGGCTTATGGCACTTCAAAGTTTTAACCTAGACATCCGCTACGGTCAAAATAAGAAGTCGCACTTGGGCACTGATTTGGCAATCTGCCAAGAATGTACACAGGATGTACCAGCCACCCAACAGCCGGTTGTGAGCAAACCCTCAGCTGCTGAGGACCCAAATCACCACTTCTTTGATAGCAATATCTGCAAAGATATGGCAACAATGTACGTGGATGGATGCTCATTCCACCACGAGACAATCTGCAAAGCAGGTGTTGGAGGAGTTCTCCTCCAGGACCAAGAACAGGTCACATTTGGCTATAAATTAGGCTCTCAGTCGTCTCAGTACGCTGAGATAGCTGCAATCCTAATAGGCCTACAGATGGCAGTAGAACGCTCCATCCAGACGCTAGTCATCTGCACTGACTCTAACTATGCTCGACTTAGTTTCTTGTGTCATCTCGCTCTGTGGAAACAGAACGGTTTTCTCACAAGCAACAAAAAGGTGGTAAAACACAAAGAGCTTTTCATGACATGTGATCACTTAGTGACATCACATGATCTACAGATATTCTGGAAGAAAGTTCCAGGACACTCTAGAGTCCCAGGCGATGACAAGCACTACAATGACCTTGCAGACTCCCTAGCCAAAGAAGGAGCCGTTGACGGACCCACGTGGTCCTTTGACCCCTCCTGGCTACTCAACACTCAGTCGTCACAAGCTACAACTGAGGTAATGGCAGTCACACGTGCACAAGCTGCAGCTAAACCTGCTGATAACACAGTTTCTGTGCGCCCAATGCTGACTGACCCAGGCATCATCCAACTTCAGAAGTTGGATCCTGCAATTAACTCGATGATGCTGTATCTGACTGACCCAGACAAATACACTCCATCGAAAGACGAGCTGGATTCCAATCCAGACCTCAAAGTCCTCTTTCAGCTGCGCAAACAGCTAAAACTACTTAAAGGCATCCTAACTTTCGCTCATGGACGGACGTCCTCACCTGTGTTCGTGGTCCCCCATGACCACAGGGGGGTGATGTTAGTCCATGCACATGACCTTCCGTCCGCAGGACATAAGGGTGACAATGCCACGCTGAAAGCATTAAAACAAATTGCTTATTGGCCTGGAATGAAAAAGGATGTCAAGGACTACATAAAAGGGTGCCTGATCTGTGGCCAGTTTCAACCATCCAGACCACTTCACAGAGCACCACTGCATAGTAGAGGCATTGCATTTCCATGGTCGGACCTCCAGA
>NC_056512.1:13710643-13717117 GCF_014905685.2 Nematolebias whitei
TATATTTGTCATACAACAAGTGACACGTACCCACGTGACTCACTACAGTTGTCCGAAATCTTAACACTTTGACCATCGGCTGGACTGGTCCCAGCTGGTCATCCCTTTTCACTGTAAATAATAAACACTGTCAATTTGTACTCCTGAGTCTCATCTCGTTTTCATGGTCTCGTACCACTCTGGGTTCCCCGAGTCGTAACAAATATATAATTACTGCTTTCATTCCTGTTTAGTCAGTCAGTTCATTTTTAAATGTTTCTTCTTATCTGCATGTACCTACATAGATTAAATAAGCAAGCCACAGAATATTCAAAATATTTGTTTATTGCAGGTCCAACCAGTGCCCATTATCTATTGTACTATTAGATCTTGTAGCTTGTTGGGACTTCTGCCCATCAATACATAACAATATACACTCACAACTTCTGCTCCCTTTAGTAACTCACAAAGAACGAGCTCTTGTTAACAGATGTTTATTTATTTAGTTTGTACTGAAGTACAAGTACCGTTACACTGCTTAAATTGTACTCAATTACAAGTAAAAGTACTGGTGTTATAAACATACTTAAGTAAAAGTACAAAGTACTCTTCTCAAAAACTACTCAGAGTATTAATTACTTTTTAACCACTTCATGTTTTATTGTGTTGTCAATAGAAGATATTCAGTTTGATGTACTGTAGATAATAAATATAAATATAATAATTACATTCAAAGCTCATTTCTCAGACGCTCCGTCTTATTTTAGTATTAGGCAAACTGATGGCAGTGACAATATCTAAGATCTTTGCATACTTAGTCAAACTAATACCCCACACATGCAAACAATAAAAAACAATATCTTACAGTTGTAAAACCTCATATACCACAATGTGTTTTTTGAGAATAGATGCTGAAGTCTTGTCAGCTGCTGTCACCGTAGAGATCAAACAAAGTTTGCATCTGGACGCTGTCTCCTTTTCACCCTCTGTACATGAAACATTCCTCCAGGTACAACCACGTGCACTCGTCCTCAGCTTTTACCTCGTCATTTTCTCTGTTCACAGTGTTGTCCTCTGTCTCCATGTTGTTTTTTTTCCTCCAAATCTTCGGTCCATAAATGACTCTCTGCTCTACAGAGTTGTCCTTTGCTTATGTCATAGGTAATTGGTGTGTCCGTGATCTGAGAGCCTTATTGGCTGCAAAGATGCAGATGAATGATTTGAAGATGAATTCAAATTGCGGCCGTACTGGTAGCAACGTCTGATTTTAAAAGTAGCGAAGTAGATTACATTGTCTAAACTGTACTTAAGTATGAGTAAAATTACACACTTGAAAGAAATAAAAGTACAAGTACCCAAAAACTCTACTTAATTACAGTAATGTGAGTATTTATAATTTGTTACTTCCACCTGATGCTGGAAATAAAATAAACGTAAAGATACAAAAGAAAGTGAGTCTGGGACTCTGTGATTCACAGGGAATCACTTTACACATGCAATAAAATTACAAAATAAAGTACCAAAACAGGAAAAAGAAATATAATATTTACAAGGTTCAAAAGAAATATAGTAAACAACAATATGACAATGCAAGTAGGATGAATTTGTAAAAATAAGTATTTCACAGGTAGTAATATAAGCTTAAATGCACATATATATAATGCACATAACATAAACTACACAGGTTGTGTGACAGATTATTGCAGGTAGTGAGTAACATTGAGATGATATGATAGTTATGATTTTTGTAATTATTTTTTCTATCCTTAACATGTGTTTTTTGTCTTTCAGATACACCTGGACCTATATCTAGACCTGCCATCCTGTGTTCGTCTGTCTCTCCTTCCTGTCCTCTCAACCAGCCGGTCAAAGCAGATGGCCGCTTGTCCTGAGCCTGGTTCTGCTGGAGGTTTCTTCCTTTTAAAAGGGAGTTTTTTCTTTCCACTGTTGCCACTGTGCTTGCTCAGGATGAGAGACTGCAACAAAGCCAATATTCAACTTGTCTGCTGGATTCCTTAGATAGAGAACTTTACTATCTGGCTTTTATGTATGTGAATGTTCCTGTAAAGTGCCCCGAGACAACTTTGTTGTGATTTGGCGCTATATAAATAAACTGAATTGAAATAGTAAGGTAGTTACATACATGATACAGCCACATAGTGCAGCAGCAATAAATATATTAGCTGTTACAGATGTGGCTTGGTGTTATTGTCAGTTGTTCAGTGTTTTTATCAAGAGTTCAGTAATCTGACAGCTTGTGGATAACAACAGTCCTTTTGTCTTTTTGTACGTGATGACAGACTCCTGTATCGTCGGCCTGAGGGTATTAGATGGAAGAGTCCTTGTGCTGGGTGGGTGTGGTCCTTAATGATGCTGCATGCTTTACGCAGATATCAGCTGTGTTAGATGTCCTGGATGGTGTGGAGACTGCTACCAGTGATGTCCTCTGCTGTTTGCACCACCCTCTGTAGAGCTTTCTGACTGGTGCAGTTCCTGTACCACCCTGTGGTGCAGCCTGTCAGCAGGCTTTATTTAGTTGAAGAACGTCATATTTACTTCCATTGTCAGACCACTCTTGTCACCCTGAAAACTATAAACATGAACATTAAACTTAAAAATAACTCTTCGAGAACGTGCATTTCACACGTAGCAGACAGACAGGTAAGCAGCACATTAGCGCAAAGCTACACTAAACGCTGGTAACACACCTCATTGCCAGAGATACTAGTTCTTGCTGTAACATTTGATGTGACACCTTCATAAAGATGTAAAGAACAGAAAACATTACACACAAAAATACAACCCATCTTTTATCCTTGTCATCAGTGCTCGACATGCTGAACAAAAAAACTTACAATAAGTCATCAATACTCTGCTCAGTCTCTGCTAACGATCATTACTGGCACCAGTATTGTTGGACCGCTGAAGAGCATGTGCCTGGACATCACATTTGGTTCATAACTAATGTTGCTTAATAATAGTGTGTTGTTATTTTTAAACAATTTGTGAATAACTAAAATGACATTAACATGAATATAACATCTGTCAGTTACATTCAACCACTGAATCAAAATGCAACTGAAACATGCTCAAAGAGTGGAGTCATAGATCAATGGTGTAAATGAAAAATTTGACCTCTGACCTTAAAAGACAGTTTAATACGAATCAGTTTTGAACATAAACGTTGGCTCTGTATACTGATGTAAACTCACCTGTTGGAGTTGTTTAATTACAACCTCAGTTATCGTAAATGACCTGTGACCAGGAAGAGTTAGGCACAGCTTTGAGCTCGCACACTCACATCTACAAAATGGCTTTTTGTTTTATTCCGGATGCCCTTCTTGATGCAACCTGGAGTCAAACCCACAACCTCAGTTTAACGAGACCACAGCACAAACTACCAAACTGTTGCAGCCTATATAATAATACCATACAATAGCAGGGTTTCTGTTCTTTGACATCGGCAGGGCTCTGTTTTATTGACTTTTGAAGAAGACATTAGCAGCAATTTCGGTCATGGCAAAGCTTCTGAGTTGGTGTGAAGGTTTGGATCGTGCTATGAGTACTCAAAATCAGCTGATTTACGAGCTAAACCATAAGATGGAGGCGATTTGTGAGAATCGCAGGCCACCTGCGGCTTCTAAGACTCGTCAGCGTGGTGGGATCAACCTTGAGAAAGGCTCATAACATGGATCAGTGAAATACCCATAAATTGGGCCATTTTGGACTGGGAAAGTTCCAGCAGGACTCAAGGCTGACAAGAAAAAACAGTCTGCCTGAAGAAAATCAACAATTGTGGCTCATATGAATCTGACTTCCCCGTTTGACCTCGGATATGAGCCGACTATCAAATTTCTCCTGGGACATGGGTAACTAGGGACAAAGTTTTGTCTATCGCACCTCCCCCCAACCACCACCACCATCTGAGAACTTCTGTGCAGGCTTATCAGAACTGCCTTCTGAACAACAACATCAGGACAGTGGCCCATCTGAAAGTGCTCATGGACAAATCTCAACTTCTTGACGTCAAATGCATATGTAATCATTTTTATAAATGTGCTGCTGGTAGAGTTTGTTGATGTCTCAAATTGTGTCCTGATAGGACAAGCTGTGAAGAGATATTTTTTGTAATAACACTATCTATCCTCATGGCTCTTAATTTTTTCTATCTAAAAGTATTCTAATTAAGAGTAAGGGGCTGCGCTATTATAGCAGCAGCAACGTGCACTCCGCCCATCTTTCAGACAACTGTACGAACATAATGTCACTGTATCCCAGTACAATGATAATAAAGATTACTCTGTTTCTGATTCTGACCAGTGATAAATGAATGCTAACTGACTGAAGTCTACTTCTTGTGTCTGAGCAGGACCACAGTTTATGCACTCTGTAGTTACTTTGCTACCAGGCAGACAGGGTGGATGTGAGCTGAAGGTTGGGTTAAGCTTGATCTCAGCAGACAGAAGAATGAAGTACAGTTCTGCCGGATGCCAACTGATCACCCCATGAACAAACCACTCAAGGTAAGCAGACTGTAAATTCTGCTCAGCAAGGCTGTCGAGAGGAGGGAGGAAATGTAGCATTTTCAACACAAGCAATTTGATAAAACATCTAAAACGACCTCACACAACATCGACTTCAAAGAGCTTAACAGCAGTAGGAAAAAGCTAAAGTTTGTAATTAAGCAGAGGAGGGAATAAAGCACAAAGATTGTCTGGAGTATCTCACTGTTCACCAGTGGGAGCTTAAACAGAAGCGTGTTGCATTTTGAGATAATTATACGCAGCCTCATGTCATTATTAGAATCAGGGATGACGTTTGTGTGAGTCTGACACATTCACACATTGAACTGTGATGACACATGTCAAAGCTATTCCATCATGAAAACATTTTTAACAACAGAACAATGTGTTACCTTTTTTATTTTATTTTACCTTTATACAAGTAGTGTCAGTGAGTCACAAGGACTCATTTTCAGGAGAGACGTGTTTGGGAGCAGATGGTGGGGGTTAAGGGCCTTGCTCAAGGGCCCACAGTGGGACAAACGAGGGTGGAAGCAGGTGTGTGTGCTTCACCTTTTCCACCTACATTTGATGTTGACGGTTGGAGGAGTCGAACTGGCAACCTTGCGATCACAGGCCCACTTTCTCTAACCTCTGTGCCACCACTCCACTTCACTCCACCTCAGACTCTTGAGTCAAATCTAAAAAGTTCTGAGTTTTTATTTCAGTGAGTAAACACCTGACTTAAAGAGGGAGGTGCTGGTGAACAGTGCAGGGGGTGGAGCCTGTATCTACTGCACTTGACTATCTGCATCAGGGGAGCCACAAAGTTGGGGAGAGGGGGCACTATTATAAATTTGCTGCCTCCTCACCCTCTCCCCCTTTGTTAGACCACTTTATTCTTCTGAGATTTGAGTTTGCACTGTGTGTAGTTGTTGTTTTTTTAAAGTCCCCTAAGAATTTGGAATTATAAAACTTCATAAACACAGGGACATTGTTTTTGAACAATTGGCAGATAAATAAACAATTTATTTTTAAATGTAAATAATAAAAAATAGCTTTTATTGATTAAACCCAATTTACCAAAGTACAGTATTTTGATGCAGAAAGCCAATGTTCTCATATCAGAATGGATGATGTCATAGAGTGTTATGACTCTTCAGTGTTAGTGGTCGATCAAAACCCAAATGGAGATGATGCAGAGCTCAGTTGACTCTTTTACTGTTTCCAGAAGTTTGGATGGTTCGCAGGCGCACCCTGCAGACTGAAAAAGGTTACTGTAGGACTCATTCCTCGATGCTTTTTTCACACGTGGTTTTAGAGTAAATTAAGAAGATTAAATATGTAAGTACATGTGAAAAAACATGAACACGTCTGTAAAAACATCTAACATAAAACACAAGTATCTTTAAACGTCATATTGGCAACAAAGAGGGACAAAAATCTACAAAAGCTGCAGTGATAACAGAATAATTACAAAACAAATCACAATATTTGATTCTTTGTTCTCATTTTGCCTCACCTGACTACATGTCATTGATTAGTACTTGTATTGTTGTATTATAAGTACTCTGTGTTGAAAAGTACTCAAATGTAAGTACTTAGTTGGAAAAGTTGTGGTATGTATCTGTAATCCTGTCGCTCTTGTCTTAAGTTGAACTCAAGAATGCAGACTGAACATGAAATAAACTTTTATTCTATCAAAACAAAAGGTTGTTGTGGCAGCACAGCTGTGACAAGTGAGACAGGTTAGACAGCTGAGACAGGTGAGACAGCTGAAACAAGTGAGACAGGTGAGACAGCTGAGACAGCTGAGACAGCTGAAACAAGTGAGACAGCTGAGACAGGTGAGACAGGTAAGACAGCTGAGACAGGTGAGACAGCTGAAACAAGTGAGACAGCTGAGACAAGTGAGACAGCTGAGACAGGTGAGACAGCTGAGACAGGTGAGACAGCTGAAACAAGTGAGACAGCTGAGACAGCTGAAACAAGT
>NC_056512.1:13717127-13717822 GCF_014905685.2 Nematolebias whitei
CAACTGAAACAAGTGAGACAGGTGAGACAAGTGAGACAGCTGAGACAAGTGAGACCACTGAAACAAGTGAGACAGCTAAGACAGCTGAGACAGGTGAGACAGCTGAGACAGCTGAAACAACTGAAACAAGTGAGACAAGTGAGACAGCTGATACAGCTGAAAAAGTGAGACAGCTGAGACAAGTGAGACAGGTGAGACAGCTGAGACAGGATGTGGGCGTGGCATGTTCACAAAGGAAGTTGAAGCTGTGGAGAAGTGAGTGATAGAAACGCACTAAAAATGCAAAATATTAAAATAATAAAACAGAAAAAAAACTAAGAATGACACAGATGTTGAACCAAGAAAAGGGGAAATAACATCTGCTCTGTCTCAAGTCCACGACCATCTCTTAACTGCAATCAGTTAAAGTTTATTTGTTCAGTTGTTGTTCTTTGATTACAAATCATAAACCAAGTGGAAAAACAAAAAAAGTAGCGTATCAAAATTCTATCTCGTTGCTCGTTTAGGAAGAAGTAAGTTCAATATTTTGCAGCCTCAATATTTATTGTACAACATGGCTATTTGTCTAAACTGCTCAGGGGGCCACAGTCACTGAAAGCCAAGAGCTTAGGGGCCAGACATCCTGCGATTAAAGTCCATCCATCCATCCATCCATCCATCCATACATCCATCCATCCATCCATCCATACATACAT
>NC_056512.1:13717922-13721580 GCF_014905685.2 Nematolebias whitei
ACACATACATACATACATACATACATACATACATACATACATACATACATACATTTTCTTCTGCTTATCCAGGGTCGGGTCACGAGGGTAGTAGCAGCTTAAGTAGGGAGGCCCAGACTTCCCTCTCCCCAGCCACTTGGGCCAGCTCCTCCGGGGGAATTCCAAGGCATTCCCAGACCAGCTGAGTAACATAGTCCCTCCAGCGTGTCCTGGGTCTTCCTCTGGGTCTCCTCCGGTGGGACGTGTCCGGAACACCTCACCAGGGAAGTGTCCGGGAGGCATCCTAACCATTGCCCGAGCCACCTCAACTGTCTCCTCTCGATGTGGAGAAGCAGCGGCTATACTCTGAGTCCCTCCCGGACGACTGAGCTTCTCACCCTATCTCTAAGAGAGAGTCCAGACACCCTGCAGAGAAAACTCGTTTCGGCCGCTTGTATCCGTGATCTCATTTTTTCAGTCACAACCCAAAGCTCATGACCATAGATCAGGGTAGGAATGTTGATCGACTGGTAAATTGAGAGCTTTGCCTTTTGATTCAGCTCTCTCTTCACCACGACAGACCGGGACAGCGCCCGCTTCACTGCTAACGTTGCACCTATCTGCCTATTGATCTCCCGCTCCATTTTCCCCTCAATTATGAACAAGACCCCGAGATACTTAAACTCCTCCACTTGGGGCAGGATCTCCTCCCCGACCCACAGAGGGCACTCTACCCTTTTTCGGCTCAAGACCATGGCCTCGGATTTGAAGGAACTGGTCCTCATCCCAGACGTGTCACACTCAGCTGCAAACCACTCCAGCGAAAGCTGTAGATCACGACCTGCTGAAGCCAATAGGACCACATCATCTCCAAAAACAGAGAAGCGATCCTAAGGCCACCAAAATGGATCCCCTCAACACCTTGGCTGTGCCTAGAAATTCTGTCCATAAAAGTTATGAACAGAATCAGTGACAAAGGGCAACCTTGGCTGAGTCCAACTCTCACTGGGAACGAGCCCGACATACAGCCGGTAATGTGGACCAAGCACTGACACCGGTCATACAGGGACCTAACAGCCCGTATCAAAGGGCCTGGTACCCCATACTCCTGGAGAACCCCCCACAGGGTTCCCTGAGCGACGCGGTCAAACACCTTCTCTAAGTCCACAAAGCACATGTAGACTGGTTGAGCAAACTCCCATGCACCCTCCAGGACCCTGCTGAGAGTGTAGAACTAGTCCAGTGTTGGACAACCAGGATGAAAACCGCACTTCTCCTCCTGAATCCTAGGTTCAACTATTCGACGGACCCTCCTCTCCAGAACCCCTGAAGAGACCTTGCCCAAAGACCCCTTATGATTAGAAAAATAAATAAACAAATAAACAATGTTCCCTCGCCTGGACGTGGGTCACTGGGGCCCCACTCTGGAGCCAGGCCTGGAGGTGGGGCATGCTGGCGAGCACCTGGTGGCCGGGCTTTTACCCTTGGAGCCGGCCGGGCACAGCCCAAAGAGGAGACGTGGGTCCCCCTTCCCATGGGTTCACCACCTGTGAGAGGGGCTAGAGGGGTCGGGTGCAATATGGGATGGATGGTGGCTGAGGGCGGGGACCTTGGTGGTCTGATCCTCGGCTACAGAAGCTGGCGATTAAAGTCATTATGTAAATAAACCAAGTTTTACAATGATTTGTTACCTTTTAAATTTGTTCATTTTGTTGCAATAAACAGAACCCAAACAAAACCTAAAATCAAAACCTAGACCCCCCCCCCCCTCTTTTTTTTCTTAATGAACTCTTTGGTGGGTCTGACTGAAGTCACCTGCGGGCTGGAAGTGGCCCGCAGGCCGCCAGTTGAATAGCCCTGTTCTACAATATTCTCTTTCTTTTTAACTTCTTCATAAAGAGGAGGCACTACTGATGAATAATTTCCTGACACTGAAACTGGCTGGAAAGCTTCAGCACTTTGAAAAGCTTCATCTGGCTCTGCGGTAGACTTTGTTTGGACTGGGACAGGCAGAGGCATTTCCTGGCTTGTTTGCTGTTCTTATACAGCCTACGAGAGGTCAACGGATAAATAGCAGTTGTATATAAATGTTTCTGCACTCAAATTTAAAAGCTGTTTTTATTTTGAAAGCAAATGTAGTGTTGTTTTGGTTGTCATGTTATTAGCATCCTGCTGTGGAGTATCTCCACTGAAAGCTGTTTATTAAAGAACTAACACAAGGGGGTGCTGCAGTTCTCAATATTTTCCCTTGGCCTCATTTTCTTTGATTTTTTGCATAAATGGAAGAAAAGATAGCACATTTCTAGGTGGAGCTACTGTGCTGCTGACCACGCTGTCAATCACAACTGAGTAGATTTATAGGGAAAATGAACCAATCTTCCAAATGAGCATTTCAATTCATTTCAGTTTATTTATATAGCTCCAAGTCTCAACAGAAGTTATCTCAACAAAACATTCTCATAAATACAAAAGTCAATTAGTAAAGTTATCTATCTAAAGATGGAAGCCAGCAGATGAGATGAGTCTTCATTTGGTTGCGGTCTCCACTTAAAAAGTGCATAAAACTTTCTGTAATTCAGTGCATTTTAAAAATCAGAAAAATATGTACTAGCATTATTAATGTTGTATATAAAGAAAAAAGAAAGCTTGACACATTTCAATTAATCATAAACAAAACTATGTTAGCAACAGACTGTTGATCTCTAATTGTTGCACAGTGAAAATGTAACTGTCAGACACTGAGGGTTTGCAGGAGCCTAGCGAAAAGGAATTGTAAACTGAGGAAATGTGAGGGTTAGATTTGCTTGTCAGATATGGAGTGAATGGAATGTAAAGAATGAATGGTGTATGCCTATGTAAGGCAAGTACTCCTACATCCAATCATTTATCGTCATCTCCGCATAGAAGGTTTCTCATTTCTTCAAGGAGTCTATATCGTCTGCCACCTGTCATGACGAAGTGTTAAACTCAGATCATTTTAGCTGCAGACCACATCAGTCCTTGGGTTCTGGTCTGGTGTTTCCCAGCAGTCCAACATCCTGCAGCACATTTTTACCGCAGGTCAGCCGCAGGAGAAAGTGCTGAAAGTTCGGAAAACATCCTGCCTATTGACGGTATCAAAGGAAGCCACCCCTTCTAACCTAATGCTCTGACGTAACATGTCAGGAAGACCCTGGAGGGGCTGGTCCTGAACCATTTTAGACCACCGGTAAACACTGATCTGAACCCACTGCCCCTAGTAGTCCCAAATGGGTAAGGATGATGATGTCATCTTTCGGCTGCAGTGTGCTCACTCACACCTGGAAAATGTAGATATTAGTGCAGAAAACTGCATGAAGATCAAAAAATTAGCAGAATCAGTGCACAAACAAATGACAGTGTCAGTTACTGACATAGGAACATTCCTGTTTTGTTGTATTATATTACACTGAAACACAACTGAAACTCATTTTGAGATTCAGACCCTATCAACTGTTCCTGCAGCTCCAGGACACACAAAGGTGATCATCTCTGTCACAAAGAAGGACCTCAACTTCAAGCTTTTCAGCTTCATTGGTGGCTACCAGCCCTGCCACCCTCAGACCCAAGTTCCACCAGGACCACACTCCTCCAGGACCACACTCCACCAGGACCACACTCCACCAGGACCACACTCCACCAGGACCACACTCCTCCAGGA
>NC_056512.1:13721590-13723473 GCF_014905685.2 Nematolebias whitei
ACTCCACCAGGACCACACTCCACCAGGACCACACTCCTCCAGGACCACACTCCACCAGGACCACACTCTACCAGGACCACACTCCTCCAGGACCACACTCCACCAGGACCACACTCCACCAGGACCACATTCCTCCAGGACCACACTCCACCAGGACCACACTCCTCCAGTACCAGACTCCACCAGGACCACGCTCCTCCAGGACCAAACTCCACCAGGACCACACTCCACCAGGACCACACTCCTCCAGGACCAGACTCCACCTGGCCCAGCCAGGAAATTAAGGTAGATAAGGTCGTTTTCACACCTGATAGTCCGGTAGACTCGGTTCGGTTGGGGACCAATATTCATGACCTTTTGTTTACATTTGAGCTGGTGCGTTTGCATTCACACTGCACTGTGCAGTCGAGTCAACCTGTTGAACCAACCTGTTCCCCCGCTCGCCTGTGGGGGTGCTGCACCAAGAACTACTGAAAGAAACGACACAAAAACCTCTGAAGACACGTCTTCTTCTTCTTCTTCTGTAAATAAAAATAAAAACGAAGTGGCATCAAGTTTTAGGAGTTATATTTTGTCATTTTTCAAAAATGGACATAGCATGAGCAGAAGATGAGACAGAAGACCATGGAGAATATTGTTTTTCACACAAGGCAGCTGACAGCTCCATATAAGGTCAGAGAAATGCGCGTTTGTTTACGGGGCTCGGTCTGTTTACATTCACACTGTACTCGAACCGCGCTGGAGTTCGCTTCTACCAGACCGAGACCTAGGTTTTAGCCCGGGCCAGAGTTCGCCTTTTTGTTCCGTGACAGAGTTCAATGGCGCGTTCACACCTCCCTAAACAAACTGGACTTTCTAGGAAAACGAGCTAGAGTTTGATTAAAGCGGACTAAACAGGCCTAGTGTGAATGCACCCAAAGACTAGGGTGCATTCACACCAGCTCTCACCAGCTGAGTGGCCCTCACCCCGATAGTTGCTAAATGCCTCGAAAAACTGGTCATGACTCACATCAAAACAACCATCAACATCAACGAGGACCCTCATCAGTACGCATACCGTGAGAACCGATCAACAGAGGATGCCATCTCCTCTGTGGTCCACACTGCGCTCAACCACCTGGAGCAGAAAAACTCTTACGTCCGTATGCTCTTTGTGGACTTCACATCCGCCTTCAACACCATGATCCCCCAAAACCTGATGGACAAACTATTCACACTAGGACTAAGCCCCTCCATTTGCAACTGGGTACTAGACTTATTAACAAACAAACCACAGTTAGTGAGGATCCACAACTTCTCCTCCTCCACCATAACCCTCAGCACTGGCTCTCCTCGGGGATGTGTGTTGAGCCCCCTCCTGTTTACTCTGCTCACGTATGATTGTGCAGCGGCCCATCCAGGCTGTCACATTCTAAAGTTTGCAGATGATACAGCAGTGGTGGATGCATCACAAACAATGATGAGTCCGGCTACAGGCAAGAGGTGGAACACCTGGAGAGCTGGTGCAAAGAGAATAACCTTCACATCAATGTGAAGAAGACAAAGGAGATGATTGTGGACTTCAGAAGGAACAAAAATATCTACACCCCCCTGAACATAAGAGGATCTGCGGTGGAAGTGGTCTCCAGCTACAAGTACTTGGGTGTACACATGAATGACAACCTCAGCTGCAGCAACAAAACCACCAGCTTGATCAAGAAAGCTAATCAGAGACTCTACTTCCTCAGACGGCTGAGGCGAGCTGGTCTGAGAAGCTCAGTCCTGACCTCCTTCTACAGGTGTGCATTGGAGAGCATCCTGTGCTCCAGCATCAACGTGTGGCATGGAGGCTGCACAGCTGCAGAAAGAAAAGCTTTGCAGAGAGTGGTGAAGGCTGCACAGAA
>NC_056512.1:13723573-13724230 GCF_014905685.2 Nematolebias whitei
CTGCTGCCTTCATACATCTCCTCCTACATGTCTCTGTGTGAGTGCAGATACGGCGTGCGCTCTCAGGACATTATTACCTGCAAAGTTCCCTCAATGAGGACTGAACTAGGCAAAAGGGCCTTCTCCTACTCTGCTCCTGTTTCCTGGAATATCTTACAAAAAGATTTGAAGCTCTCGACATTGACCTCTCTAAGTGGCTTTAAGATTCTGTTGGACTCCTGGCAGGGACCAATGCAGACATGTTCCCGTTTTTAGTTTCTACATTCGCTTTAGAATCTAGCTGGTTATTTTTTTGTTACCTTTTCCTTTTAGCCATCCTATTTGTTAAAAAAAAAAAAAAAAAAAAAAAAAACCCTGCAGTTTGACTTTTTATAATTGTTTATTGTTGTTGCTGTTGTCCATTGTTGTCATCTTTCTTTGTTGAAATCAGGTCTCTCTTGTAAATGAGTCCTCGAGGCTCAATGGGATTACCTGTCTAAATAAAGGTTGAATGAATGCCTTCCCCTCTTTGTAGTCAGCCATTAGCATTTTGTTAACTTATATGTCTTGTCCCCCTTTGTAAAATGTAATGTAGCTTGCTATGCCAATATACACTGTGTGTGTGTGTGTGTGTGTGTGTGGTGGTGGTGGTGGTGGTGGTGGGGGGGGGGGGGGGGC
>NC_056512.1:13724330-13743817 GCF_014905685.2 Nematolebias whitei
GGGGGGGGGGGGGGGGGGGGGGGCATTCTTCTATAACATTTTGTCCCCCCTCTCAACCATCCTTTAGGTCTGACAGTGGATCAGGCAATGAACCAGAGGGAATCTGGAGTCGTTTTCTGCAGACTACTCCTTTATCTTTATCTTTATCCTTATCCTGTTACTTGTCAGCATCTGGCTTGGTTTCAAGCATTCAGTCTGCCTGTGTACTGTACACAGACAGCATACACTAGGGATGCAAGTATCTTTCTTTCTCATTTTTCTGCATTTCAGACACCTTGCTCATAAAAAGTTCTTAAGTACATTTGCACTCCAACATTTCACCTCAACCAGTGTTTTCTTAACAAAATTATCTGCCATAATTTGCAAAAGACATGAACTGATAAATGGGGAAAACAGTTTGCTTGTGTCAGATCTAACAGCCAGTATATCTGTTTATCCTTCCTAACCCCTGACCATACCCATGATTCATTCAACCTTTATTTCTCACTGAGTCACGAGGACTCAGTTACAAGAGAGACCTGTTTTAAACAAACACAGATGAGGTAAACAGTCATACAAAAGCATATAAAATGAAAAGTAAATAAAATAAATTATATAAAAATGAAACAAAAACAGCTACTGTAAGGATGGTACTTTTCTGTGGCCCGGTTTGTGTCTGTTTCCCTCGTGCTCCCTCATTAGTTTCCATTGTTGCCACCTGTGTCTCGTCCCAGCTGTTTGTTATCACGTCTCGTCTTGTCCCTGTATTTAAGCTGTCCTATTCTATCTTGTTCTTCGTCGGGTCGTCTTCGTTGGGTACTCTTCCTTGGGTCTCCTGAGTCTTTCCCTGAGTCTTCCTGGTCCCTCGAGTTCCCCGTGTCTCTCGTGTCTCCTGAGTTCCCCGTGCCTCCTTCCTAGTTCATGTAAGTTTTGCTGCCCCGTCAGCTTGTTTATTTTGTACTTTTCGTTTATCATTAAAAGCCTATTTTTGTATATCTGCCGAGTTGAGTCCCTGTTCTGCACTCTGGGTTCACTCCTGACACAAATCCTAACAGCTACATTATAAAGCGATGTAAAATACTAAAAACAAGAACATTTCTGCATTGGTTTTTGCAATGAGCTTAACAGTTGTTTAAAATCCCTTAGAGTGATCAAAGTTGACAACTTCAGATATTTTTCAAGTTATTCCAGGATACAGATGTTGGATGTCAGATGTTGGACGCTGTCTATCATGGTGCACTAAGATTCATACAAGATTAAATAACATATACTACACAGGTTGTGTGAGAGGTTATTGCACAGGTAGTGACACTGAGATTGAATTATGATGGTAAGATAGATACATAGATACTGTATCATGCTGCATATATTATAATCATAATGGGGCAATGTTCAATAATGCAGCAGCAACAAACATATTAGCTGTGACAGCTAATAGTCATATTAGTTGTCACAAATATGGCTTGGTGCAAAGTTATTGCCAGTTGTTCAGTATTATTATCAAGAGTTCAGTAATCTGACAGCTTGTAGATAATAGCTGTCGTTTAGTCTTTTTGTACACGATGGCAGACTCCTGTATCGTCTGCCTGAGGGTAGTAGACAAAAGAGTCCTTGTGCTGTGTGGGTGTGGTCTTTAATGATGCTGTGTGCTTTACGTAGACATTGGCTGTGGTAGATGTCCTGGATGGTGTTGAGACTGCTACCAGTGATGTCTTCTGCTGTTTGCACCACCCTCTATATCCTGATGCATGCTCAATAATCCAGGTAGAAAAATCCAAAAAAGTTCAATCTGGTCCTCTGGACATTGAAAAATAAATAAATAAATAAATAAATAAATATAGAAACGTTTCGTCTCTCATCCAAGAGACTTCCTCAGTCTGAGGTGCTGTTTTCAGCTCAGTCTCTTAAATAGCACCTTCTCAGAGTGGATCAACCAGTTTTGCTGCTGACAACCAAAACCAGCTGATCACATGATCAAGAAGGACCATCAGCCTAACAATGGATCATTAGCACACTGATGGCTGTTTACTGTTCACAGAGGGCTGAGTGATACTAGCAATCACAGCATTGTAAGTGTGGGACAGTTGAACCCGGAGGCCTCCACCCCTGTTTAATGATGGACGATTTCTTTTCACAAAGATGGCCTCCTTTACTCCTCTCTCAAACCATCGTTCCTCTCTGTCCAGGATGTGAACATCTTCATCCTTGAAAGAGTGACAGCTGGCCTGGAGATGAGTGTAGACCGCAGAATCCTGGCCTGATGATGTTGATCTTCTGTGGTGGGCCATCCTTTTGGCCAGTGGCTGTTTAGTTTCCCCGATGTAAGACTGATCACAGCCCTCCTGACACTGAACAGCATACACAACATTGCTCTGTTTGTGCCGGGGGACTGGATCTTTGGGATGAACCAGTCTTTGTCGTAATGTATTTTGGGGTTTAAAAGCCACTGGGACGTTATGTTTAGAAAATAAACATCTCAGTTTCTCTGATACTCCCTCAACATACAGAATGACCACTGGTCTGGGTCTGGGTTCCTCCTTTTCACCTGATGGCTGACTGGAGTCCTGTTTGGGTTTCTTCTCTGCTTTCAGGAAGGCCCAGTTAGGATATCCACATTGCTCTAGAGCCTGTCTTGTGTAGGATTTCTCCTTCTGCCTGGCTCCCGAGTTAGTGGGGATGCTGTCTGCTCTGTGATACAGAGTCCTGATGACTCCTAACTTGTGCTCCAAATGGGTGATGGGAGTCAAACTGCAAATACTGGTCTGTGTGGGTGGGTTTGCGGTACACCTCGGTTTGCAAATGTCCTCTGAGACTGAGGCCTCACAGTCCAAGAAAGCCAACTTGCCATTTTTTACATCTTCTCATGTGAACTTGATGGATTTATCCACAGAGTTGATGTGGTCAGTAAATGTTGGACTTCCTGAGATTTAATTTTAACCCAGGTGTCGTCAACATACCTGAACCAATGACTTGGTGGTGTCCCTGAAAAGGACGTCAAGGGTCTCTTTTCTACCTCCTCCATGTACAGGTTGGCAACAATAGGAGAAACTGGAGACCCCATAGCACACGCATGTTTCTGCCTATAATATTGCTCCCCATATGTGAAGTAGGTTGACTGCAGGCACAGTTTCAAGAGTTGACACAGTTCTGTGGAATGCGTGGTCCTGCTGCTCAGAGTGGTGTCTGATTTTAATCTTAAACTGACCACCTCTACTGCATCATCAACAGGAATGCACGTAAAGAGTGATGTGACATCAAAAGAGACCATTGTTTCATCAGTCTCCATGATGACATCCCTCACCTTGTCCACAAAGTCCATGGTGTTCTGTATGTGGTGTTCTGAGCTGCCAACTAAAGGGATGAGTACAGACGCCAGATATTTGGAAACATTGTAAGTGACAGAGTTAATCATACTAACAATAGGTCTTAAAGGTACACCTTGTTTGTGGATTTTAGGTAAACCATACAGACTAGGTGTGGCCTCCCCTGGGTACAGTCTGTGGTACAGAATACGGTCAAAACAGCACCTCAGACTGAGGAAGTCTCTTGGATGAGAGACGAAACGTTTCTATATTTTTTTGATTTATTTTGTTTTTTGTTTTTTTTGAATGTCCAGAGTACCAGATTGAACTTTTTTGGACCACCCTCTATATTTCTTTCCGGCTCTGACTGGTGCCGTTCCCATACCGTCCTGTGATGCAGCATGTCAACAGGCTCTCAATGATGCGTCTTCAGAAGTTGGTGAGGATGCTGGTGTTCACACCAAACTTCTTTCTTCTTAGGAAGTAGAGTCTTTGGTGGGCTTTCTTGACCACAGTGTCTGTCTGTAATGTCCAGGACAGATCCTCAGTAATATGAACACTGAGGAACTTGAAGCTGCTGACCTGCTCCACCTCAGCGTTGTTTATGTAGATGGTAGAGTGCCGAACCCCACGCTGTTTCTTGAAATCCACTATCATTTCTTTTGTTTTGCTGACATTTAGAGAGAGGATATTTTCCTGACATCAGCTGGTCAGTGATTTCACCTCATCTCTGTAGGCACTCTCGTCGTTGTTGGTGATGAGGCCCAAGATGGTGGTGTCATCAGCATACATACACAGCAGTGATGGGTATGGTAGTTACAGTCAGTTATGATCTTAGTGCATTGTGATAGACAACGTCCAACATCTGCAAGGTGCTCGCATGAGCATTCATGTAAATAAATATTGTCACTCTAGTCAGTGGAGGGGAGGAGTGTAGCAGTTACAAGGTGTTTCCTAGCATTGAGAGTTAGACAAGATCTGTTTCTAAAAATTAAACCCAATTACCGCATGATAACATGTGTGCAGAAAAAAAAGAGCATTCAGGGAGGGAGACAGGGAATTATTGAGGAGTACACAGAATCAACTAAAAGTCAAGATAAGAAAGAGCAAGGAGATGTACAAGAAAAAGCTGGAGAGCAAGCTCCAGCAGAACAATATCAGAGAGGTGTGGTCAGGGATGAAAAAGATCACAGGCTTCAAGCAGAAGGAGGATCAGTAGGATGGAAGCCTGAACAGAGCCAATGAACTGAACACATTCTTCAATAGGTTCAGTTCAGGAACAAGCTCAGCATCGTCCTCTCGTGCCCACAGCCAAACATACATACCACCCTCCATTGACCCAAGGCTGTCCTGTCACACCTCAAATATTGTATCTACCACCTCGGTCAAGGACCCTTTGTCTTCTATATTTTGGTCTTCAACTAAATCAGAAGATGCTGATACCTCCTTTGCCCCCCCCCCCCCCCCTCTGCATCTCCAGAAGTCAGGTGAGGAAGCAGCTGGAGAGACTGAACCGGAATAAGGCTGCAGGTCCAGATGGTGTCAGTCCCAGAGTCCTGAAGGTCTGTGCAGAGCAGCTCTGTGAGGTTCTGCAGCACCTCTTCAACCTTAGCCTGACCCAGGAGAAGGTTCCAATGTTGTGGAAAACATACTGCCTTGTTCCAGTGCCAAAGAAACCTTACCCATCAGTCCTCAATGACTATAGACCTGTTGCCCTGACACCCCACATCAAGAAGGTCCTAGAGAGACTTCTGTTGTCCCACCTGACTAAACAAACAAGCACATATCAGGACCCACTGCAGTTTGCTTATCAGCATGAACTTGGAGTTGAAGATGCCATCATACACCTGCTTCAGCAAACTCACTGTCGTCTAGAAAAGACAGATAGCACTGTGAGACTCATGTTCTTTGATTTCTCCAGTGCATTTAACACAATCCAGCCTGATTTGCTTTGTCAGAAACTCCAGAAGACTCAGGTGGAGGCCTCAACAATCGCCTGGATCAAAGACTACCTGACAAACAGACCACAGTTTGTGAGACTGAAGGGTTGTGTGTCTAACCAGGTGGTCAGTAGCTCAGGAGCACCACAGGAGAATGTACTCTCACCATTGCTTTTCACTCTGTACACCTCAGATTTCCAGTATAAAACAGACTCCTGTCATCTGCAGAAATATTCAGATGACTCTGCAGTGGTCGGGTGTATCAGAGATGGACAAGAAGCTGAGTACAGGGAACTGGTGGACCGCTTTGTGGCATGGTATGGAAACAATCATCTCATCTTGAATGTGAACAAAACAAAGGAGATTATTGTAGATTTCAGGAGAAACAGGAACAGGTCCAACCCTATTTCCATCATGGGAGAAGAAGTGGAGGCGGTGGAGGAGTATAAATACCTTGGAGTTCTCCTGGACAACAGACTGAACTGGAAATGCAACAGTGAAGCCATCTACAATAAGGGACAGAGCAGACTGTACTTCTTGAGGAAGCTGAAGTCCTTCAACATTTGCAGCAAGATGCTGCATATCTTCTATAAGTCTGTTGTAGAGAGTGATATCTCTTCTGCCATCATCTGCTGGGGGAGCAGCACCAGAGCAAGTGACTTAAAAAGATCAACAAGCTCATAAAGAAGGCTGGCTCAGTTCTGGGGACTCCTCTAGAACCTTTGGAGATGATTGTTCAAAGAAGGATTCTTCATAAAATGAAGAACATTATAGACAACCCTCAGCATCCTCTTCATCAGACTGTCATACAACAACAAAGTGTCTTCAGTCAGAGGCTTCTTCAAATCCGTTGTAGGACAGACCGCTATAAGAGACCCTTCCTGCCCACAGCCATCAGCATCTAGAACAACTCTTTAATGAAACCAGGATGATGAGTTACAACATTTAATTTACCTCTGGATTCATAAAGTGTTTTTGAATTGAATTGAATTGAATTGAAAATTACAAAAATACTTGTGCCTAAAAAAAAAAAAAAATTCCATTCTGTTATAAAAAGTGCAACCACAACCACCACACATTCACATGCATGTCAAAACTTTTAAGAATTATAAAACTTCCTTTTGAAGTCAGTGGTATGATGTTTTTGTTTATAATGTACACTCAGTTCTATTAGTTTGCAGCACAGTGGATTAGTGGTTATCACTGTTACCTCACAGCAAGAAGGCCCTGGGTTCAATCCTTGGTTTGTACTCCAGGTATTCCCACAGTCCAAGAACATGTATGTTAAATAAATTATTCTTACTCTTTTAATGACAGTTTTATTCTTTGTTTTTCTGGTCTTAGATGCTTTTGTGAAGACACATTGTTTTTCCATTTTGATTCATTTCTTCCCTTTTTTTTTTTTTTAGAAATCATTGTCCTTGTGCATTATAAATGGTTTTTCCTTCCCACTGACCTTTCTGTATTGATGTGTTGTTTCTATCAGCCTGTGTGTGTATAAATAGTCCTGTCTTCCCTTCTCCCTTTCTGTTTTTACCTTTTTTTTTCTCCATGCAGCTTGGCTTAAAGTATTTGGCTGCTTCTGTTTCCCTTGTCATTGCTTCACTGTGTATTCATGTTTGAATGCCTGTTACCAGATAGTAATGACACTTGAAATAAAATGTGTTTACTTCAAGTCCTGGAAGTTCAGTTACATCAGCTTACCCAGCTGAATCCTGTCTTTCAGTTTACAACATATATGGCTTACCAGAGATCTGTACTGAAAAAACAGGTTTTAAAGATATTAGGTTCCTTCAGCTGCTTTGGTTTAAAACAGGACTATTCAACTGGCGGCCTGCGGGCGGTGACTTCAATCCGGCCTACATCATAATTTTTATATATTTTTTCATGTGGGGGCGCTGGGCGGGGGGGGGGGGGGGTGTTCTGGGTTTTGAGTTCTGTTTATTGCATTTATGATTCAATGCAACAAAACAAAAAATTAAAAAGGTAACAGATCACTGTAATACTTGGTTTATTTACATAATGATTTTAATCACTTGATGTCCGGCCCCCGAGCTTTAGGCTTTCAGAAACTGTGGCCATCTGAACAGTTTTGTTAAATAGCCCTGGTTTAAAATATCCTGGTCACTGAGACTGTGCTCTGAAAGCTAGTGAGGACTACAAGGATGGCTGAACAAGGCTGTGAGAAGAAGGACTGCAGTGGGTGCTTCAGCAACCCAAGTGGATGAGAGAGAGGATTTCTTAAAATAATGTATACTGCTCATCACTTTGCATGCACATTTTCTCACATGATCTGCTAGCCCTCAGAGTATGTGATACAGATGACTTTCAGCTACTACCATCCCAAATCTTAATCTTTCTGTCAAACTGATTGACCTCTCATTTACAGAGAATGTCATGCACTTTCAGTAAAACAGAAGAAACTTAGGTCTGTGGAACATGAGAAGGTCAATCTCATTTAGTTCCAACACAATTTCCAGGACTTATAGTCAATAAATAACTGGTAACATCAGTACAGTGAGAATGATAATCCACTCTAAACTGGGTGAACATAACACTCTTATGTTTGGCATAAACTGTGATCGTTATGCACTGTGACTAAATATATCAACATGTCGAGCAGAAAAGTTTTCTGATTTTCTGTGATCCACAAATTCATGGTACTACATCTATTGCTTTAGCAATACCCATCATCATCAGACGGGTCAAATGAAAACTCCTTGTTGTTGAGGGAGAATGTGACGCTACACTAGCAGGGTTCAGCATCATGAACCTGAGGTTTCTGACAATCATTTTCTGGCACAGTGCCATGAAACTTGTTCACTGTTTGGAGATGTTTTGCAGGAAATGAGCTCAGAGTTTCCATTGTATTCAACCATCCATCAATCCATTATCTTTACTCGCTTCTTTCTTTTCAGATCGCAGGGGTCACTGGCCCCCATGTTCAGTTATCACTATGCAAGAGGTGAGGGACACCCAGGATGGGTCGCAGGTCCATCACAGGGACACAGAGACAAATGAGACAAACAATCATTCACTCTCTCACTCTCTCAGACAATCTAGAGTTACCAATCAGTCTAACATGCATGTTTTTGGACTGTGGGAGGAAACTGGAGTACCTGGAGAAAACCCATACATGGAGAGAACATTCAAACGGCACCCAGAAAGGTCTCCTGCCAGGATTTGAACCGGTGACCTTCTTGCTGAGAGGCAACAGCTCTACCAACTGCGCCACTGTGCCGTCCATCCATTGTATTCCTGTTTTTTTCTTAATTTTATTAACACAGGTTCCAACGATATCACACATCTGATTTTTGTCGCAGAATATTTCATAATTAATAGTCTTGTTCAAACATGTATGAACAAACGTTACAATTCTGTTTTGATTTCTGTGTTTTCTATTTTTCAACTGCATGAGAATTTTAACATGTCCCTGTGGTAGCAGCTAAAGCTGGTTATCAGTATAAATGTTAAAACACATGTTTAGAGTTAGTCTGACAAGTAGCTATTTGGATCTAATCCTCCCAGTGGGATTTCATCCTGTTTGAGTCTCCATTCCACTGTTCTCAGCTGTGTTTACACTGGGCAATGTCAGTTCTGAGCCTGCAACACATTTTACATCATCTTACTGTGCCTCTTTTTTGGAGGCCATCCATGCCCCCTCACCACCAGGAAAGTGCTTCAGTGTTTGGTGGCGCAGCTAAACTTTCATGCAAAGGGTGACACAAGTGTGGCCAAAGCTTTATCAGATGGGTGTGGGATACAAATGAAGAAAACTACTCTATTTCATAACCTGGTACTTAAGGAACATATTTTCCTGACAATTTTTATAGCCCATTTCAATTTCTCTGTTTATCATTCTCTCTCTCTCTCTCTCTCTCTCTCTCTCTCTCTCTCTCTCGCTCTGTCAAACAACCCCCCCACCCACACACACACACACACGTTATCACTGTATCAACCATCAAGGCATGGATCCGCCTGTTCTGTATGTTTCAAAAGTTATCAGAATAAGCTTTATTATCCATCCATCCATTATCTTTACCCGCTTATTCCATTTTGGGTCACGGGGGTCGCCGGTGCCCATGTCCAGCAATCACTGTGTGAGGGGCGGGGTACACCCTGGACAGGTCGCAAGTCCATCACAGGGACACATAGAGACAAATGAGACAAACAACCATTCACTCTCTCCCTCACACCTAGAGACAATTTAGAGTTACCAATCAGCCTAACATGCATGTTTTTGGTCTGTGGGAGGAAACCGGAGTACCTGGAGAAAACCCACGCATGCACGGAGAGAACATGCAAACTCCACCCAGAAAGGCCCCTGGACCGGGGTTTGAACCAGGGACCTGCTCGCTGAGAGGCAGCAGCTCTACCAGTTGCGCCACCGTGCTGCCTAGCTTTATTATGGAGGAGTGGTGGCGCAGAGGTTAGAGAGGTGGGCTTGTGATCCGAAGATCGCCGGTTCACGCCCCGGCCCCGACAACATCAAAATTGTGGGTAGGGTAGGTGAAACACCCACACTTGCCCCCACCCTCATTCGCCCCACTCTGGGCCCATGAGCAAGGCCCTTAACCCCCACCATGTGCTCCCTAAAACAGGTCTCTCTTGAAAATGAGTTCTCGTGGCTCAATGAGACTAACCTGGATAAATAAAGGCTAAATGAAAAAAAAAAAAAAAATAATTATCATTGTACCAAAATACAGTGAGATTATGTTCATACGTTTGTTCGTTTAATCATTCATGCAATCTCTAGAGACTGCAATAGATCTAATCTATGCTTATAATAAAGCCAAAATTTTATGGAATGAAATATGTGCAACATGTTATTATAATATGTTGCACAGTGATTGATGGACATGGGCATCGGCAACCCCCGTGATCCAAAGTGGAAGAAGCGGGTAAAAGATAATGGATGGATGGATGTTATATGTGTCTTTACAGAAAAAAAAAATGCTTTTCTTTTTGTTTCAGCTGTTCCCATTTCAGGGGTCGCCACAGTGAGTCCTCCTCTATTTCTCTCTGTCCTCTGCATCCTCTGTCCTCACTCCAACTACCTCCATGTCCTCTCTAACTGCATCCATGTATCTCCTCTTTATCTTTTCCCAGGCAGCTGCATTTCTAACATCCTTCTACCAATATACCCACTGTCCCTCCTCTGGACATGTCCAAACCACTGTCCCTCCTCTGGACATGTCCAAACCATCTCAGTCTAGCCTCTCTAACTTTATCTCCCAGTTGTTCAACCTGTGCTGTACCTCTGATGATCTCAATTCTAATCCTATCCATCTTTGTCACTCCCAAGGAGAACCTTAAGTTCTTCAGCTTTGCCACTTGTGTCTTTTTGTCAGTGCCACGGTCTCCAAGCCTAACAATATACTGCTGTCTTGTAAACTTTTCCTTTGACGTTTGCTGCCACCCTATTGTTGAAAGTTACTTTTGAAACTTTTCTCCATCAACTTCATCCTGCCTGGACTCTCTTTTTCCACCTCTTTACCACATTCCCCATTTTCCTGGACATCTGAACCTAAGTAACAAAAATGGTTAAATATGAACCTGTTTCTTTAAGTGAAGAAACGTTTCGTCCCCCCTCCAGAGGACTTTGTCAGCCTGCAGCCTTTCAACCTGATCTGTCCCATAAGTAGCCTTCATTTAATTTCATTTTATTTATTTATTTATTTATTTATTTATTTATTTAAATTAGGACAATGCATATTAATCAACATGTCAGCAGTAAGCATTAATGTAAATATACCGGAGTGAGCACAAAAGCTAATTTTCATCCATTGTCCTAAGGCAGGTGAAAACAAGAAATATCCCACAAAACAAAAGAAAAGAGAATAATACAAACATCACCTATATAACACATAACACAACATTAAATTACAATAAAGATACAATGCCATAAGAAAATAGACAATAGACATTGCTGTGTTTCAAGCCAACCTCCTGTTCAAATCTCAGAAGCAGGCTTTTTAACACATGCAAACAGAGCACACCCAACCAAAACAATCAACCATCATGATGAACAATCAAATGTTTTAGGTCAGGTGGCCAACTTACTACTCACAGAAACAGCATGTGAACAACCAATGCCAAAGTGACAAAGTCCATGCTCAATAATCCAGGTATAAAATCCAACATTTTTCAGTCAGGTCATCTGGACAGTTTCTTTTTTTGTGCTGAAACGTGAAGGCTTCATCGGTCAAGGAAACACACAACAAAACTGATTCGTCCTCCAACAGTTTACTCCAAAGTGGAACAAACCAGTTCTGCTTGTGATAAGATGGTCTCTTTGGTACGCCCCTCCTCCATTGCCGGCCCTCTTCCTTGTTGACAGTCTTGTCAAACTGGTTGAGAACAACAAAGTAAAACAAACATAAAACAAACAACAAAGGCCAAAGTGGTTCAGAAAAGGAAGGGTTTGTAAGCTCAATCATCCAGATAGATAACAACAAAAATGGCTAAATCCTGTCATCTGGACCTGTTTCTTTAAGTGAAGAAATGGTTTGTCCTCCATCCAGAGGACTTCATCAGAAAGAAACAGGTCCAAGAAACAGGTCCAGGTGACATAATTTAGCCATTTTTGTTGTTATCTACCTGGATGAATGAGCTTACAAACCCTTTTCTGAACCTAAGTACTTGAAGGACTGCACCTTTATAACTTCTGCCAGAGCCAGCAGTTCTCAACTAATGGTGCAGTAACAATGGACAGCTTTGTTTGATTTCACATTGGAGCATGCAACAATCCTATCTTCCTCAGTTGTCCCCTAGGACATCACTACATCTGAACCACAATTTCTTGGATATGTGTAATTCATTCAACCTTTATTTATACAGGTTAGTCTCATTGAGCCTTGAGGACCCATTTACAACAGAGACCTGTCTTTAAAAAAGAATGATGACAACAGTAGACAATCATAAAAGAAGGCATACAAATTGAAATTAAAGGAAGAAAATGATATTTAAAATGCAAACAAACAAAACAAAAAAACAGCTACATTATAAAGCAGAGGTCACTAATTGGCAGTATGTGACAATCAAATATTTTGTTTTCACTGCACAGCCGGTGCAGTGCGCTCACACTGGACAAGAGTTGAGAAGGAACAGAGAGGAAGACATGTTGCGCTCCAAAATAAAAAACATTGATGCTGAAAACCACTGTTTTAAAGATGAATGGACAGAGAAATTTATATTCATTCTTCCATTAGGCAGTTCAAAACCTGTTTGCCTCATATGCTCCGAAACGGTCACATTAGTTAAAAGTGGCAACATGAAGTGCAACTACAAAACGAATCACACTTCTTTTTAGCAACATTATCCACTGAAGTCCGAGCAGAGAGCAGTAAATTAACCGAACTGCAAGCTCACTATGACAGATCCACCCTACTCATCACAAATACTTTTACAGCCCAGCAGCGTGCTGAATGTTCACTCAAGGTATCGTGGCTTTTGGGACAACTGTCACAAGACCAGGCTTTTGGATTCAGAATGACCAGACATAAGAGTAAAAATGAAAACAGTTTTATTTATAATTGCAGCTGCAGCCAGGGAGAGGATCCAAAAGAGGTGACAGGTCTTCACAGGCAAGAGGGAGATAGAGTCACCTGTCAAAGTTTGCCGAGATAAAGTCACCAGCAGTGGAGCAAAGCAGCAAGAGTGTGGTCCGAGAGACAAAGCAGGGTCAGGTACAGGTGGTCAGAGTTCTAATAAAATCCAAAGGGGTAATGCGCGCAAAGTAGTTGTTTGGTCAGAAGAGAGGGTCGTTACCATGATCAGAGAGGCAGAACAGAACCAGACAAGGAGCAGGCAAAAACAGGGAATCCAGAAGTTAAGGTGTGAGGTTGATAATCCAAAGAGCAAGGCTTGAGGTCTAGGCATGAAATTATGAAGGCTTGAAAATCAGGGACCATGAGAGGTTTCATAATCTCACAACAAGTGAGGGAGAGACAGGAACTTAAATAATGAGCTGAACAGGTGAGTGGAATCTGGGCTGATTGCTATGGAGAAGCAAGGGAGACATGGTATGGAGTGACAGGAGCAGGCTTGAGCTGAGAAGTGGGTGACAGGCAATACAAAGCAGGGGAAGAGAAACTATGGTATGAGGGGCACAAACAATGGCAGGAGGGACTGAGATTGAGACAGGGGACAGGAAAATGTCATGAAGGGGCAGAGACATGAGCAGATGGGGGGCCAGTGGGGGCCGCTGATCATGACATAGCCCCCCTTAAGATCCGGCATCCTGATGGACCACCAGGAAAAAACTAGCAAGAACTGGGTGGGTGGAGGGAGCCCGGAGGCAGGCAAGAAATAGATTGGTGGCCAGAAGGGCCATCCAGAGCTGTTCCAAGACTCTGGTGGGCAGCCAGGAAGCCATCCAGCAAGTGGCAACGTCAAGGGTGAATGGGCGGGTGGCCATCCAATACATGGCGATGGGGTCAGAACTGCTGCAGATGACGGGGTCAGATCTGCAGCAAGCAATGCAGCAGGCATGGGGTCAGATCTGCCGCAGGCATGGGGTCAAATCTGCGGACGGCATGGGGGTCAGATCTGTGGCCAGCATAGGGGTCAGATCTGCGGCCGGCATGGGGGTCAGATCTGCGGCCGGAATGGGGGTCAGATCTGCGGCAGGCATGGGTACCAAGTCTGCAGTGGGCATGGGTGTCAAATCTGCAGCAGGCATGGGTGTCAGATCTGCAGCAGGCATGGGGATGGGCGGCTGTGGCTGAGTGGTTAGAGCAGTCGTACTCCAATGCAAGAGTTGGGGTTCGAACCCCACAGCAGTCACATGCTGAAGTGTCCCTGGGCAAGACATTGAATCCCTTGTTGCCTCGGATGTGTGTCCCATCAGTGTATGAATGTGATAAATCACTGGTTAGTCTCTTAAGAATGATTTGTTCATTTAGCTTTGTAGATATCTAGTAGAGTGCTGTATGAATGGGTAAATGAGGACACAGATTGTAGTGTAAAGCGCTTTGAGTATCTCAAGAAGATAGAAAGGCGCTATACAAGTACAGTCCATTTACCATTTACCATATCAGATCTGCAGCTGGTGTGGGGAACTGGGGAGCTGCAGCTGGTGTGGAGGCCTGGAGACCTGGGTAGCTGCAGCTGGTGTGGAGGCCTGGTAGAGTTGCACTCAGGTCCAAATAATCCGAACCGACCCGGTCCCAGCACATAGCATCATCTCTGAACCCTACCCAATTTAATGAATTAACAGTAATTACAGGTCCGAACCTGGAAAAAAGCACAACATTTTTAATTAAGCTTTGACTGCTTATACCACCTACTATTATTAACGTCTGGCAGATGTGCATGGCTGAGGGGGCAGAAGATCAGAACTGAAGAGCTGTCAAATTAAATGCTTCCCCTGCTTCTGCCTGCATTGAACCCTGCTCGATGTTAGATATTTTGTGATCTCACCTGTTTAGGTCTTGGCTGCGCGCATCCGCTGAGTGCAGCGGCTGAATGAACATCCATTTGGGCTGATGGATTGCTGGCAGTAGTCCATCTGAAGCTTAAATTAACTTTTTATCTATTTCAACCGGCTGGTCAGTGCGCGATTAAATGGCCATTTGCGGCAGGTGCAGTATGGCAAGCCATGTTTGCATATATTGGATAATCAGCTGCACACATTCCTGATACAATAAAAAGCCCGACACCGACCCGGCCCACACATTAAGCACATTAATGTAGCAGCTCTGATCGAGGGGTCTGCAGCAGTCCTGGTTGAGGGGTTTGCGCAAGCTTGGTTGAGGGGTCTGCAACAAGATTAGTCATGGGGTCTGCAGCAAACTTGGTTGTGGGGTCTGCAGCAAGCTTGATCATGGGGTCTGCAGCTAGCTTGGTCGTGGGATGTGCAGCAAGCTTGGTCATGGGATCTACAGCTAGCTTGGTCGTGGGGTCTTCAGCAGACGTGGTTGTCGTCAGGTCTGCAGCCGACGTGGTTGTCATGGGGTCTGCAGCTGGCGTGGTTGTCATGGAGGTGGCAGCCGGTGTGAAGGTCTTGGAGGCGGTGGCTGGCATGAGGGTCTTGGAGGTAGCAGGTGGCATGAGGGTCTTGGAGGCAGCAGGTGGCATGAGGGTCTTGGAGACGGCAGCTGGTGTGAGGCTCTTTGAGGTGGCAGCTGGCGTGAGGGTCTTGGAGGCAGCGGCCGGTGTGAGGGTCTTGGAGGCGGCAGGCAGCATGAGGGTCTTGGAGATGGCAGCCAGCGTGAGGGTCTTGGAGTTGGCAGGCGGCATGAGGGTCTTGAAGGCGGTGGCCGGTGTGAGGGTCTTGGAGGCGGTGGCCAGTGTGAGGGTCTTTGAGGTGACAGCTGGTGTGAGGGTCTTGGAGGCAGCAGCCGGCATGAGGGTCTTGGAGGCGGCTGCCGGTGTGGGGGTCTTAGAGGCAGCAGCTGGCGTGAGGATCTTTGAGGTGGCAGATGGCATGAGGGACTTTGAAGCAGCAGATGGCGTAAGGGTCTTGGAAGCAGCAGTCGGCATGAGGGTCTTGGAGGTGGCGGCTGGCATGAGGGTCTTGGAGGTGGCAGCCAGTGTGAGGGTCTTTGAGGCGGCAGCCTGTGTGTGTTCCACTGAAGGCATGGGTCCAGGAAGAGTCACTGCAGGGGTTGTGCCAAACCTGGCACAGAACATGGTCCTAAAGAGCTGCATCTGGATATCAAGCTCTTCCAAGGAGTCCTTGAGGCCAGAGAGCCACTCTTGTGTTGGTTCTGAATCCATAATCTTTGGCGAGATTATTCTGTCATGAGACAAGGCTTTTGGATTCAGAATGACCAGACACAAGCGTAAAAATGAATAAAGTTTTATTTATAATTGTAGCTGCAGCCAGGGAGAGGATCCAGAAGAGGTGACAGGTCTTCAATGGCAGGAGGGAGAGAGAGTCACCTGCCAAAATCTGCAGAGACAAGGTCACCAGTAGTGGAGCAAAGCAGCTGCAGAGGAATGCGGTGACAGAGGGGGCAAATCCAAGAGTGTGTTCCGAGAGACAAAGCAGGGTCAGATTTCCATTAAAATCCCAAGAGGTAATCCGTGCAATGTAGTCGTTTGGTCAGAAGAGGATGTTATTACTGTGATCAGTGAGGCAGAGCAGAACCTAAGGAGCAGGCAAAAACAGGGAATCCAGAAATTAAGGCGTGACGTCGATAATCCAAAAAGCAAGGCTTGAGGTCTCTATCTGAAATAAAGGCCCTAAATTTATTGGCCTGGGACTACTTTTTAATATGGCAAAAAAGCTAATTGTTTACTATGAAGTGCTTATTAACAGTGAAAATATGAATACGGGTAGGCAAGACAACAAAAGTCAAATGTACTTTTGTTTGGATCTTTTACTAGGAGGAAATTTTACTAAATGGACCTTAGTGAGGGTTAGCACGGTGGCGCAACTGGTGTAGCTGCTGCCTCTCAGCATGCAGGTTCCTGGTTCAAAACCTGGTCCGGGGGTCTCTCTGGATGTAGTTTGCATGTTCTTTCTGTGCATGCGTGGGTTTTCTCCGGGTACTCCGGTTTCCTCCCACAGACCAAAAACATGCATGTTAGGCTAATTGGTAACTCTAAATTGTCCCTAGGTGTGAGTGAGAGAGTGAATGGTTGTTTGTCTCGTTTGTCTCTATGTGTCCCTGTGATGGACTTGCGACCTGTCCAGGGTGTACCCCGCCCCTCGCACAATGATTGCCAGACATGGGCACCGGCGACCCCTATGACCCAAAATGGAAGAAGCGGGTAAAAGATAATGGATGAATGGATGGATGGACCTCAGTGAGTTTTAATTGAATACACCTGTTATAAAGCAATATAAAATACTAAAAACAGGAACATTTGTTTGCATTGGTTTTTGCCATGAACTTAGCAGTTGTTTGAAGCCACTTAGAGAAGTCAAGGTCGAGAGCTTCAGGTCTTTTTGCAAGATATTCCAGGAAACAGGAGCGGAGTAGAAGAAGGCCCTTTTGCCTAGTTCATTCTGCACTGACGGAACACTGCAGGTAATAATGTCCTGAGAGCACACACTGTAGCTGCACTCACAGAGTGACATGTAGGAGGAGATGTATGAAGGCAGCCGACCAAGAAGTGATTTAAAGATGAAAATGTACCAGTGAGAGAGTCAGCATGGAGTTAATTATGACCAGTTAACCAGTAAATACAGGGTGCAGTGGTGGGTATGGTAGTTATAGCCAGTTATTCAATTAAATTTAAATCAATTCAAAAATACTTTATTAATCCCAAAAGGAAACTGAGTGTTGTCATAGCTCAGCATTCTGGTTTCATTCAAGAGTCATTAGATGCTGATATCTGTGGGCAGGAAGGATCTCCTGCAGCAAATCTGAAAAATCTGGCCACAGATACTGATCTGTCAACTCAGATCCAGCTTGCTGTCAGATCTGGCAGGTCTCTTAGTCCTCCTGGGCAGCAGGGCTGCCCAAATGCCAGGCAAAATCCCTCCCTGAGCGATGGTCACTCTTCCCAGCAGTCTGCCGAGCTCCTTGTTGCCACAGACAGACAGCTGAAGGTGCCGGGGGATGATCTTGGTACTGCTGTTGTCATGAGTCAAGTTTTCCTCCAGCTCCAGGATCTTTGAAGTCAGGTACTCGAGCACCGCCGCAAGGTTGACGGGAATTTGTCCATGGTAACTCTTTTTCAACTCTTTTGAGATCTGGGGCCGTAGTTGAGGTATTTGAGCTTTTGAGATGTTAATCAGATGCTCCTGGTTGTTAAAAAAACCCACCTTGTTGCCATGGCTACACATTACAACAAATGCCCAAAAGTAAAAAGGTTTCAGAAAAAAAATTCCAACTGCAAAGCATTTGATACCAGAGGAAACAATCATTTGAAAAAAGTGATTTAAATCCAGGAAAAGAGGAATTAAAGTTATCAAAAGCAATAACTCAGAATGAAAGTAACAGAGCTACTCCAACATGCAGCCACCCCAAGCAGCGCAATTCTAGAATCTTAGTGCAGCGTGATAGATAGCATCTAACAAGGTGCTTGTAAGGGTGTTCATGTACCTAATGTCACCATAGTCAATTGAGGGAAGGAAAGTCACATTTACAAGGTGTTTCCTAGCATTCAGAGTTAGACAGGATCTGTTTCTGAAAAAGAAACTCAGTTTAACTTTCAGTTTCTTTACCAAGTTTTCGACATGGGGCTTAAAAGAGAGATGTGAGTCGACCAAAATACCCAAGTATTTGAAGAAATGATAAACTCAATAGGAACACTATTCGAAGATAAAATCGAGGGAAGGACTGCTGGGACCGACTTCCTGTTTGAAAACAACATCCCTTTAGTTTTGTCTGCATTTACAACAAGTTTGAGATGGAACAAATCAGACTGGATGGTGTCAAATGTGGATTGCAAAAGCTGGAAATCCTTAGTAACTGCTTTAGCTCAACATTAAACAACTTTATCATCAAAATAAAAATGTAAGGATGTGTCAGGGATGATCTGACCTACATTACCTATGTAGATTGTGAAGAGGATGTGTCCTAAGACTGAGTCTTTGTAATACCCCATTGTTAACAGTTAGATAATTGGAAGAAGTACCATTATGTTGACCACACTGTCTCCTATCTGAGAAAGAGTTAGTAAACCAACCAATGGTGTGATCTGAGAAACCAATTTCTGAGAGCTTGTCAGAGATCTGATGGCAGAGGATCCTACAGACAAACTTAAAAAGGGTTTTAAAATGTTTTGAGTAAATAAACAGCTTCTGGTGTCTCAGGTCCAGGGCAGGAACTGTATCTAAAATGATACAGAGGGGAAAGGTTAGTAGTGTTTGACAGAATAACGAGTAGTTATCTGAATACAGACGGTCTGATGAAACACTAACCTTTCTTGTTACCATACCATTTTATTTATAGAGCACTTAAAACAGCTACAAGGCCAACCAAAGTGCTGTACAGACAGAACAACAGACAACACACGAAGCAATATACAAAATGATGCAGATAAAAAATATAGACATAAAAACGATGCAGATAATAAATATGACGACAAACCAGTGTGGAGCGTACAGGATCAAAACACAGATCCTCTGTTGTTGAAAGCTACTGAATAGTAGTGAGTTTTTAAACGGGATTTGAAAACCAAGAGGGATGGGGGCCTGTCTGACAAAAGAGGTAACTCGTTCCAGAGTCTTGGTCCTGCTACAGAGAAGGCCCTGTCACCTTTGCGCTTAAGACAAGTTCCTGGAACTGTGAGGAGCAATTGGTCCGCTGACCTCAGGGAACATGGTGGGACATACGGTTGTAGCAGATCAGAGAGATGGGGGGGG
>NC_056512.1:13743917-13751425 GCF_014905685.2 Nematolebias whitei
GGGGGGGGGGGGGTGCACGAAACTGTTCAGCAATTTGTAGACATACAGGACTATTTTGAACCGGATTCGAAGGTGAACCAGTAGCCAGTGCAGTGAGGTCAAAACTGGTGTAATGTGCTCTCTTTTGCCTGTACTGGTTAAAAATCGGGCTGCTGTATTCTGGACCAGTTGTAGTCGTGCAATGGAGGTCTGACTGATACCAAACAGGAGTGAATTGCAGTAATCAAGCCTAGATGTAATGAATGCGTGTCTCCAGGTTGTTTTTGGACAGTATGGGCTTCAGTTTAGACAGCCGCCTCAATTGGAAAAAACATGATTTAACAATCATGTTTACATGATTGTTAAGTTTCAGGGAAGGGTCCATTATCACTCCCAGATTACTTGACTCTTTGTTTTTCTGACAGGATTAGAGTGGAAAGGTCGATGCAGTGGTTTGTGATCATGTCATTGGGAGGGAAAAACATGACTTCAGACTTCTTTTCATTGAAACGTAAGAAGTTTAAAGCCACCCAGTCCCTGATGTCAGCCAGGCAGTCGAGCAGAGGTTGAATAGAGCATGTACCATTGTGTCTTAGGGGGAAGTAAATTTGACAGTCATCGGCATAGAAGTGAAAGGGTATGTTGTGTTTCCAGAAAATAGCACCAAGTGGCAGCAGGTATAGAGAAAATAGGATGGGACCCAGGATGGACCCCTGCGGAACCCCCCCATTTAAGCTCTGTCGCTGCAGAACTAAAATTCTTGATGGAGACACAAAAGGATCTGTCAATGAGGTAGGATCTGAACCAATTGAGGGCTGACCCTGTGATGCCCACCCACTGCTCCAACCTAGCAATGAGGATCTCATGGTTGATGGTGTCAAAGGCGGCTGTGAGGTCCAATAGGACAAGTAGCACAGAATCACCAGTATCTGTGGATCTGAAGATGTCATTAAAAACCTTCAATAGGGCAGTTTCAGTGCTGTGGAGAGGTTTAAAGCCAGATTGGAATAGCTCTAAGATGGCGTGATCCTCCAGGAAGCACTTCAACTGGGACAACTGTTGTAACAAGGCACTCCAGCAGAGATACAGAGCTACAGAGACCAAGGGACATCCAGAGGTGTAGTATAGCATGAGCAGGGTTCATACATGGGATCCGAAAAGGAGACAGTACCGATAGGGAGAGACAAAGGCGGAATCCAAAAACAGGAGGAGGTCGTCAACAAAGTCAGATGGCTGAGGCACAAAAAGGGACAGGCACAAAGCGTGGTCGAGGGAAACAGGCGTGGATCAAGATTAAATAGCTGTGAACATGAAGAGTACGCTGGATAACTGTGGCTGGAAGTAAGCAGTTGATCTGGCAATGTAGTGGAGAAAGCAGGAAGTATATATACACCCAGAAACAGGTGGAAACCATCAGCAGCAATCAAAGAGAGAGGTGTGGCATGTAAAGAGGCTGGCAGAAGCAGCAGAGGAAAAACCCAGGAGAGCAGAGAAGAAAAAGTCAAACAGTGAACAGAGTGATGAGTAAAGGGAACAAAATAGAGTGTAAACTGTGACAGAGCTTATGACATAAGATATCATGGTCCACAGCAGGGGTCACCAACCTGTTTGAGACTGAGAGCCACTCCGGTGGAGCCAAATGACACGAAGGGCTACTTGTTTCATATTAACATAAATTTGGTCCAGCTCCTTCGGGGGAATCCCGAGGCGTTCCCAGGCCAGCCGAGAAACATAGTCCCTCCAGCATGTCCTGGGTCTTCCTCTGGGTCTCCTCCCGGTGGGACGTGTCCGGAACACCTCACCAGGGAGGCGTCCAGGAGGCATCCTAACCAGATGCCTGAGCCACCTCAATTGGCTCCTCTCGACGTGGAGAAGCAGCGGCTCAACTCTGAGTCCCTCCCGGATGATCAAGCTTCTCACCCTATCTCTAAGGGAGAGCCCAGACACCCTGCAGAAAAAACTCATTTCGGCCACTTGTATCCGAGATCTCGTTCTTTCGGTCACAACCCAAAGCTCATGACCATAGATGAGGGTAGGAACATAGATCGATCGGTAAATTGAGAGCTTCGCCTTTTGACTCAGCTCTTTCTTCACCACGACAGACCTGTACAGCGCCCGCTTCACTGCAGATGCTGCACCTATCCGCCTATCGATCTCACGTTCCATTTTTCCCTCATTCATGAATAAGACCCCAAGATACTTGAACTCCTCCACTTGGGGCAGGACCTCCTCCCTGACCCAGAGAGGGCACTCTACCCTTTTCCGGCTCAAGACCATGGCCTCGAATTTGGAGGAACTGATCCTCATCCCGGCCGTGTCGCACTCGGCTGCGAACCGCTCCAGCGAAAACTGTAGATCACGATCTGATGAAGCCAATAGGACCACATAATCTGCAAAAAGCAGAGATGCATTCCTAAGGCCACCAAAACGGATCCCCTCAACACCTTGGCTGTGCCTAGAAATTCTGTCCATAAAAGTTATGAACAGAATCTGTGGCAAAGGGCAACCTTGGCGGAGTCCAACTCTCACTGGGAGCAAGCCCGACTTACTTCCGGCAATGCGAACCAGGCTCTGACACCGGTCATACAGGGACCTAACAGCCCGTATCAAAGGGCCTGGTACCCCATACTTCCACAGTACCTCCCACAGTGTTCCCCGAGGGACGCGGTCGAACGCCTTCTCCAAGTCCACAAAGCAAATGTAGACTGGTTGGGAAAACTCCCATGCACCCTCCAGAACCCTGCTGAGAGTGTAGAGCTGGTCCAGTGTTCACGGACAGGACAAAAACCGCACTGCTCCTCCTGAATCCGAGGTTCGAATATCCGATGGACCCTCCTCTCCAGAACCCCCAAATAGACCTTACCAGGGAGGCTTAAGAGTGTGATCCCCCTGTAGTTTGAACACACTCTACGGTCCCCATTTTTGAATAGGGGAACCACTACCCAGGTCTGCCAATCCAGGGGAACTTCCCCCGGTGTCCACGCAATATTGCAGAGTTGCATATGGCAACACAACCCTACAACATCCAGAGCCTTAAGGAACGTCGTGCGAAACTCATCCACCCCTGGGGCCCTGCCACAGAGGAGCTTTTTAACCACCTCGGTGACCTCAGCACCAGAGATTGGAGGGCCTGACCCAGAGTCCCCAGGCTCTGCTTCCTCAGTGGAAGATGTGCCAGTGGGATTGAGGAGGTCTTCAAAGTATTCTGCCCACCGACCCACGACATCCTGAGTGGAGGTCAGTAGCACACCACCCCCACTAAAAAAACAGTGTTGGTGGTGTACCGCTTTTCCCCCCGAGACGCCGGATGGTGGACCAGAATCGCCTCAAAGCCGTGCGGAAGTCATTCTCCATGGCCTCTCCGAACTCCCATGCCCGAGTTTTTGCCTCAGCGACCACCCGAGCCACATGTCGCTTGGACTGCCGGTACCTATCTGCTGCTTCCGGGGTCCCACAGGCCAAAAAGGTCCGATAGGACTCCTTCTTCAGCCTGACAGCATCCCTCACCAACGGTGTCCACCATAGGGTTCGAGGGTTTCCGCCGCAACAGGCACCAACAACCTTGCAGCTGCAGCTCCGGTAAGCCGCCTCAATAATAGAGGCACGGAACATGGCCCACTCAAACTCAATGTCCCCCACCTCCCCTGGAACATGTTCGAAGTTCTCCCGGAGTTGGGAGTTCAAGCTCCGTCTCACAGGAGATTCTGCCAGACATTCCCAGCAAACTCTCACAATACGTTTAGTTCTGCCAGGTTTGACTGGCATCCTCCCCCACCATCGGAGCCAACGCACCACCAGGTAGTGATCAGTGGACAGCTCTTCCCCTCTCATCACCCGAGTGTCCAAGACATGTGGCCGTAGATCAGATGAGACGACAACAAAGTTGATCATCGAACTGAGGCCTATGGTGTCCTGGTGCCAAGAGCACATATGGACACCCTTATGCTTGAACGTGGTGTTTGTTATGGACAATCCATGACGAGCACAGAAGTCCAACAACAGAACACCACTCGGGTTCAGATCAGAGGGGCCGTTACTCCCAACCACACCCCTCTAGGTCTCACTGTCATTGCCCACGTGAGCATTGAAGTCCCCCAGCAGAACAAGGGAGTCCCCAGGAGGTGCACTTTCCAGCACCCCCTCCAAGGACTCCAAAAAGGGTGGATAATCTGAACTGTCGTTTGGTGCATAAGCACAAACGACAGTCAGAACCCGTCCCCCCACACGTAGGCTGAGGGAGGCCACCCTCTCATTCACCGGGGTGAACCCCAACACACAGGCACCAAGATGGGGGCAATAAGTATGCCCACTCCTGCTCAGTGCCTCTCTCCAGGGGCAACTCCAGAGTGGAAGAGTGTCCAACCCCTCTCAAGGAAACTGGTTCCAGAGCCAGAGCCATGCGTAGAGGTGAGTCTGACTATTTCTAGCCGGAACCTCTCAACCTCACACACCAGCTCAGGCTCCTTCCCCACCAGTGAGGTGACATTCCACATCCCAATAGCCAGCTTCTGTAGCCGAGGATCAGACCGCCAGGGTCCCCTCCCTCGGCCACCACCCATCCCACATTGCAACCGACCCCTTTGGCTCCTCCCACAGGTGGTGAGTCCATGGGAAGGGGGACCCACGTCTCCTCTTCGGGCTGTGCCCGGCCGAGCTCCTTGGGTAAAAGCCCGGCCACCAGCGCCTCCCGCGTTCCCCACCTCCAGGCCTGGCTCCAGAGTGGGGCCCCGGTGACCCACGTCCGGGCAAGGGAACATTAAGTCCAATTCTGAAAATCATATGCTTTCTTAATCTTTGCTGTCATTTTTCCCCTCTACTCAGGGAGGTAAAAATAGTTCGTAGCTGCCGCTGTCAGTGCATCTCTGCATCGTTCAGACTCCAGAAGAGGTTGCAAAGCTGTATATGTAAAACATTTTATTCTAAAAGTTTTCATTAATTATTTCAGTTCAAATCTGCATCTGTGCAAATTTTATTACTTAAATTTTAAAACATTAAATTAATGATGATTTTCAAGCGGTGCTACTTGATGATAAGTGCTTTTTTTCAGAACATGCCCCGAATATAACATTGAGTGCCTATAGGAGGCAGCCTCAACCCTGGAGTTCATTTAAAGCTGCACCATGTTAGAAATTTAATTTATATATTCAGCATATGTTTGGACTATGAGTGATTTACCACCATGAGGGAAAATAGGTCTTGCATATTCTGGTTGTTTTTGATATGACATATTTTAAAAGTTGGTATTACTTGGTTAACTTTTTGGCATCAGAAACTTTTTATTCATTGAACCTGCGGAACTCAAGTTGTTTTTTTTAATAATGTAAAGTGTTTTACTTTGTTACATTCTTGGTGTCACAAACTTTTTATTGTCATAGTGCACATGGTACACTATTATTCATTTGTTGTTGAGACATTAAACACAATTTGTGTTACAATGCAACATTTGTGTTATACACTTTTTATTCTCATAGTACATGATGCTTTTTGAAGATTTTCTTACTCAGATTAAAAAAAACGAGGAATTCTATTTTCCCATGTTACATTTTATGTTTGTTGTACCTGAAGTACTCTTGTAACAGTTTGTGTTTTTGTGACTTATTGTCAAAGGTTGTTCACTGTGTAATGGGTTTGTTCATTTATTTATTCAGTGTTTTATCACATTCAACCAATTTACACTAGTTAGATGAACTATAGGGGGAGTGGTGGCACAGAGGTTAGAGAAGGTGGGCCTGTGAACGGAAGGTCGCTGGTTCAACTCTCTGTACTGACAACGTCAAAAATGTTGGTGGGAAAGGTGACGCACCCACACCTGCCTCCACCCTCATTTGCCCCACTCTGGGCCCTTGAGTAAGGCCCTTAACACCCCGGGGGCCCTAGATGGCAGCTCTCTGCTCCACACAGACAGCAGTGGCTGTGTAAGGATTCAGACATCCCGCGTAAAATCAATTGGCAAGTCTTTGTGTGAGTAAGTTTGCTGTTGCTACCCCTGAAGATGGGAGCAGCCGAAAGAATAAAAAACACTAGTTAGATTAACTAAATACTCACCATCCATCCATTATCTTTACCCGCTTCTTCCATTTTGGGTCCCGGGGGTCGCTGGTGCCCATGTCCAGCAATCACTGTGCGAAGGGTGGGGTACACCCTGGACGGGTCTCCAGTCCATCACAGGGACACAAACGAGACAAACAACCATTCACTCTCTCACTCACACCTAGGGACAATTTAGAGTTACCAGTCAGTCTAACATGCATGTTTTTGGTCTGTGGGAGGAAACCGGAGTACCCGGAGAAACTCAAGCATGCACGGAGAGAACATGTAAACTCCACCCAGAAGGCTCTCGGTCCGGGATGTGAACCAGGGACCTGCTCACTGAGAGGCAACAGCTCTACCAGTTGCACCATCGTGCTGCCATTCCAAACTAATTACAGTACTTTAAAAAGTAATACTTGTACACAGTTTGGAGAAGTCTAATGAAATATTTGACAGTAATTTTATTTTGCAGTATATAACAACATGTTGCTGTTTATCCATGTGAATATTAACAATACAATTTGTTTTTGTATTTTGTAGAGACCTAGTAGAGAATGGGTAAATAAGGACACAGATTGTGTTGTAAAGAGCATTGAGTATCTTGATTAGATAGAAAGGTGCTATATAAGTACAATCCAATTACCATTTATTTCACACGTTACAAACTGCTGTTATCAGTTTAGAGTAAAACTGAAGTTGTTTTACATTAGTTTTATTGCACAAACTGGATTCCAAAAAAGTTGGGACACTAAACAAATTGTGAATAAAAACTGAATGCAATGATGTGGAGGTGCCAACATCTAATATTTTATTCAGAATAGAACACAAATCACAGATCAAAAGTTTAAACTGAGAGAATGTATCATTTTAAGTGAAAAATATGTTGTTTCCAAATTTCATGGCATCAACAAATCCCCAAAAAGTTGGGACAAATCCATTTTTACCACTGTGTGGCATCCCCCCTTCTTCTTACAACACTCAACAGACGTCTGGGGACAGAGGAGACCAGTTTCTCAAGTTTACAAATAGGAATGCTCTCCCATTCATGTCTAATACAGGCCTCTAACTGTTCAATCATCTTGGGCCTTCTTTGTCGCACTTTCCTCTTTATGATGCGCCAAATGTTCTCTATAGGTGAAAGATCTGGACTGCAGGCTGGACATTTCAGTACCCGGATCCTTCTCCTACGTAGCCATGATGTTGTGATTGCTGCAGAATGTGGTCTGGCATTATCGTGTTGAAAAATGCAGGGTCTTCCCTGAAAGAGATGACGTCTAGATGGGAGCATATGTTGTTCTAGAACCTGAACATAGTTCTCTGCATTAATGGTGCCTTTCCAGACATGCAAGCTGCCCCTGCCACAAGCGCTCATGCAACCCCATACCATCAGTGATGCAGGCTTCTGAACGGAGCGTTGATAACAACTTGGGCTATCCTTGTCCTCTCTGGTCCGGATGACATGGCGTCCCAGTGTTCCATAAAGAACTTCAAATCGTGAC
>NC_056512.1:13771425-13774270 GCF_014905685.2 Nematolebias whitei
GCAGATCCTCTTATGTTCAGGGGGGTGTAGGTGTTTTTGTTCCTTCTAAAGTCCATGATCATCTCCTTTGTCTTCTTCACATTGATGTGAAGGTTATTCTCTTTGCACCAGCTCTCCAGGTGTTCCACCTCTTGCCTGTAGCTGGACTCATCATTGTTTGTGATGCATGTAAAAGACAGTTTGAACCAAAGGATGGATAGTGAGGAAGCGAGCAGCGTGTCTCTTTAAGACAAATGGGAGGGAGACTCCTTGATGTGACATGGGCTGTCTCTCTTCGGTTCTCAAAATGGCAGACGCTCAGTGTGGTTTGGGCTCTTTAGCATAGCATTTTTTACACAAAGCTTTTAATAAAAAAATCAGTAAACAAGTTCTCAGCTTCTTTTTGCAGAGAAAAACAATTTTTTACACGAACACGAGTTTCAACCGTGAATTTTGGAGCTTCAACAAGACGGTGTTTTTTTTCCCCGAGGTCGGCCTGTTAGCTTAGCTCATAGCTTAGCTTCTCAGCTTAGCTGCTTTCAACGATCCAAAAACACGATTTTGGATCATTAAAACATATTTTAAAGAGAAGGGAGGGGTCAGTGAAGAGCACCGGAGTTGAGCTTTTTGTCATCCAGTGTCTTCAGTAGAAAGAGAGAGACACAAAGAAGTGATAAAGCTGATAAATGAAAATGAGGTCGATAATTTTCATTTATCATGCGATTAATTGATTTATTGTTTATTGCAACAGGCCTAGCCATGAGCCACGTTATCTGCTTGCTTTTATATCCCTCTCAGCTCAGCCGAGTTCATTGTAGTTCAGGGGTGTCCTTGGAGCCAGCTGCAATCTTCATTTGTACAAACATATGGTTCATGGGCAGGGTGTTTTAGGAGGTGGTTCGGTTGTTTTGGGAGACAACTGAGCTTCTTTTTCTCCATGCAGAGGGGAAAATGTTCTCAGCCATAATAATAAAAACATCCATAACATTTGATCAAAAGTTCATTGACAGGTACAGCAAAAAAGTCAAGACTTGATATATTTGTTGCTGAACCGCAGCACCTTCAGCTGAATGGGGTTTCCTCATCAATAAACAGTGTTTGTACATTTCACCCTCAGCTGATGTTCTGCTGCAGCCTGAGCTGAGATGAAAAATTAGTCCTGTAGGAAACTCCACCTCACATTTCTCAGAGAAGTTTGTAAAGATTAAATCTGATCAGCTGGTGGTATAACTTTGTTTAAGATTTTATTATTATATGTATTCTCTAGTTATCGGATGTTTTTTCTGTTTGTAATGTTCAATCCAAATATTATTCATCTTCCACCTCTTTATTTATTATAATTGTGTGCCCAGTCTTTTTGTTGACAGTCTTTATACTGTAGTGTAAAACACATACTGTAGGTCAAAGTCAAGGCCTGCAGGCCAAATCTGGCTCTTGTTAACATTTGATTTGGCCACCAAGAGAATATTTTAAATGTAGCTCTTAGACTGAATTAGAATAAAAGTTAGATTAAATGAAAATTCTAAATGTAGCTTTTACATCCAAGTTATTACATCTGCTGTAATGGTCCCTGATGGTTTTTATTTGCTCTTGTCTTTTTCATTGCAAATACAGGAGACAAGTTAACTTTGTGCAGTAAATATTTCCTTCATATAATTAAATAAATAATATGCTGAGTAAAACCACAATTCATATGTATACTACAAACAAACTTTCATAAAGTTTTGTTTAGTAAAAGTAGGCATGTAGGTTAAATTGCATTTCCTATTTCTTTGTGTACGTGATGTGTGGAAATTATGATGATACAAATATTTTAATATACAAATATAAGCAGAAATCTTGTTATATGTTCTCAGGGTTTGTAGTTAATCTCATTAATCCTTTTTTAGGATTTTTGTTCCTTTTTAAAGTTTTAAATGCTTTAAATCCAGTATTTAATGGATCTTTTGCATTTTTACGAGCACTGAGGTCCTCCATTCAGATGCTTTTAGTGCAGCGGAGGGCAAAATTAAAATGCAGAGGGGATCAGGCTTTTGGTGTGGCATCCCCCAGACCCTGGAACAACATGCACCCTCCACTCCCCCCTTCCCCCCAGGACTCTGGAACAACCTGCCATTGTTGTTTGTTCTGCAGAGTCCATACAGTCCTTTAAATTCTGCCTAAAACTCACTTTTTTGTTCTGGCTTTTAATTCAAGTTTGGTTTGAGTTTCCATCAGAACCTTTCTGGTCTGTTATTTTCTAGTTTTAGTTTGTTCTTAGCCTATTTTACATTACACTTGTGTTTTTAATGTTTGAACTTTCGTTTGTTTTATTGCTAGATTTCTTGTTTGTGAAGCATTTTGGTCAACACTGTAGTTCAGTTCAGGTTTAGTTTTATTTGTCATGTGCAAAATCTACACAAGGTCAACAATGCAATGAAATGCTTAGGACGAGAAGAACCGCCGACTCACCAAAAAAAAAAAAAAAAAAGAAAGAAAAGAAAACAACAACAACAAGATATATCAAAACATGCAGCTAAAATACTAAAAACATATTAAAAAATACTACTAACATACTAAAAAAACATTAAAAATACTAACATACTGAAAACATACTCAAAAATACTACCAATACACTAAAAATCAAGGCACCAAAGTCGGAAAGAAAAAACCCCATGTACAGTGTGGTTGGGTTAGCATTGAGGTTCTTTCAACATCATGGTTCTGTTAGCAGTGTTAGCAGGTCTTATTAGCAGGTCTTGTTAGCAGGTCTTGTTAGCAACGTTAGCATGTCTTGTTAGCAGGTCTTGTTAGCAACATTAGCATGTCTTGTTAGCAGGTCTAGTTAGCAGCATTAGCAGGTCTTGTTAGCAGGTCTTGTTAGCAG
>NC_056512.1:13774370-13792525 GCF_014905685.2 Nematolebias whitei
AGGTCTTGTGAGCAGCGTTAGCAGGTCTTGTTAGCAGGTCTTGTTAGCAGGTCTTGTGAGCAGCGTTAGTAGGTCTTGTTAGCAGGTTTTGTTAGCAGGTCTTGTTAGCAGGTCTTGTGAGCAGCGTTAGCAGGTCTTGTTAGCAGGTCTTGGTCTTCTTAGCAGCATTAGCAGGTCTTGTTAGCAGGTCTTGTTAGCAGCATTAGCAGGTCTTGTTAGCAGGTCTTGTTAGTAGCATTAGCAGGTCTTGTGAGCAGCGTTAGCAAGTCTTGTTAGCAGGTCTTGTTAGCAGCATTAGTAGGTCTTGTTAGCAGGTCTTGTTAGCAGGTCTTGTTAGTAGCATTAGCAGGTCTTGTGAGCAGCGTTAGCAAGTCTTGTTAGCAGCGTTAGCAGGTCTTGTTAGCAGGTCTTGTTAGCAGTGTTAGCAGGTCTTGTTAGCAGCATTAGCAGGTCTTGTTAGCAGGTCTTGTTTGCAGGTCCGGTCAGCAGCTTGATGATAATAATGTCTGTGAGGGCAGCTGCTGCCCTCACAGACCGTACTCCAGAACCAGGTCTAGTAGACAGAGAACATCCAATGATTTCCTCATGCAGCCGAACAGGTCCGTAGAGTTCGGTCTGTGCAGGCAGATGGAGGATCATTGAGATGGGGGGCCAGGAACTGAACCATGATGGCATGATGGCAGCAGCAACACACAAAACTCCACGAGTGTGTCGTGGTCATACCAGTACCATGGGTGTGCATTGTAGGTGCAAAAAAAGTTAAGTCAAAAAAAAAAAAAAGTTGAGTCAAAGCGGAGCTTCCGTCAGTGCTACCATCCAGCAGCGCACGTGACGTCAGACTGATTACTTTTTACATGTGCTATAAAAAATATATATATATATTTTAAAAATTAAAATTGACATAGCTAGTCATAAAATGTTCTACTCTGCACTTCAGCACGTTTTAACAGTAATATACATTAAATATATTAACTATATCGTGACTGATTTGAACACGTTGGACACGGTCTTCAAGCTTCAGTATGAACAGAGAATCAAGAGATTCATGGAAACATCAGCTTGAGATCGGTACCCGACCATTTTCATCCAGACAGGCCAAAATTGGTGACTTGCTGGTTAACACTCAAAAATCCTATTTTTTTTCTTCCTCCGGTCATTAGCACATACGCAGCGTGGCTCGGCGCCGCTGGTTAGAAATTGAACATTAGAACATGAAGGTAGCTGTATGGACTGTGTGCAAGGTTTTTAGAAATTAAATCAGAGGAAGAACAAAAGTTGTAGCTGCTGTTAAAAATATCCTGATGCATGCTCATGCATCAGGATATCAAGATGCATGCTGTTAAAAAGAAATAATGTTTTCTACAGAGCAATCTTCTCAGCTCTTCATGTATCTGACGGTCACTTTGAGCTGCAGTTAAGAAGACAGGACTGATCACATCAGTCCTCTGTCTGATCAGGACTGATAAGGATGTCAGCAGTTTTTTGAGTGAGGAGCAGAGACAGAGAGACCGCTGTAACTTTAATAACTATACTAATGACGTCAGTGTTAAATGACTACATTTTTTTAATGTGGGTTCTTTGTTTCCAGTTTACTTGCCAGTAATATGTATAAATAAGTAAATAAATAAATAAATGAGGCAGTGGCACTTATTGGAAAATACAAAATTGAAAAAGAAAAGAAAAGTCACCACTTTGCCGCATAACACTCTTAGCACAAACTGCTAATCTACCATTACAATTAATCTCATTCTTAAATCCAACACACAAAATGATGAGCAAAATTAACAAAATAAATTAAACTTAAATAACAAACATAAATTCACATCTCCTACCAGAACACGCTGTCCACGTGCCAGTAAGCACATGTAAGATGCTGCCATTACTAACGTCTAAAATTAATTCAAAACATGGATTTAGATATATTTTAGACCTTATGGTTGTTTATTATCGTGATGATTAAGGATGGACAACCATAAATCAACTGAGGCGCTACACAACCATTTCTTGTCTCCGGCTCATTCTCCTGAACTTCCAGTCTCTAGTTTTATCCATCAAGAAGGAAGTTCATCTTTTACTAAGATAGATGAAGCATGCCCTCTGCTGGCCAAATTTTATTACTGCATGACTACAACAGGGAAGGTATTTAAATCCGTTTTTGACAAATAGCTTTCCTCCACCTGGTTACATCCTCCCCTGCTGAACTGTCGACGTCCTCGGTGACAAGTCAGTGTGTGATCAAATCAAATCAGAGTGAGATAAAACTAGGACTCACAGGTTCAGAGTCTAAAACTGATCTGGGGTCATGATGTGGATTTGAGTGAGTTAATGCATTTACTCGTTTACTCCTATGAGGAGCAGGTACTGGAGGGTTAGAACCCAGTTCAGAACAAGAGTTCCATCTTGGTGGAACATTTGGGAATGTGAACTCAACATTTGTCTCTTCAACTCATTCAGACATTGGCATCAGAAGTATCTGTGATGTGTGTGTGTGTGTGTGTGTTGGGGTGGGGTGGGGGGGGCACACACACACACACCACCAGTGTGCAAAAAAGTGTACACTAGTGTAGAATAAAGCAATATTTCATCTATATTCTATATTTCCTTACTTTAATTCCATGTTTCTCACCAAGTTTGTGTAAATTCAGCTGTGGGGTTTAAAGACATTTTAACATTAATGGACCTTAACACACAGCGTCACGTCGGCACTGTTTGTGTTTGTAGAGAAATTAAATTAAAAACAACATTACCAGTAGACTTTTTTTTTAACTTTATGTCTGTTTGGTTTGAGTTTCCTGATCTATCCTTTAGTTTTGCTGCTATATGCTGGAAGACAAACTGACCACGTTTCCTCACTCTGCTCTTGTCTTTACTCACTCTACACTTTATGTTTGTGTTTATAATTGTTTTTATCATTAAAGTGTTTTTTTTATCTTTCTTCCCAGTCTGCTGGCTTCTTTAGAAAAACAATTTTTACATATTGGCATTTTGTGAATGTTTTTGTACAGTGCCCTGAGATTAGTTTTGTTGTGAAGTTGTGCTATAACAATGAACTGTTGCTGTGTTCATTCGTCCTCACCCGCTCACACAGACTCATGTTCGTGCTGCTGTTGTTTTGGCGCATTGTTTTTGTACCATTAGTGCTTAGTGTGTTCTTAGTTTAGTGAATGGAGTATATTCTTAGCTCATGTCTCACATCTTACTACTGTTTTTCTTTACAATTTGTATTTTTGTTGGATGTAACTGGGACCCTATGTACATAGTTTTGTTCCACCTCATGTACCACATGTGATGTGAATGACAATACAAATCCTTGAATTTTGAACTGAATTAAATTTAATTAATTTTTTTCATTCGTATATATTTTACAGAGCAAAGTGCCTCAAAAATAGTGCAATGCACACAGAATAACAATTTTTAAAAGAATCTTGAAAGTAAATTCGTATCCATTGCCATAAATGTCAAAGCTGCACGTTGAGAGTTGAATAACAGCAGTAATCATTAGCTGGAAACCGTTGACTCATTTGTCTGCATCTCAGTCGCCTTTCGCCACAGTCAGTTTTCAGACGATTAGGGGCCTTTTGTTACATCTGGAATCTTGACTGTGAGACTTGCTCTAACATCTCCACAGGAGGCTGCACTACGCTATGATACCAAGACACCTCGCTATCTTCACATTGCCAGCAACAAAACCAATCGGTGGGGACATCAGCGTTCTTACAGACTGCAGGTGTTCAGCTTTGTAGGAGACCACTTACCTGAGAGCGAAGCTGAGGAGAGAGCCATGTCCTGGGCCAGGTAGGACAAGCCAGAAATAAAATTCATTATAATATAAAAAAGGTTAAGTCAGGTTCTCTGTATCTGTCCTGCAGACCTGACTTAACCTTGTTAGATTTATCTAACTGGATTATTGAGCATGTATCAGGACATAATAGAAACAAGACAGATCCTTTGCAATTATTTTGCTACTTAACAGATGGTAGATAAAGCCTTTTGAGTCTTCTTCCTAATGGTATCCCCCAAAACTTCAAGCTTAAGAGGCTGAAGACAGACCCTGACATCCAGTGGACAGATGTGATCCTGACATCCAGTGGACAGATGTGATCACAGTATAACAGCCACAAACTTCCAAGTGATTCAGAGATGTTGATTACAGGTCCAACACAGGAGCAATATATCCAGTTATAGGCAGTTGAATTGTTATTCTGAATTTTTTTGTCTACTCATAAAAATGTTAACATTTTGAAATTCATTGTCCTGATAAAATGTGTTGTTTTGTGACATTTACTTGAAACATCCATGATCTTTACCCGCTTCTTCCTTTTTGGGTTGTGGGGGGGGGGGGGGGGGGGGGGGGGGGGGGGGTTGGGGGGGGGAGGTCACTGGTACTCATGTCCAGCTATCGGCCGGGGAGACTCAGGATGGGTCTCCAGTCCATCACAGGGACACAAATAAGACAAACAACCATTCACTCTCTCTCACTCACCTAGAGACAATTTAGAGTTACCAGTCAGTCTAACATGCATGTTTTTGATCTGTGGGAGGAAACTGGAGTACCTGGAGAAAACCCACGCATGCACAGAGAGAACATGCAAACTCCACCGAGAAAGGCCCCGGGCTGGAATTTGAACCTGTGACCTTCTCGCTGAGAGGCAACAGCTTTACCAACTGAGCCACCGTGCCGCCTACCTGCAACATGATTGATTAAAACAAAAGTCGGGCTGTGAAGCAAGATGACGTTTCAATATCAGTGTTTTAGAGGTAGGGCAGCACAGCGGAGCAGTAGTTAGAGATATCATCTCATAACCAGAAGGTTGCAGGTTCACCTCCTGGATGGGGTCCTTCTATGTGGAGTTCATGTGTTGTCTCTGTGATTGCATGGATTTTCTCTTGGCACTTCAGTTTCCTCTCACATACTAAAAACAAGTATGTCTGGTTAACTGCTAACTAAATAGTAAGTGTAAGTGCTGGTGAAGATTCTCAGTCATCCAGGACATGATGAATTCAAAAAGCATTCAATACAAAAACAACTGGACTTTATTTGTAACAGAAGACGTTTCGCTCCTCATCCGAGGAGCTTTCTCAATTCAAAGAGCAGAGAGTGAGAGATACAGGTTATAAGACTGAGTGAGATAAGACACACACACACACACACATATATGTAGATTGGCAATTCACACCTAAACAAACATTAACAGTAAGAGTCTTTTGTTCCTCTAATTCACAGACGAGGCCCCTCTGTTCCCATCAGGTGTGAAAACCGGCTGGGAATCTGTTTTAAAGTTGCATTATAGGTTTTTGAAAGTGGAAATCTGAGAACCGAGAATTGAAGCCTTCAGGTGCTTCAAACGGTGCCACGAGACTGGAGCAAGAGGACTGAATTCAGCAGAGAGGGGTTCAGCTCACAACCATGAAGTGAGGGGAGGGAGGAGGGGGGTTTAGAACATCTGACAGAATCAGGGTTGCTCTATTCACACACAACCTGCTGTTCTTCTCCAAAATAGTAATTTTATTAAGTGTTTACAAATGTAGGTAAATGTTGATGTATAACAACCTGTTAAAATACACCAAAATGCAGAAAATGGCAACTCTGTTGATCAAAATTTTCTATGAGAGGACCCACGGACTCCAGTTTACAAATTAAGCCCTGGATAAGATGGCCTGCAAGGCCAGCTGAGGAAGCCAAATTCAGATAAACGTTTGTTTTGGAGACAGGCAAAACTTTACTGAATTTTATCTGCCTTGAGTCTTTGCTGGTCTCACATAGATGCTGAAACATCCAAGTTAAGTAGACACACCACTGGTCCGTGCCTGAGAATATTCCCTGAGGTTTGATCCATCCTGCCAGCGAGTCCTAGGGGCCGCATCTGGCCTGCGATTCTCATAAATCACATCCAATTTGCGATCCAATCCGCTAAGCAATTGAGTCTGGGTGCTCGAGACACAGCGCAAACCATGGGCGGCAGCCTGACCAGGTCAGATTAGCTGCAGCCATCTTCTTTGTGTGTAGATAAACCAGGAACCAGACAATTCCCAAAAGCAGGAAACCTGTTATCATATCATTTTTTCATCTTTCTTTGTTGAAATCAGGTCTCTTGTAAATGAGTCCTCGAGGCTCAATGGGATTTACCTGTCTAAATAAAGATTGAATGAATAAATCCAATTATAAATGCAATTTTGGTGTCCTCGATCGACAGCAGTGATAGACACATCACATTCCACTTCCCCCATTGACATGTCCAGCTGCATATGTGTCGTCCAGTCAGTTCAGCTCGCCTGAAGCGTGACTCATCATTAAAAAAAATTGTTGATTGCGTTGAGAGACCAACTGACCAGATCCATAACATTATAGTTCAGAAGATATAGAGAGAGGCTCAGAAGCAGTTTCACAGACAGGACAGAGCAGTAAAGCAAAGCGGAGGAGGGAGAGGAGGGGAAAGGCATCTGCCCTCAACAAGAGCAAGTGGTGAATTACATCTGATAGGGCCTCCAAAGGCAGACTGGTCCTAGATGACATACAAGACAAAGTGATTCCAAAGACTCATATAGACAGACAACATAAAGGAGCTCAGTGACCCTTTAACATCCTTTGAAACTAATTAATAGTTAGTCTATCTTGAAACAGGCTATAGCCTACATAACATAACACCTTTCATGTTTCAAGAGATGACACAGCTGCATACCTTAATCTTTTGCTCGTTTCTCCTCTTCTTCTTTCCTCTTTTTCTTAAACTGGGCACATGGTGGCTTTGACATGTTCTTGTCCATATTCCATGTGTGTAATTGGCACTCCCCCGACATGAGTCAAAACAACTTGGGCCTAAAGTAATTCACCTTTCTTGGTGTGCAGAGTTGTTTTTGTATTTTTTTTCTGTGATTGCACACAAATAAGCTGCGAGCTATTGGCTATATTCACAATATTATGAATGACATGTGCCTTGTTTGGGAGCAATCAATGGTGTGGTTTATTTATCCAACTAATTCTATTAGGTGCAGCCCTGGCCCAGCAAAGGAGACGAGAAAATTGCCCTCCCCTTCTTCTTCTTTCACAACCCGTTTCAGACCTCAGCAGAAGCTACACCCACTCCCCGCAAGTGGGTGATAGGAAACCGAAATGTAGACTAGACAATCTATGTGAAATAATGTGTTTTAATTTTTAAGGGGAAGGGGGGTGGGGCCAGGCACTTGTGCCGCTCTTGAGGAGATGCAACCCTGGGCAGCTGCCTATATCGCCCATATCAGAAACCACCACTGGAGGTTTTGCCTCAAGTGGAGGAGTTCAAGTATCTTGGAGTTTTGTTGACGAGCTAGAGGAGGTGGCTGGGGAAAGAGATGTCTGGGCATCCCTGCTTAAGCTGCTGCCTTCATGACCCAACTCCAGAACAAACGCAAGACAATGGATGGATGAATGGATGAATTGTTTACCGCATGTTAAATCAATGACTAATTTTAGACTGTTTACTGTTTAAAGACAACCAGTAAACGTCACTGTTGTTTTGCATTGGGTAACATTTCTTGAGTAACGGTAACAAAGTTTAAGCTCCCCAAGCATGGTTCTGCATGCCATACAGAGCAATGTATAACTGCACCCTTTCTGTCTTCTACCAGGTATAAAGTTGCCATCACCAAGCACAAGGACTTGGAGCAAACCAGTAGTAGTCTTTACAATCAAAATGACATTTGGGCTCCAGCTGTTGACTTCAGCAAGTACATTGCAGACAACGAAAGTATTGAAGATGAAGTATGTTTTGATGTGATCTGCATGCTGAAATATTTATATAATGTAAACTCACAAAGAAAGCAAACTTCTTATAAGTTGTCTAAAAGTATTTATGTGTCTGCAGGACCTTGTTGCATGGGTGACAACTGGTTTCCTTCATATCCCTCATGCTGAGGACATCCCTAACACTGTAACAGTTGGCAATGGTGGTGGGGTCCTGTTGCGGCCACACAACTACTTTGATGAGGACCCATCCATAAACTCTGCAGATGCAGCATACTTTGGCCCTGGCTCTGAGGACAGCTGTGAGAACAACAGGATGGCTTGCCTTTCTCAGGAGACTTGTAGCCCCAACCTAGAGACCTTTACCTACCATGGTTTTGAGGGAATCATGAAGTTTGAGGATTGGAAGTGATTTTTGTGTGCTGCTGTACGTAATAGCTTAACAGCCTTGATAACCTCAGAGATGTCCTTGAGTTACATGTTTATAGAGGCAGATTGGTTATAGCAAATATATCTAGTCTACACTTTATTAACCTACCTACTCTACCAAGTGTTTTACAATGTGTTTTATATTAACCTATTAATGAAAATATACACATATGTAGCATTTTATTAACTACATTCACACACAAAAGAGCATATCACTGGCCTTGTGCCATTTAATAACTTGTTTGAGTAATGTATGCTTTGCTATGAGGTGAGTTTATTAATCGAGCTTCAAGGCACCATGGAGTTTTTGTGATTTGCCTTATTAGTATTAGCTTTTTTCAGGATGTGTAGTTGTTTAGTTATATTACCTCGAGTTGTATGCATTATTTGTTTTAAACTCGTTTCTTTCACTAATAAATTTTGTTTTCTGTGTGACTTCACCAAAGAAGAGAGTAACCTGCACTCACTTTTGAGCAAGATTTTTTTTTTTCAAATAAAAAAATCCTTTGAAAATGACAAGTTTCTTACAGTAATTTTAAGCATTTCAGTGTACTTATTTATTTTAACGAAAGTCCCTCATACAGATACTGATACGATTGTTTTTTGCAAATGATCTTAGTGATCATTGTACCATGCAGCCAGAATATCAAACTTCCTAAAGGCCCAGTCACACTATAAAATTTTAGACAACTCATGCTAATGTAGCCCAGTTTGAACTGTGTTATAATGTACAAACTAAGTGTTAAACTAAGTTCATAGTAATATAATTTAAGTGAGTTTTAAAAAACAATGTCTAATTGATAAAAGTGGAATAAATATGAAAGATAAAAAAAACTCCCTTGTCATTTAAAAATGTATAATTTTGAAAACCGTTCATATTTGGTCAGGAAAATCTAGTTTAAGCAGACGGAAACAGGCAGTTGTCATTTTTACTACGTTCCTTGAATGTCACATAAAAGTTTGTACATGCCATGTGGCACTTTCCACAACCTACTCTTTCAGTTGTAATAAGTGTCAGTCTTGTTCAGTTTTGTTTTGTATTGGATGAAGCATTTTATTTTGCCCAGTCAGATGGGAGTGGGCGGGATTAATGGTACGCTGCATGAAATGTGAGTCTGTGTGAAGGGCAAACAAGTGCAGAGAGCACAGCGACGCAGACGTGGGATAATAACAGAGTAAAGCTGTCCATTCCAAGTGGGAGAAATGAGAACAGGAGGGAGGAACAGAAGAGAAGAAAGATCCAAGGTTCTTTATTGTCATTCACATTGTGGGGGAGTGGTGGCGCAGAGGTTAGAGAGGTGGGCCTGCGATCCAAAGGTTGAGACTTCATTCTCAAGCGTCCACCCTGAGCGGCTGCAGCCAGCTCCGCAGGCAAGGGGCGTTTACCTTCAGGACAAATTCAGTTCGCTGATTGGTCAATTGCTGACACACCTACTGGATTGATTGACAAGTCGCAAAAAAACGAGAGCTGGCAGCAAGCGGCAGCGGTGTTCTGTGTTTATATGCTGTTAATAAAAAGTTCTAAAAAAAAAAAAAAAAACACGGAGCACTGGCCCTGCAGCCCACACATCAGACCAGCCCACCAGGAAATCTCCAGACCCTCCTGCAGCCACACCAGGTCTGATTTTAATTTGCTCGTAACAAATGCCTTCATTTCTCACAATTTCAGTCATGGTGTCAACAGATAAGGAGGAACAGATCACTTGCCTCTTGGAAAAAAAACTAAAGAAAAGGCCAGTAAACCAGACCAGGGATGAAGAAGGGGAATTTAATACATTGATTTTACATACAAAACAGTCTGTCGCCAAGCAGTTTATTGTGCAACACCGAGTCGCGTACGCGGTCGTAAAAATTGATCTTTGCATGGACATGCTCTGCGGGCATCCACTTTGAGTCTAATCCGGTACCCATGGACCTCCGTGAACTGAAGTACGCCCGAATATGCTGGAGCCTTCAGTGTGGAGGTTTTCGGGAGAAAGTTAGACATCATCATCGTCAGTTCTGGTCCACTCAGTGACTTGTTTGGAGCTGTTAGATGAAGTGGTCCGAACCCCACCCGACCTGACAGATTAACAGTAATTACCCGGAAAAACCCCAACATTTTTAATTAGTTATTAACGGTCGGCACGGCTGAATAAAAGCGGTAGAAGATTCGTAGCTGACGAGGTGTTTGTCCTTTCATGGCCATAAAAGAGCATTTAAACCCTGTTTCTGCCTGCATTCTTATTTTTTTTCAGACACGGACCTTGCTCTGACATGTCTGCTTTGAGATCTCACCTGTTTAAGGTCGTCGGCCGTGCGCGTCCACTGAGTGCAGTGGCAGGATGAACGTCCATTTGGACGATGGATTGCTTCCTGGCATTACAGTCCCTTCTGAAGCTTAACTGAACTTTTTATCTCTTTCAGGGCCGGTCAGCTCACGGTGAAATGGCCGCGTGCATGCGGCTAGTGAAATTATGGCAGGCCACATTATCATATAATTGGATCACAGCTGATCCTGACTCAGATAGTCCGGTAGACCTGGTTTGGTTGGGGACCAATATCATAGCATTTTGTTTACATTTGAGCTATTGTGTTTGCATTCACACTGCACTGTGCAGTCGAGCCAACCTCTTCCCCCGCTCGCCTGTGGTGACGCTGCACCAAGAACTACTGAAAGAAACGACACAAAAACCTCTGAAAAAGGCACTTCTTCTTACCATACCATATCAATTTATTTATATAGCACTTTAAACAGTGACAAAGCACACCAAAGTGCTGTACAGGGACAAACAGAACAAGCACATAGCAACAGATTACATAACAGGACACCAAAAAGGACTTCTTCTGGAAATAAAAACAAAAATGGAATGGCGTCAATTTTTTGCAGTTTTAGGAGTTATATTTTGTCATTTTTCATCAATGGACTCAGCATGAGTGGAAGATGAGGCAGAAGACCATGGAAAATGTTGTTTTTCACACAAGGCAAGCTGACAGCTCCACATGAGGTAAGTATAAGAGGTATGTGTGTTTGTTTGCCCTGCGTTGTAGTCCTCTTCCTGCTTGCGGAGCAGCTAACATTCACACTGTACGCGAACCGCGCTAGAGTTTTCTTCTACCGGACTGAGACCTAGGTTTTAGACCGGGCCAGAGTTCGCCTTTTTGTTCCGTGGCAGAGTTCGATGGCGAGTTCACACCTCCCCAAATGAGCCGGACTTCCTAGGCAAACGGGCTAGAGTTCGGGACAACAGGGCTGGTGTGAATGCACCCTAAAAGCCTGACACCGACCGGGCCCGCCCATCCAGCAAAATATCATGGCCCGGCCTGCCCTGATTCGAGTCGGGTGGGGTCGGGCATAGGGCTCAGGTTAGAAATGACAGCTCTAGTGCTGAGTGAGTGGGGTCTTTCATGATGAAAGTGGCCCTCTTCCTGTATCTGGAGGTGTAGATGTCTGTGATGGTGGGGAGGCTGACTCCAACAGTCTTCTGTGCAGCCTTCACCACTCTCTGCAAAGCTTTTCTTTCTGCAGCTGTGCAGCCTCCATGCCACATGTTGATGCTGGAGCACAGGATGCTCTCCACTGCACACCTGTAGGTTAATACCCATATTCAAATTTGGACCCACTGGACTTAACAGCACAACATACAAAATTCAGAAACATGATACAGGTCAATGTGAGCACTGTGGACAAGAGGAAACAATAGAACATGTCATTTTGGTCTGTCAAAAATATGAACATTACAGAAGACGTATGGTAAAATAATTAGGAAAAAATCAAAGAAACATTTAATATAATAAATATATTATAAAATTAAATGAGAATTATTCCAATTATTATACATTTTTTTAGAAACACGAAATTAGAAAAGAGATCATAAGCATGATTGCAGACATGTCATTTTGATGCACACTCCACACCAGTGTGTGGCAGTAATGCACATCTTCCGTTGTTTGCCAACTGCCATAAAACTCCATAAAGAAGAAGAAGACCACGACGCTGGAACATTGACTGCATTATGGTATTTAGTAGCGAGCCTGTTAACATTTCCTTGTGAAGAAGTTTAACTAACCTTGTTCTTTTGTGATCCCAACAGTACTGACTCCTGTTTCTGCTCTTCGAGTTATCTCCTTCCACATGCTTCCACGCCTCTTCCTGACATTACCCTAAGTAACTTCTCTTGGAGCAATCACCTACAAACCTGCTAAATACTTATTGGTCCTGGTCTTCTTGGTCTTATATCTCCTCCTACATGTCATGTTGTCAAAGCAGCTACAGCATGCACTTCCAGGACATTATTACATGCAGTGTTCCCTCAGTGTAGACTGAACTAGGCAAAAGGGTCTTCTCCTACTCTGCTCTTGTTTCCTGGAATATCTTGCAAAAAGATCTGAAGCATGACCTTGACCTCTGTAAAGAGTGGCTTCAAACAACTGCTAAGTTCATGGCAAAAACCAATACAGACATGTTCCTGTTTTTAGTATTTTACTTGTTATTTTACTTATTTGTTTTGTTTTTTAATATATTTTTCTTCCATTTATCTTTCAATTTATTTGCTTTTTTATGATCGTCTACTGTTGTCATCAATCTTTGTTACAACGGGTCTCTCTTGTAAATGAGTCCTCGAGGCTCAATATGACTAACCTGTGTAAATAAAGGTTGAATGAAAAAAGTAAAACAAAAAAACCCACAACACCGGGAGCCAAACCTCATCATTCAGCCTTCTGGTTTGACATGCAACTCTCCAACAGATCTCCTGGACTACTCGCCAGGACAATACTCACTCACCTCCTACTGCAAACCTGGTGTCCTTACCCTCTTCTCTGTACAAGTCACACAATTCTTCTTTCTGACAAGAAAAATACGAGATGGAAAAAAATCTGGACTGTTGCTCAGTGGTCCAATGTCCTCTTTTCAGATGAAAGTAACTTTCCATGTTATTAAGAAATCAAGGTCTCAACGTTTGGAAGAAGAGTAGATAGATCCAGAATCCACGTTGCTTGAAGTCCAGTGTGAAGTTTCCCAGTCAGTGATGGTTTGGGTCCATGTCCTCTGCTGGTGCTGGTCCACTGTGTTTTCTGAAGTCCACAGCCCAGGTAAGACACTTCTGATGTTGTCTTTGGTTCAGGAGTAGCTTGTAGCCCATGTGTAGGATTAGTCTGTGCAGTGTTTCAAATGTGGAACATTATCACAATATTCAAATTTTCTGAGACAACGAGTTTTGGGTTTTCATTATCTGTAAGATACAATCGTCAAAATTACAAGAATTAAAGCATTTCACTGTATGTGTCATGAGCTATATAATATTGAAGTGATTGACATAAAAATATTAAACCTTTTCACTATATTCAATTTTTAGATGTACCTGTATGTATGAATTGGGGCGGTCCTACAGCCCGGGGGAACCGAGAGGCCAGCCGAGTCTGGGTGGACGGATCAGACGGCATCTGCAGCCAGTTTCTTAGGATCCACTGTGGGATGGACCTTTACAAGAGATCCTTCCTGCCTACAGCCATCAGCATCTATAACATCTCTTAATGAAATGAGGATAACGAGTTACAGCAACAAATAATTTCCCTTTGGGTTTAATAAAGTATTTTTGAATTGAATTGAATTGAATGTGCTGATCATCATCATTAAATCCTGCATCATTCAGCATGAACAGAACAGGGAGTGACACAACAAAAAGATAAGGACAACAGACGTTCACTAAAACTCCAAATGTTCTGCAAAAGCTCCTACTCTGAGTTGCTACTCTGAGTTTTTATTACAATTTGTTAGAAATATAGTACAGTAGTCACTCGCCTCTTCACGGTTCGTTTTTCGCGGATTTGCTATATTGCGGTTTTTCAATGTAAGATTGGACATGACACATTTGGCTGGTTGATGGATGAGACATGGATTGTTTATTTTAAATAAATTATTTTAAATGATTTTGCACCATGTGTGAAGCCCACAAGTGCAGGGGAAGCTCCCTCCTGCAGCTGCTCAGCTGATCTCCTTCTCTGCCACACACACACACACACACACACATTGCTCCTGCTGCGGCTTTGTTAAGAGTTAACCCTTTGCTGTCCAGATTCCCCAAACGACTTTTGTCTTCCAACTTAAAACTCAAAGTACGTCACATCGTAAAATCATCATAATCACAAAATATAAAAGTGTTAAAAGTTATTTTTAATTATTTTAGAACTTCTATGTTCAGTTGTTTCAGTGTAATTGACCAAGAAGTACATTTCTGCTTCGTGCTGCAGAGCTGAAGCTGTGTGACATCACCTTGATGTCCTGCTGCACTTCTCTTCTCTACAGTTTAAATTTAAACAATGTAATATTTTAAATAAACAATCCAGCATGGATTGTTTATTTAAAATGTTACATTATTTAAATTTAAATTGTTTATTTAAGGAGGGAGATTAGGAGTAACAGGTGATGATTATGATTACAGCTTGGCACATATCATGACAAAGTTTACTGAACTTGAACTGAATTTGGACTTGAACTACTGTATCCCTACTTCACAGTTTTTCACTTATCGCGGGTGGGCGTGGTCCCAAACACCCACGACAAATGAGGGACTGTTGTATATGTTGAAATATGGAACAGGAAACAGGACATGTACCAGTATTAAAAAAGGGAAATAATATTTTGCAATGCTGTCTTATTACACATTAGACTATTTTTTTATACTAAATAATATTAAATATTAAATAATATTAAAACAACCATTAACATCAACGAGGACCCTCATCAGTATGCATACCGCAAGAACTGATCAACAGAGGACGCCATCCCCACTGTGGTCCACACTGCTCTTACCCACCTGGAGCAGAAGGACTCCTATGTCCGTATGCTCTTTGTGGACTTCACATCCGCCTTCAACACCATGATCTCCCAATCCCTGATGGACAAACTACTCACACTATGACTAAGCCCCTCGATTTGCAACTGGGTACTAGACTTCTTAACAAACAGATCACAATCAGTGAGGATCCACAACTTCTCCTCCTCCACCATAACCCTCAGCACTGGCTCCCCTTAGGGATGTGTGCTGAGCCCCCTCCTGTTTACCCTGCTCACATATGACTGTGCACCTAACTGTCCAGGCTGTCACATTGTAAAGTTTGCAGATGATCCAGCGGTGGTGGGATGCATCACAAACAATGATGAGTCCAGCTACAGGCAAGAGGTGGAACACCTGGAGAGCTGGTGCAGAGAGAATAACCTTCACATCAATGTGAAGAAGACAAAAGAGATGATTGTGGACTTCAGAAGGCACAAACACACCTACAACCCCTTGAACATAAGAGGATCTGCGGTGGAAGTGGTCTCCAGCTACAAGTACTTGGGTGTGCACCTGAACAACAACCTCAGCTGGAGCAACACCACCACCAGCCTGATCAAGAAAGCTCATCTGAGACTCTACTTCCTCAGACGGCTGAGACGAGCTGGTCTGGGAAGCTCAGTCCTCACCTCCTTCTACAGGTGTGCAGTGGAGAGCATCCTGTGCTCCAGCATCAACGTGTGGCATGGAGGCTGCACAGCTGCAGAAAGAAAAGCTCTGCAGAGAGTGGTGAAGGCTGCACAGAAGACTGTTGGAGTCAGTCTCCCCACCATCACAGATATTTACACCTCTAGATGCAGGAAGAGGGCAACCTGCATCATGAAGGACCCCACTCACCCAGCACACACACTTTTTGCCCCACTCCCCTCAGGAAGGAGGTTGAGGAGCATTAAGTGTAGAACCACTAGTCTGAGGAACAGCTTCTACCCTGAGGCTGTTAGACTCATGAATATCTAACCAGAATAATCACTGTGAAAAATCACATCGTGTTGCTGCTGATCTGTTTCATGTTGCTGCTGATCTGTTTCATGTTGCTGCTGATCTGTTTCATGTTGCTGCTGATCTGTTTCATGTTGATGTGTTCATGTGTGCTCACCTGCTCACACAGACTCATGTTCATGTTGCTGTTTGATGTAGTTTTTATGCTATTAGTGCTTAGTGTATTTTTAGTTGATGTTTTTCTTAGTTCATATCTTAGATTTATTACTGTTTTTATTTTACATTTTATTGTTGGATGTAACTGGGACCCTGTGTACATAATTTAGTTCCACCACATGTACCACATGAGGTGCGAATGACAAATAAAGAACCTTGAATCCTTAAAAAATGTATTCAATAAACTAAATACATTGTATAATTATAGTTCTTTTAAACACAACTAATTCATTTTTAAGTGTCCTCCATGTGTATATTTAGATGATAAAAAAAAAAAAAAACTGTAAAAGTTGGGGAATTTGTCACATCAAAGAACGGATGAAAACAGATTGTTTGGGTGATCCCCCAAAGAAAAACGACACCTCTCATACAGTGTGAGCATTGCCACATGCTGAAAATAGGACATGACCAACAGGCTTCTTTTAGCTTTTTGATGAGCAGCAGGGCATTCCTGCCCACTCACGGGCACTGACAACACACTGCAGTGAGCTCACAGCCTTTAAATACATCACGGGAGAGTTCCAGCATAGCAGCTGCAATATAAAAAGGACTGCTGTTCAGGATGTCCAAACGAAGTGAAGATTCAATCTGAGGAAGCTGAAGAAAGAGAACAAAACCAACTGTTTTATCGGGGACCGTTCTTGGTAGTATCAAGATGTCCCAGTATGCAGCTTTGAAAATCCTGTTTGGGGAAGATGACTTTTCTTTCTGCCAGGAACAGCTGCTGTGGCCTCTTTCTTTTCTGCAGCAGGACTTCCTCAGCAGGAGAACCAAGTTGGCTGACAGTCTCCACAACATACCCCAATTGCTTACACGTAGCCAGCTTCCAGTCCTTTCATCTACATTACCAAGGTATGTATAATACTGGAGATGAACGATGCACTGTAGCAGCTCTTTATGAGCATCTAGCTTCTCTGAGGACTTGGGTTCAGTTATCTTATGGTGCACCCTTCCTTGGCAAGCCTTGATCAAGGTTGTTGTTGTTTTTTTCTTTATCCAGCTATGCAACATTTTTCCAGAAATGGTTCTGTGGACACTACAATTCTGATAACTCTTTGAACATGTAGCTGATGCAAATGGACAGACTAAGAACTATTTAAAATATAATATACAGTGATCCCTCACGTATCACGGGGGTTACGTTCCAGACACCCCTGTGGTAGATTAAAATCTGCGAAGCAGCGGCGTTATATTTATTCTATTGTTTATCTTGGTTTAAGATTTTGCAAACCTTTCCCACTCCCTTATAAACATTTCATATGCTCTTAAACACTTTGGCAATGGCGATGAAGATGATGACGATGAGATGAATGTATAGTACTGCACAGCATGCACAGTACACACAATATAAACATCCAGGCTTAAAAAATCCACGATACAGTGAAGTCACAAGAAGTGAACTATGATATAGCGAGGGACGACTGTAATCAGATTCTCACAGAGCTCCCACAAAACACCTGGAGCATCCCTACAGGACTTTCTGCCGCAAGGATACATCTGAGCTGATGAATATTCTGTTCTTCTGTTTGACCAATTATTTTTGACTTGTGTTGTAATGAGTGATGTGGCCGGTCTGATGTGTATTCTGAGGGTAGTTCTATTGAGTGTTCGGACAGCTGTTTTGATGCATTTACTTATGGGTGTTTTGACGAGTGTTCTCATAGATTAAAGTTCATGCTCAGTAATCCAGATTTTAAAAAATCCAAAAGTTAAGTCAGGTCCTCTGGATGGTTTCTTTGTATTGGAAAATCCTGATGCATGCTCAATAATCCAGGTAGAAAAATCTAAAAAAGTTAAATCTGGTCCTCTGGACATTCAAAAAACAAAACAAAGCAGAGCAACAACAAACAAAAAAATGTAGAAACGTTTTGTCTTTCATCCAAAAGACTTCCTCAGTCTGAGGTGCTGTATTCAGCTCAGTCTCTTAAATAGCACCTTCTCAGAGTGGATCAACCAGTTTGCTGCTGACAACCAAAACCAGCTGCTCACATGGTCAAGAAGGACCATCAGCCTAACAATGGATCATTAGCACA
>NC_056512.1:13792925-13808680 GCF_014905685.2 Nematolebias whitei
AAAACACAAACAAATACAAAGAAAACAGACAGGGACAGAGCCTGTCATAACCCCCCTCTCAAGGGACGGCTCTTGACGTCCCCTAGAACCCAACACAGAATGGGTGGGAGGATGGGGGAAACAAGGATGGAGGGCGCAAAAAAGGAAATCTAAACACAAGTATTTCTATGAACGGCCCTGGGCATCGTTCCTAGTAAGCCTGAGTTCGGGCGGATGGCCCGGGGACCGTCCAGAGCGGGACCAGAGTTCGGGCGGACGGCCCGGGGACCGTCCAGAGCGGGACCAGAGTTCGGGCGGACGGCTCGGGGACCGTCCAGAGCGGGACCAGAGTTCGAGGAAAGATGGAATGGGGCCAGGGTTGGAGGTGCTGACTGCTGCTGGGCCAGAGTTGGCGGTGCTGACTGCTGCTGGGCCAGAGTTGGCGGTGCTGACTGCTGCTGGGCCAGACCTGGATTCTGCTGCTATGGGACCAGACGAGGGTTCAGCAGCCGGGCGGTCGAACCTGAGTTCAGCAGCCGGGCGGTCGGACCTGAGTTCAGCAGCCGGAAGGTCAGAGACGGGCTCTGCCGGCGAAGAGTCAAAGGCGGGCTCTGCAGGCGAAGAGTCGAAGGCGGGCTCTGCAGGCGAAGAGTCGAAGGCGGGCTCTGCAGGCGCGGGGTCAGAGCCGGGTTTTGCAGCAGCAGGTGATGGAGGCTTGGGGCCCACTGGAGGCTTGGGGCCCACTGGTGGCTTGAGAGCTGCAGCGGGCGGCGTGGAAGCCTGGAGAGCTGCAGCGGGCGGCATGGAAGCCTGGAGAGCTGCAGCGGGCGGCGTGGAAGCCTGGAGGGCTGCAGCAAACGGCGTGGGAGCCTGGAGGGCTGCAGCAGACGAGTCCGGCGTGAGGTCTGCAGGCGGCGAGTCCGGCGTGGAGTCTGCAGGCGGCGAGTCCGGCGAGGAGTCTGCAGGCGGCGAGTCCGGCGAGGAGTCTGCAGGCGGCGAGTCCGGCGAGGAGTCTGCAGGCGGCGAGGAGTCTGCAGGTGGCGAGACCGGCGTGAGGTCTGCGGGCGGCGAGTCCGGCGTGAGGTCTGCAGGCGGCGAGACCAGGAGAGCCGGAGGGGGCGGAGAGACCAGGAGATCCGGAGCCGGCGGCGAGACCAGGAGAGCTGGAGCAGGCGGCGAGTCCGGCGTGAGGTCTGCGGGCGGCGAGTCCGGCGTGAGGTCTGCGGGCGGCGAGTCCGGCGTGAGGTCTGCAGGCGGCGAGACCAGGAGAGCCGGAGCGGGCGGCGAGACCTGGAGAGTCGGAGCGGGCGGCGAGACCTGGAGAGCCGGAGCGGGCGGCGAGACCTGGAGAGCCGGAGCGGGCGGCGAGACCTGGAGAGCCGGAGCGGGCGGCGAGACCAGGCAAGTCGGAGCGGGCTGCGAGACCATTCCATGCGCCAGTGAGGGGTGCTTGAGATGACCGGGGGGCGTGGCAGATGGCAGGAGAAGAGAGCGTAGCACACGTCTCTCATTCCACGCTTCAGAAAAAAGCTCAAACACCCCCGGTTCATAACCTTCTAGTTCCAACCGGGTAAACACGTTAACAAAGTCCTCAGCGGCCACCATCCTCTTCCACAGATCCTTGGGGGTGGCCCTGGTGTCCAGATAATTACGTGTTACCCGGCGGAGTTGCTCACGTTCGTGCTGGTGCTTGGAGCGGAGTGAAGAACCTGCTGGGTCTGGGTTTGGTCCGGTCATTCTATCACAATCCTCAGTGTTGTTTAGACCCATTTGCAGGCAGGCGAGCGAGGCAGGAGTTTATAATAAAAATAATTTATTTTAAACCACAAAAAACAAAACGGCTGACGGGGCAGCAAAACTACAGGCAGGATCCAGGCAGACAAGAACAGGACAGATTCAAAAATCAGACTGATACCTGGCACAAGGAATAGAGGAGGACCATGTTGTCTGTGAAAACAGAACAATGACCGGACCAGGAGTGGAGGAGAGAAAGGCTTTTTATAAGACAGAGGGAGAGTGAGTAATGAGAGCACCTGGGCAGGTGGCTGATGAGGGACAGGTGTGAATGATAAAGACTGAGGAGTGGAGAGGCAGACTGAGGAGCAAGTGGAAAACACAAACAAATACAAAGAAAACAGACAGGGACAGAGCCTGTCACTTTTGGATGAAAGACGAAATGTTTCTACTTTTTTTATTTGTTGTTGTTTTGCTTTGTTTTGTTTTTTGAATGTCCAGAGGACCAGATTTAACTTTTTTAGATTTGTATTGGAATATTTCGTCTTTTAGCTAAAAGACTTCATTGGTCCAAGGAGCCACAACACACTCAGTCCCATACATAGCACACTCACATAATAGGCCAACCAGTTTGATGGTGAAGGTGAACTCCAGAAAACACCTTATCATCAAACTGGTTGGCCCACTATGCGAGTGTGCTACATACGGGACTGAGTTTGTTGTAGCTCCTCAGACTGATGGATAAAAGACTAGAAATGCACCAAACCAATACCAATATTGCTATCGGGCCCGATATTAAAAAAAACTTCTGGATGGGGTATCGGTGACAATGTGACCGATCCATGACTGGGCAGATCTGTTCACTCTAATTCTATGCTTTGTGCTCTGAGTGATGTCACGTGCTAGTGAACTCACTGCACAGATTGTTGTCAAAATTGAGCGAGTGAAAGGATCAGCCATCTGGAACTATTTCACAATACCTCAGCCAACACATTAGACAGCTACGTGCAATATGTGCAATACGTGCAATATGTGCAATACGTGCAATACGTGCAATACGTGCATAGCAACGGTTCCAGGGGGTGTCACTAAAACTTCCAGTTATAACAATACCAATTTAATCAAGCATCTCCAGAGATTTCACCCCACAGAGCACGCCGAGTTTGCTGAACAGAATTCAGCACTGTTTTTCTGTATCAGATCGTATCGGCCGATATTAAACATCAGATATCGGTATCGGAAATAGAAAAAATGGATCAGTGCATCCATATAAAAGACAACGTGTTTCATCAAAAAGAAACCGTCCAAAGGACCTGACTTAACTTTGTTGGGTTTTCATAGATGTTTTGAAGACTGTTCTGATGGATGTTTTGATGAGTTATCTGATGTGTTTTTTGGGAGGTGTTCTGGCAAGTGTTTTATTAGTGTTCTAGTGGGTTAGCAACAAAATCTTTGATTCTGATTTGTAATTTTTCCAGGTTGAGCAATGGTAGAAATCAGAAGAAGGAGACTTCCAGCACAGAGTGGCATGAGGACACACAGCAAGCCAGCGACACAAACAGTGATTTATTGGTAACATTAGATGCTCGTGGTTACGCTCCAAGTGATATCACTGTCAGACTGGAAGGGAGGAGCCTGGCAATAGTAGCCATGAAGCAGGAAGAGGAAAGCCATTCCTGCTCCTCTTCATCCTCTTCTGCCTCCTCCTCTTCAGCTTCATCTCAAATGGGTTTTGTGCAAAAGATAGACCTGCCCATTTACTTGGATCTGTCTGGCCTCTCCTGTTCTCTGATGCATGATGGGCAGCTTCAGATCTATGCTCCTGTTTCCAAGCAGCCAATCAACAAAGAGAGTCACATGCCCCAACGGTACAGGACATCACTGGAATTTCCCATCAGAAAGGACAATTAAGAAAATAAAAGCTAATGCATGTGTCACACACTGTCTTATGTTGTCTTATATTGCCACATGCACTCATATTGATGAAACAGACAAATAATTAAACAGCTTTATAAAAGAGAAAAGTTTACAATTGTTACATGAAGACACTATTTTGAACTTGTTTTGTATAATTTATGAGATGTAAAAATGATTCAAATAAAGAACCATATTGAAAAGTCTGTTGTTGAGGGATCTGTGACTACGTGATGGCGCCAACATTCAGTAATCTAATTATGAACTCCCAACAATTTTCAGCCAGGTCATCTGGACTTTGTTGGTTTTGAACTAGTTTGACATGACTGTCGACGAGGGAGAGGGCCAGCACCGGATGAGGGGGCGTGCCAAAGAGACCATCTTAGCACCAACAAAATTGTTTTTTTCCACTTTGGAGTAAGCTGTTGGGGGAAGAATCAGTTTTGTGTTGTGTGTTTCCTTGACTGATGAAGCCTTCTGGATGGAAGGTGAAACGTTTCAGCGAGTGACAGATCAATGTTTGATGAACTTGCAATTAAGAAAAGAGGGCAGGTATCAACTAAAACTGGCCAGTGGCGTGAAACAAGTGATTAATTTTGGACCCTTTAAACTGCTCTAGATGGTAAACTTTTCCTGGTGGCTCTGGTATTTACATTTTGTAGTTTAAATTTAAAATTCAAACATCTCTAAGTTTTCTGCTTGTGTTACTGGTAATTAAATAATCTGATCTCCAGTTTTTTGTGTTGTTAGAAATATCTTTGATTTATTTTGTTTTTGATCATATTAAACTTTTCCAAGTTATCCGATTGATTCTGTGATATTTACAATGTGTCTGCTGCACGTTGAGACAATCTACCTGCTTCTCCTTGAGTGCTGTGATTCTTCGAGCTGTCAGTTTTGTCCTGATAGGTGAGAAACATCAGCTGGGTTTGCATGAGGATCCTGCTTCATTTGAGCCACAGAGATCCTGCAGAAAAAAGACAGTCACAGTGACATGTGCTGGCAAGAGCCAAGAACTGCAGCAGGTGGAGAACGGTTCAGTTAAGAAGCAGAACATCTTTTTACCTTTATTTTGTGTTTTGCTTTTTGTTTTCAGCTGGGCGACTGATACACTGTTTTTGATTTAAAGTTGTTGTTTTTTTTCTTCATAAAAGCACAAAGGGAGAGCAAAAAACCATTTTTTGTGAAATTGTTGTTACATGTGTCAATATGTGTTTTTATTTGTGCATACAAGAACATAAAAGTGTGGCTTTAAGTTGCAATGATAAGACCTAACCTCTCAAAACTTCTGGCCGAACCAAGCCATGTTTGGATAGGGCTTCTCAAGTACCACTCAACATTTCTTTGGTGGAAGTGATCTTAATAAAAAAGTATGATCTAATATGAAGTCATAGCCTGGTGGCATTTTCTGTCCTTGCATTTTTGGAGTTACACCTTGGACAACTTCCTGCATCCTGTCTTTAGGATGAATAGCTAGGCACACTATAGAGAACAAAGGGTTGATCATTTTCAGGTGCTGGTCATAAAATTAGAACATCATGAAAACATTGATTTATTTCAGTAATTCCATTCAAAAAGTGAAACTTGTATATTACAAACATTCATTACACACAGACTGATATATTTCAAATGTTTATTTTAATGTTGATAATTATAACTGACAACTAATGAAAACCCCAAATTCAGTATCTCAGAAAATTAGAATATTGTGAAAAGGTTCAATATTGAAGACACCTGGTGTCTCACTCTAATCAGCTAATTAACTCAAAACACTTGTAAATGCCTTTAAATGGTCTCTCAGTTTAGTTCTGTAGACTACACAAGCATGGGGAAGACTGCTGACTTGACAGTTGTCCAAAAGATGACCATTGACACCTTGCACAAGGAGGGAAAGACACAAAAGGTCATTGTTAAAGAAGATGGCTGTTCACAGAGCTCTGTGTCCAAGTACATTAATAGAGAGGTGAAGGGAAGGAAAAGATGTGGTAGAAAAAAGTTTACAAACAATAGGGATAACTTCACCCTGGAGGAGATTGTGAAACAAAACCCATTCCGAAATGTGGGGGAGAGTCAAAAGAGTGGACTGCAGCTGGAGTCAGTGCTTCAAGAACCACCACACACATACATATGCAAGACATGGGTTTCAGCTGTTGCATTCCTTATGTCAAGCCACTTTTTTATTTTATTCACCAATTTGTGTACAAAAAACAAACATTACAGACTAACAACAACAATAATATAAAAAAGTAAAAATAAATAAAAAAGAAAGAAAACAATGAAATTGTATAACATATGGGTTGCTTTCGTTTAATCTTGGCAGTTATTTTCTTATTTGCATTGTTATTATTTTTTATTTTTTTAATAGTCCTTGATTAGATTATTTTAGGTATAAGCGGAGGAGAGAGAGAGAGAGAGAAAACAAACAAACAAATATAATTATATGTCAAAAGAAAAAGTAAACTAATTAAATAGATGAAGGATAATTAAGAGACACTTTATCTAATCTTGTTATTAAGTTCTTCCTCTTCACCTCCCCCCCCCCCCCCGGTCTTTGGTTCCTCAGTAGTACCAACTCATCAGCAATGGAATGCAAAGAGAAATTATTTTTCTTGTAACTCGTTATCCTCATTTCATTAAGAGACGTTATAGACACTGATGGCTGTAGACAGGAAGGATCTCTTGTAAAGGTCCATCCCACAGTGGATCCTAAGAAACTGGCTGCAGATGCCGTCCAATCCGTCCACAGACTCGGCTGGCCTCTCGGTTCCCCCGGGCTGTAGGACCGCCCGAATGCCGAGCAGAACTCCTCCCAGAGCGATGGCCACTCCTCCCAGCAGTCTGCCGAGCTCCTTGTCACTGTGGACAGCCAACTGTAGGTGCCGAGGGACGATCCTGTCCTTCTGATGTCATGAGCTGTGTTTCCTGCTAGTTCCAGGATCTCAGTGGTCAGGCACTCCAGCACAGCTGGCAGGTAGATGAGAATGCATCCACAGAACATCCTTTCAACTCATTTGAAATTAGGGGCTGTAGTTGAGATATTATTTGAATTTTGGAGATGTTGATCAGCTGCTGTTGGTTATAGAAAACTGCCTTGTTGCCATGGTTACGCATCATAACAAATGTCCAAACCTAAAAAAGTTTCAGTAAAAATCCTTCCAGCTGCACAGCATCTGATACCAGAGGAAACAATCATCCAAAAAATGCGATGATTTACATCCAGAAAACCAGGAATTAAAGTTTCCAAAAGGAAAATCTCAGAATGAAAGTAACAGAGCTGCTCCAACATGCAGCCACCTTGAGCGGCGCAATTCTAGAACTGATGGGGGAAGAATCAGTTCTGTGTTGTGTGTTTCCTTGACTGATGAAGCCTTCTGGATGGAAGGTGAAACGTTTCAGAAAAAAAAAAAAAACTGTCCAGATGACCTGACTGAAAGTTGTTGGATTGTATACCAGGATTATTGACCAGCAGCACGGTGGCACAACTGGTAGAGCTGCTGCCTCTCAGCAAGCAGGTCCCTGGTTCAAACCCCGGTCCAGGGGCCTTTCTGGGTGGAGTTTGCATGTTCTCTCCGTGCATGCGTGGGTTTTCTCCGGGGACTCCGGTTTCCTCCCACAGTCCAAAAACATTGCATGTTAGGCTGATTGGTAACTCTAAATTGTCCCTAGGTGTGAAGTGAGAGAGTGAAAGTTTGTTTGTCTCGTTTGTCTCTATGTGTCCCTGTGATGGACTTGCGACCTGTCCAGGGTGTACCCCGTCCCTCGCACAGTGATTGCTGGACCTGGGCACCAGCGACCCCCGTGACCCAAAATGGAAAAAACGGGTAAAGAAAATGGATGGATGGATGGATGGATTATTGACCATGGACTTTTTTGGTTTCAAAAATTGGTTAATTTTTTGAAGCTTAAGTTACAGCGACCTCTCCTGGCCACCTGAAATGCTGCAGTTAACTCAGACAATCGTATTTTATTGCACACACCCAAATAACTTTAATGAACAGTGTTAAAGAAGCTCCTTTACTCTGGTACAAACAGTTTAAGTTATGTAGCAACTTTCTATGATCTCACTTGGACTATTTGGTTTTAAAAGTTGATGTTTACATGATCTATCTTCAAATAAAGATTGAATGTGTGAGTCTGGGTCTTTATCTTTGTTAGAAATAACAATGAAATGACAACAAGAAAGTCCCTGTGGAAAACAGTGCAAAGACTGGGAAGTATCAAAGTTTTATTGAGGAGCATCAGTTTTTCAACAGTTTTAGGACTTAGCCTGTTTCTTTTTTTGCTCACAACCTCTCCACACTTGGAAAATACTCACTTGCAAGGGACATATGATGCTGGCATGCATAAAAAATGTTTCACCAGTGTGAACAGCTGTGGGTACACATTTTGATGGTTTAGACCGTACACCAGTGGGTGCATAGGCGTTGCAACCAATATATGTGAAGGGGACAAGTCCCCCCCCACATTAAAAAAACGTTCATTTGGACCCCTCACTTTTACTATAAAACATTAGTTCAGGCAACACAGTTTCTCTTTCTTCGTGAACGAATCCATTCCACTTGATTAATAGGAGAATACTCAAGCCACTAAAACTCCACTCCAGGTTTTCCTGGTTACCTCCAACTCTCCACCGTCCCTTCCTGCCTCTTGCCTCGGCAGAAAACGCGCACAGGTGGAGGAGGTGGAGGTACCTGTGTTACTCACTCGCCAGTTTAGCAGCTTAGTGCGGGAAGTGGTTGACCAGGGGGTTGATCATAAACATATATTCATGTTAGGAGGATGCTTGAGAGGAGCTACGTCTGTAGCATGTTAGCTGTAACCAAAGGCATCAGAAGCATCTGTAATGTGGGGGGGACACAATGATGAGTGTAGGTGCGTGTGTGCGCACGTGCACGTGTGAGCGCACGTTAAAAAAGGTGTTCACTAGTGAACAAAAAAGCAACATTTCACCTATAGATTTCCTTGAATTCCACACATTTAAAGCATGTTTCTCACCAAGTTTGTGTAAATTCAGCTGTGGGTTTTAAAGACATTTTAACTTTAATTCACAGCATCAGATCAGCACTATTTGTCTATAGAGAAATAAAAAACATCACCGCTGGACTTTTTTACTTGTGTTCAACATTACTCATCTAAATTATGTTTCTCATGAAGATTGAGGACAAAGTGTGTGGGGTTTTAAAGAGATTTCAACTTTAATGCACCTGAACACACCACATCTTACACCTGCAACGTCTTACAGCATTACAGTTGCTGCTAAGCTAAGATGCTACAGACGTAGCTCCTCTCAAACATCCTCCTAACATGAATATATGTTTATGATCAACCCCCTGGTCAACCACTTCCCGCACTAAGCTGCTAAACTGGCGAGTGAGTAACACAGGTACCTCCACCTCCTCCACCTGTGCGCGTTTTCTGCCGAGGCAAGAGGCAGGAAGGGACGGTGGAGAGTTGGAGGTAACCAGGAAAACCTGGAGTGGAGTTTTAGTGGCTTGAGTATTCTCCTTTTAATCAAGTGGAATGGATTTGTTCACGAAGAAAGAGAAACTGTCGACTGAACTAATGTTTTATAGTACAAGTGGGGTGGTCCAAATGAACGTTTTTTTAATGTGTGTGTGTGGGGGGGGGGGGACTTCACCCCTTCACCTATAATGGTTGCGACGCCTATGGCTGTAACTGTGACGCTGTAAGACGCTGCAGGTGTAAGAGACGTGGTGTGTTCAGGTGCATTAAAGATGAAATGTTTTAAAACCCCACACCTTATTGTCCTCAAGTTTCATGAGAAACATAATTTAGATGAGTAGTGTTGAACACAAGTAAAGAAAGTCCAGTGGTGATGTGTTTTTATTTCTCTATAAAGACAAATAGTGTTGACCTGACGCTCTGTATTAAAGTGTATTAAAGTTAAAATGTCTTTAAAACTCACAGATGAATTTACACAAACTTGATGAGAAACTTGCTTTAAATGTGTGGAATTAAAGGAAAACTAGGTGAAATGCTGCTTTTTGTTCACTAGTGAACACCTTTATTTACGTGCGCACACACACCCACACACACCTACACACATCATTGTCCCCCCCCCACACACACACATTATGGATGCTTCTGACGCCCTTGAGTGGGTGTTCTGATCTGTCCAGCGGTGGATCTGTCATGTCAAAATAAAATTTGAGTCCATACAGCCTTATGACTACAAAAAAATCATAAACATAATTTTACTGCAATGGGTGTCAAACTCAGCTACATAAGGGGCAACATTAATGGTTCAAACCAGGGGCTAGTTTCAACGAATACATAAACTCAAGTCAAAAACCTGACGTTCTTTCTTGATTCCAGGTTCCTCAACAAGAGTTTGATCGGTCTCATTTGACATTCTGTTCCCCTTGTTCACATCCAAATTAAAGATGTCTGAAAATATCAGTCGTTTGGGTTTCAATGTTGGCCAGATGTCAAGAGAAGTCTGCACTAAATTAAGAAGTTTGTAAAGAAAAATAAAGTGACAAAAATATCTTGCATTTAAAATTTCATCTTGAGGGCCAGAAAAATGTTTACAAAGGCCATATTTGGCCCGTGGGCCTTGAGTTTGACACGTTTGGCTGGACTTTACTATTCCCTTAACAAAAAGTAGTACATTTTGAAGTTTATTTTTGCAAGTATACTTTAAGTTAAGTATAAGTATACCAAGTATACTAGAAGCATACTGATTTAATACTTGTTTGGACTAAATTGTTACTATTTTAAGTATATCAAATAAAGTTTATAAAAAGTAAACTTCAAGTACACTTCCTCATTTTTAGTGTAAAACAAGTATACTTGGAATGCACTCTTTACGTGCATTCTTGTTGATGATGCAGTAGAGGCGGTCAGTTTAAGATTAAAATCAGACACCACTCTGAGCAGCAGGACCACACTTTCCACAGAACAACTGTGTCAACTCTTGAAACTGTGCCTGCAGTCAACCTACTTCACATATGGGGAGCAATATTATAGGCAGAAACATGGGTGTGCTATGGGGTCTCCAGTTTCTCCTATTGTTGCCAACCTGTACATGGAGGAGGTAGAAAAGAGAGCCTTGACGTCCTTTTCAGGGACACCACCAAGTCATGGGTTCAGGTATGTTGACGACACCTGGGTTAAAATTAAATCTCAGGAAGTCCAACATTTTACTGACCACATCAACTCTGTGGATAAATATATCAAGTTCACACGAGAAGATGTAAAAAATGGCAGGTTGGCTTTCTTGGACTGTGAGGTCTCAGTCTCTGATAGAGGACTTTTGCAAACTGAGGTGTACCGCAAACCCACCCACACAGACCAGTATTTGCAGTTTGACTCCCATCACCCTTTGGAGCACAAGCTAGGAGTCATCAGGACTCTGTATCACAGAGCAGACAGCGTCCCCACTAGCTCAGGAGCCAGGCAGAAGGAGAAATCCTACACAAGACAGGCTCTAGAGCAATGTGGATATCCTAACTGGGTCTTCCTAAAAGCAGAGAAGAAACCCAAACAGGACTCCAGTCAGCCAACAGGTGAAAATGAGGAACCCAGACACAGACCAGTGGTCATCCCGTATGTTGAGGGAGTATCAGAGAAACTGAGACGTTTATTTTCTAAACATAACATCCCAGTGGCTTTTAAACCCCAAAATACATTACGGCAAAGACTGGTTCATCCCAAAGATCCAGTCCCCCGGCACAAACAGAGTAATATTGTGTATGCTGTTCAGTGTCAGGAGGGCTGTGATCAGTCTTACATCGGGGAAACTAAACAGCCACTGGCCAAAAGGATGGCCCAGCACAGAAGATCAACATCATCAGGCCAGGACTCTGCAGTCTACACTCATCTCCAGGCCAGCGGTCACTCTTTCAAGGATGAAGATGTTCACATCCTGGACAGAGAGGAACGCTGGTTTGAGAGAGGAGTAAAGGAGGCCATCTTTGTGAAAAGAAACCGTCCATCATTAAACAGGGGTGGAGGCCTCCGGGTTTAACTGTCCCCCTCTTACAATGCCGTTATTGCTAGTATCACTCAACCCCCTGTGAATAGTAAACAGCCATCAGTGTGCTAATGATCCATTGTTAGGCTGATGGCCCTTCTTGAGCATGTGAGCAGCTGGTTTTGGTTGTCAGCAGCAAACTGGTTGATCCACTCTGAGAAGGTGCTATTTAAGAGACTGAGCTGAATACAGCAACTCAGACTGAGGAAGTCTCTTGGATGAGAGACGAAACGTTTCTATATATATATATTTTTTTTTTTAATGTCCAGAGGACCAGATTGAACTTTTTTGGATTTTTCTACCTGGATTATTGAGCATGCATCAGGATATATGTCAAACCATTTTCATGTTTTGATGATTAATAATTTCTCTTTTTACTTTCTTCTTGTGTCCATCTTTCTCAGCAGCAGCTCATCTAACAAGCATGACACAGTCATCGAGATGTTGTTATTGCAGTGTGCCATGTTGTTCCAATAATAAACAAAAAACACCGTATTTGAGTTTCCACAATTTTCCTGTGGACAAAGAAATACGTTCCCGTTGGGTGAGAGCGATCAGGAAAGATGAAGGGCCAACTTTTAAAATCCTTCGTGGGAGCTCTCATGTATGCAGTCTGCACTTTGCCCCAGAAGATCTAAATTCATCAGCCAGTGGAAGAACCTGGATCAGACAAGGAGCGGTGCCATTTGGATTTCACTGGAATGATTGGGGTAAATGGAGGGAGGACAGTGCTGAACATTTTTAAAAATAAACAAAAATGTGTCATGACCATGAAGTGTCTGATTTCCCACCTCTAGGGAGAGGCTCACAAGCTTGTGAGTCAGTTTACCTGTGAGCAAGAAAGTGTCTCGTGCTGCTGGCCAGGATGAATCCCAGGAGGTGCCTGACCCCGGGAACTGTACAGAGAAGACCTTACCTGCAGGTGCAGTGGCAAAAGATCACAACTCTGCCTGCCATCCTTCTCTGGGTTAGTATTGCAGAAAATGTCTAGTAGAAAAAATATATGGCAGTGAATAACACTGTAACCATCTTGTGGTTGTATTCAGAACATTTTAGACTTGCTAATGGTTGAGAGACTGTCAGTTAATACACGAAGGCTTCTAGATTAATTACTGGCAAGATAGAAGAGTTTTACAGATGGTAAGTATGGAGGAGTTTAAAGGGAGATGTGGAGGAAGATGTATGTCTGTAGACCAGAACAACACGCTCCTTTCAAGCGCAGTTTGTCCGCGGTACACTTCGCGTGAAGCTCGTGATGACTCTTTACCTTGGCAGAGGATGGGTCCGCTACGGTCAAGAGGTCCCTGGCACGCTACCTTACAGCGTCTCCTCAGGGCGGCTGCGACTCGGCAGAAGTGGTGAGATACTCCTTTCTACAGAACAAACTTCCTCAGAAGTTGTAGGGCATTCGCCTGGTGATAGCAACAGCGAGGCGCCGTGATCACAGCAGAGATGGATGACTCCATCAGACTGGAAAACTGAGTCCGAAGTTCCACTCAGCAGTGGAAAAACTCCAGAACTCCAGAACAGCTAGAACTCTCCCAGAACCTCAGAAAACTCAGAAGACTAATAGTTCCAGGAAGTGTCGACTTTTAAAGAGTTCTGCTTCCGGTCACTTTAGTAAGTCCTGATTGGTTGAAGCAACCAACAGGGGTGTGGTTCTAGTGATGTCAAAGGGTTTTTACAAGTCAAGAAAACAGCAAGAATGTTTAGGAACAGACAGAGAAATGTTTTGGCGAAGTGAGAATCACTGCAGGTGCCAGTTTTCTTATTTACTGTCTGAGAGTTTAAAAACATGTAGATGAACAGATGCTGAGATATATTCATCAATTAAAACGGATTCTTCATTTTTCTGGACTGGATAAAATGTGCATTGAATTTAATGAAATGTAAACGTGAGACGTCATTTATCTTTGACCCATCAAAATGAATGCGGTCATTTATTTTACAGAATCAAAGTTTAACATCAAACATTTACATTAATTTGGCAAAATATGAAAATAACAGCATAATTAACAGCTTTACAGGCAGTGAGAAACAATGCGGCGATTGTTTCCACTCTTCAGCAGAACAGCAGACATCAATGAAAACTGTACAATTATGATCAATTATCCACACGGCGGTGGATGAGCACTTTACACAGACATTTCTAAATTATCTGGAAGGATTTCTACTTGAGAGAAGAATTTAAAGATGGAAATGAAGTTTAAAGGGAGTAAAAGATGGTGTGTGAGGGGAAGTGTTGACCAGAACCGACACTCTCCATCCGAACCCAGCTTTTCCTCGGTACGCTTTGGTAGGAAACTTGACTCATTACCTTTCTGAAGATTAATCAGCAGATATGGAGGTCCAGTTAACGCTACCTGTCCAGCGTCTCCATAGGATGGCTGTGACTCGTCCGAAGTAGTGACAAGATTCCGTCCGACACAAGCTCACATCAGCAAGTGGACTTCACATGAGTGGAGTCCTTCAGAAGTTCCACTCAGAGGTGGAGCGCGGAGAAGTTCTGAGATGTTTGCAGTTCTGTGAAGTCGTTTGGGAGAACAGAAGTCCAGTCATGATAAGGCTCTCCCGAGTTTGGATTATAACATCCTCCACCTCTGAGTGGAACTTCTGAAGGACTCCAGGATGAATATATCTCAGCATCTGTTCATCTACATATTGGTGGCCCGTAACGTGCTCATAAATGGACTGTGTATGCGTGTAATAATTGATATTTCATGTTGGCATGGAGAAATGGCAGACTGCAGCGTGTGAAGCTGCGCGCTTGGAGCTTAACACTGCATGTTTACGCTGGCAATGTTTTGAAGCTGAAATTGTGAGTCATATGTCTTTTTAAAGCTGAAATTATACGCCTGTTATGTGTAACTAAAGCTGGGTTTGTGTGGAAACGCTTTATTCTGTTTAAAGACGGTCCAGACGCAGTTCTGGTTCCGGCTCGGTTCTGGGAAAGATCGAACGAGTTGTTTAAATAGCTAGAAAGACGTTTTTGAGACCGGAGCGCCGACTCCGTGCAGCTGGGAGCTTATTGATTACACTTGTAACAGACAAAAGTGCATTTTGACAGTTTAAAAGACAAAAAGTTGACGGACTTGTTCAGATAAATCTAACATGCTAGCTGGGGAAAACGCTGCGTGATTGGCTGAATTAGCTGCTGTGGAGCGCTCTGATTCGCTGAGAAGTGAATGACGTGCCTACGTCATTTCCTCTCACCCCCGTGCTGCTTTGTCATTGGTGAATTCAGTCACGTAACCCGGAAATGAAAACTCGTTTTTCATAGGGAATAAAATCTGCTTTTTAAAGCTGAAAAGCGCTTTAAAGGTTGATTCTGGTCCACTGCTCCGTGTCTTCAAAGCATAATTGTTAAAATTTTGCCACGTTAGAGTTCAAAATCCGTCATTAAATGATGTTTTTGAACAACGCTAGCGATGCTAATTTTAAGCTAACAGCTAACGACCGGGTGAGTGACGTGTCACGTCACTTCCTCCATGTCGGAAATGAGCTCGGTTGCAACCGAGAGCTTTGCTGTGCTTAAAATCACTAAATGTAACGTGCCACATGTCCCATAAAACTCGTGTTCATGCATAACAGTCGTGCTTGTTGAAACAACGCCACGTTTACGCTTAAATTCGTTCAGAAATGTTGATTTTAACCGAGTTTAGCCGAAGCTAAACTCCTATCAACCGAACGTCACAGGAAGTCGTCATAGACTCCTGCTGGTAGAAAGCTAAACACTGCCCCCTCCTGGGAAACTTGAGATCACAGTTTCACTTCGGTTTTAGGTATTTTAGTGAAATTAAACGTTTTTTTTTTCTGTAAGGCATTTTTGAGTTAATAAACGTTCCTCAAAGCTGAATAATCACTGTTATCTTGCATTTAAAAAGTATTTCAGGTATTTATGCAGACAGGCATTTACCAAAAAACTTTATTCACTGGTAATTCCTTATAAAAAGGTACAAAATAAAAGTTAGAAACTTTTTTTAAAAAAAGGTGAACAGAAACAGATATTCACAGAGTTGATAAAGTTTACTCAGTTGCTAGAAGATAATGCACGTTTAATTGCTAAATCACTAAATAAGAGTAAATATATCAGGAAAAAGAGACTTTTCTGATTTTATTTACCACCTAAACA
>NC_056512.1:13808780-13812449 GCF_014905685.2 Nematolebias whitei
TGTGTACATAATTTCGCTCCACCACATGTACCACATGAGGTGCGAATGACAATAAAGAATCTCTGACTCTGACTCTCTGATATTGCCATCCAGTGGTCAAAAAAAGGTACTACACTCAAAACAAATTAACAAACATTTCTTCTTAAATTTGACAATAATTACTAATTATTGTCAATTTTCAAACAATATTATAATTGATCGCAATAATTTCTGAGCCAGTTAATTGCCTTGCAAAATTTGTTATCGTGACAGACCTACTCATGGCTTTTTCTGAGACTGGTTTTCATGTACATCTATGTATGTTTATATACATGTTGTGACTGTGATCTGTTCTGAAATCAGACCTTTCAAGCAAAAGTGCCTCTTTACCTGCAATGAGAATGGTTCTTTTGAGTAAATGTCAGAGAACAAGAGAATTTATCCAGCAGTACCTCTGTCTGTGTTGCGTTTTCCCTCATCTACTTGTCTTTTCCTCCTTTCCTCGTTGTTTAGACATTATTCACACATTTTGGGCTCGTGGGAGCACTGGGGCAGTGAGGGGAGGGGAGGGGGTGCTTGGGTTCAAGTACAGTCTAAGCAGTGGGGGAGGAGCAGGCAAGCGAAGCAAAGAAATACTTTTATTAATAGTAATAGTATTTAATATGCTTTGCTATGCAGCTACAGTAAATTAGTGTAAGAATTTCCATATTAGGAAATAATATAAACTGGTTCTTTTAAAATAAGAATTATTGGGGTGTTTTTTTTTTCATCCCCCATCAGTGGTGCCCCTTGGATGGACAGCGCATTTAGCATTTACCTTTACAGCCTATGTCAAGGCCAGCCCTGAGTACACTCACGCAACATCCCTACCAACCACCACTGATTAAAACTGATATCACATGTGGGAGTTAGGATTTTTTTGTGGGCTGAATTTTTTCTTATAATTTTATTAATGTTTCTAGCTTGGAGTTCAAATAAAATTTTACAAATAAGTTATCCTCTTTATATTCTCAATAGCATATGTAGTTAAAAACAATAATGAATAAGAAGAGAACAAAAAATACAGACCTGTTCAGTTTTGACTTGCTTCTCCACCAGTTGAGGAACCATTGCATAGTGGTCAGGCATCCACGGCAAGGATACATTGACATACTTCATGTCTTTGGTCTGAAACACGTTTTTCACTCCTGCAAATAAAAGGAATTTGTAACAATAAAGTTTATGCATATTTTCTGCATTCCCATACAGTTGTTCTATTTTTTACTTTAATTAAATAAAAAATATCTCTATTGCTAAGGTAAGCTAAATATTTTTCTGTGGTGTTAGGTACTGGTTTGAGTCTCATTCAGAATCAGCTTTATTGTCATTGCATAGAAGCACAACAAAATTACATTTCAGTACAGCTCATCCGAAAGAAACATAAACAGACAGACATGGGGAGCCAGAGGTGACTTGAGGCTGCCGGCCTCGAGAGGAGCAGCCCTTTTAATTTTGCTGTATTCATTGCTTCAAACCTTTGTCAAATTAAACTACAATGAACAAAAAGCAAAGCTCTGGGACAATGAGCTTTTCAAATGATGACGGTTGTGATAAAGAGGAAATGTGTTAAGTCAGAGAAAACCAATGGTGGAAGCTGAGGAAGGAAGAATGTTGTGAAAAATTGAGTGAGGTGCTGTTAAAGGCTCTGGTAAGAAAGAGCTTCCAAAAGACTGAACTACTACAGCAACAGTAATTAGAGAGACAGGTAGGAAGGTACTTGGTGTGTCATCTGGACAGAGAATGAATGATAAGGAAACCTGGTGGTGGAATAGTGAAGTGCAGGACGCCGTTCAAAGAAAGAGATTAGCCAAGAAGAAATATGACAGTGAGAGGACTGAAGAGAGGAGACAAGAATATAAGGAGATGCAACTTAGAGCAAAGAGGGAGGTAGCTAAGGCAAAGCAGAAGGAGTATGATGAGTTGTATGGGAGACTGGAAACTAAAGAGGGCGAGAAGGACTTGTACCAATGGGCAATGCAGAGTGATCAGGCTGGAAAGGATGTGCAGCTGGTTAGGCTTGTTAAAGATAGGAATGGTAATGTTCTATCAAGTGAGGAGAGTGTGACGGGAAGAAGGAAAGAATAATTTGATTACCTAATGAATGAAGAGAATCAAAGAGAAAAAAAGAGTAGAGGTCATAGAAGTTGTGGACCAGGACGTGGGAAAGATTAGTGAAGGTGAAGTCTGGAAAGCTCTGAAAAGAATGAAGAAGGGGAAGACAGTAGGACCTGATGACAGTGGAGGTTTGGAAATGTCTTGGAGAGATGGCAGTGAGGTTTTTGACTCAAATATTCAATGGAATATTTGAGGGTGAGAAAATCTTGATGAATGGAGAAGAAGTGTGCTGGTGCCCATTTTTAAGAACAAGGGTGATGTAAGATAAGATAGAACTTTATTGATCCCACAGGACAGAAATGTAGCAATTACAGGGGACTTAAGTTGATGAGTCACACAATGATGATCTGGGAGAGAGTTGTGGAAGCTAGACTTAGATGAGAGGTGACTGTGAGCAGCAGTATGGTTTCATGCCAAGAAAGAGCACCACAGATGCATCTTTGCTTTGAGGATGCTGATGGAGAAGTACAGAGAGGGTCAGAAAGAACTCCATTGTGTTTTTGTGGATTTAGAAAAAGCATCTGACAGGGTGCCGAGGGAGGAGGTGTGGTATTGCATGAGGAAATCTGGAGCGGCAGAGAAGTATGTTAGACTGGTACAGGACATGTATGAGGACAGCAGAACAGTGATGAGATGTGCTGTAGAAGTGACAGATAGCTTCAAGGTGGAGGTGGGAGTGCATCAAGGATCGACTCTGAGCCCCTTCTTGTTTGCTCTGGTGATGGACCAACTAACAGATGAGGTCAGGCAGGAATCTCAGTGGGCTATGATGTTTGCAGATGACATTGTCATCTGTGGTGAGAACATGAAACAGGTGGAAGAGAGAAGGAACTTGGAGGTGGAGGTATGCACTTGAAAGAAGAGGTCAACAAAAAGGATAACTAAAAAAAGACTAAAAAAGATGTTGACTAGTCGATTGTAGGACATATCACGAGTTTTCAAATTTCACGTTGAGTAGTCGCAGTCACCACCGCCCGTCTCGCTGTTTTTCAAAACAGCAGGGTGTGTGTTGGTTAGAGCTGTCATTTGTAACCGGCCCGACCGGGTTGGTGTCGGACTTTTGATTGCATCCTAAGATGCACGTGGCTAACAATCCCGTTTAGATCACCACCAGCAAGCCACTCAAAGCTGTTTGACCGCACGCTGACCGGCCACTTGAAAGAGGTACAAAAAAGTCCAGATGGATGACTGCCAGTGACCCACCTAAAGCTGCCCAGCTGCCATGTCAGCAGACGCTCGCGGCCAAGCCCACCCGGTTGAAAGAGGTACAGAAAAGTCCAGATGGATGGATGCCAACAACCCACTTGCCACTCAACCTGACCCAGCCGCTGCGCCAGCGGACGCACATGGCCGACGACGGTTAATAACGATAATAACTAATAAGGTGGATTCCACTACTGCCCGCCCCGCTGTTTTTAGTTTTGTTTTTACGTGTCGCATGTTTCTTTCACTTTTGCAGCTTAATAATAGTTTTTACTTTTTTTTGTTTGCTGTGGCGACCCCTAACGCAGGGAGCAGCCGAAAGAAGAAGGGGGA
>NC_056512.1:13812549-13817753 GCF_014905685.2 Nematolebias whitei
TGACTTTGGTCTTCCTTGCTGGATTACATCAAGCTCAAGGACATTTGAAGGTCTAAGTTCACGGTTGGAATTCATCCCCATGGACAGGTGATGATTTCCAAAGGGGGGACTGTAGTGAACCTGATCTGACCCTGATCTGACCCTGATGACCTCAAATCTATCAGATGGACAGAGACTGTTATTTTCATTGATCTGAATACAGTCTGAGCCATCTGGTGACTTTCTTTCTTGAATTAATCAAGCAGAAAAGACAATTCTCTATAATCATTACTGTTTTACAAATGTTTGATAATCAAATTGTGTTAGTTCCATTCAATGCTTACAGGTTGGAAAGAACTACTCATTTTTATTTTACATAAGCAGTAAGTAATGATTTTTATTCCTCATTCAAAGAAGAAATCAGGTTAATATGCATTTCTTGATTTTCTGTCTGAAATGAGCCAAGTAATGTAAGTATGTTAAAGGTCGGTTTTCGGTCAACTAAAATGTTTACTGAGAAGAAATGTCATGTTTTACTATTTGAGAAGATACAACAGCGTGAGACTCCACGAAGTCTGGTCGTCTGCAATAATCTTTTCTGTATGTTGAAAACAATCCTTGACTTATGATAACATCTTACATCACAAACCACACCTCTATTTCTGGTCCATCGACCAATCAAAAAGCTCTCAAATGACCCGGAAGTCGACCCATTAAAAATGTGGCAACTTCCCGGTTCTAGAGAGTTGCTGACAATTTAGAGTCTGGAGTCTGATAGTTCCAGAGGCTGAGGAGATGAAGAACTAGAGAGTTGCTGACAATTAAGAGTCTGAGAAGTTCTGAAGAATGAAAGGAGTTCAGAATTCTTGGGTGCAAACGCATTCAGGATGATCCAGAGACGTTTTGGGATTATAATTTCTGTTTGAAAACCACGTACGACTCTCTGAGGGTTTGGTAGTTCTCACGGAGACGCTGAAAAGAGTCAGAAAGGAACCTACGCCGACGCTGATTTCATCATCAAGGTAGATGGTTCTATTTTCGACCAAGTGTACCGTGGGCAAGCTGATATCTGATGGAGCGTGCAATTTCTGGTCAAACAGATTAATTCCCTCACATATTTCTCTGTAAGATAAATCTCCATTTCATCTTAAACTCTCCTCTTTCTCATAAAATCAGTACAGATATCTTAGGAATATCTGAAGCAAAGTCCTCGTTCACCGCCGAGTGATCGATGTCCATTTTTTGTGAAACTTGTCTGTTATTATTTTCATATTTTGCCAAAATAATGTAAATGTTTGATGTTAAACTTTGATTCTGAAAATAAATGACCGCATTCATTTTGATGGGTCAAAGATTAATAACGTCTCTCGTTACATTTCTGTTAAATTCAATGCACGACATTACACAGTCAGAAAGATGAGGAACTCGTGAATAGTGTATCAATATATATCTCATATATTGTCATACTACAGTTTGTTTTAGGTGTTTTAGGTTTTTTCAACATTTCTCTTTGTACAATTATTTTGCACACAATTCTTTTCATACAGAGCTCCTAAAATATTCATAAACTCATCATATGATCTGTTCACATCATCAACATACACGTCTTTCCAGCTTTGTTTATGTAAATCATCTTTTAATTTGTCCATTGCTCTTTTTGATGTGTTTATTGTTTTTTTTCTTAATTGTGATTTCTTTTGTAATGCTTTGATCATTTTTATAAATCGTGAAAACTGGTAAGTGATCACTTAAATCACACGTTAAAATACCTCCCATCACATCCCCATTTGTTACATTTGTGAAAATATTATCGATTATTGTAGCACTATGAGTTGTAATTCTTGTTGGTTTTGACATTAACGGATAAAGATTTAAACTATACAATGAATTTGTAAATGTACTGATGTTATTTGAATCTGTTTTATTTCCCAGGTAAATATTAAAGTCTCCACAGAAAAAAATGCTTTTATTAAAACTCTTGTCCAATAGTTGTACAATTTTTTTCAGTGAATATTTCTATATTTGATCCTGGAGATCGATATACACAACTTATCAATATGTTTTTATCATTCTTGTTTATTATTTCTATTGTTATTTCCATGATATTATCAACAATTATTGACATTTCATTAATTAATTTACATTTATTTCATTTTTAACAAATAGAGCCACTCCACCATGTTACGATTGCGTGGGGAACCCAGAACGAGGCAGACACAGGGGAAATACAAAAGAACAGTGTTTATTATTTACAGTGCAAAAATAAAGTCCACATGCTGCTTCTCAGCGGCTCCTGTAAAGAGGGATGGGAGGTTACTGTTTGTCCAACGGGGAAGATCAGAGTGGTAGATTTAAAGAGCGTCTTGTCCTTACAGTCCAACCCGAAGGAGATGAGCTGGTCCTTCAGTCCAAGGAGTGAGCAGCAGAAGGGAATCCAACAGGGGTCCAAAAGGAAACGAGGAAGGCTGGCAACTGGAGGCAAAGAGACACGAGGGATACCTGACAGGCCGAGGGATCCAGGTCAGGCCACGAGGAGAATCCAAAACACGAAGGAACCAGGAAACTGGAAAAAAGAGCAGAAGGTGAACAAATTCTTTTCACCTAAACATTTCTACCTCAACAGTACTATACCATGAGAGGTGATATGCTCCAGCGTTGAATCACACAGGACTGCAGCCTTAAGTAGATGGAGAGGCTCATCAGGCTGATGGCCGCCAGGTGTTGGTAATCAGCGGCCATCAGCAAGGCAGGCTGCAGGCGGTGGGACCCTTACACACCACCTCTTTTGTTGCTTCTGTTCACATGATATAATTCATCCCCTTCCATGTGAACATTAGTTGTGTTTTCATCGTTGAGCCATGTCTCTGACAGTGCTATTATTGTAATAGTTCTGTTTAGCTGTTTTAAATAATCTGTTATTTTTGATATATTTGCATTTAAACTTCTACTATTAAAGTGAATAATAGAGAGACCTCCATTTGTTATATTGATGTCATTAAATTGTTCTTCATTGTAATATTCAGTCTTTTATTGCAGGGAAAAAATTGTATCAATCACATCTTCAACATTGTATATTTTAAACTCTGTCTTCATATGTTGCCATGTTTTAATGTATTTGTTTGTTTTATATTTTGTTAATTTCTTGTTTGTGAAGTTATGTCAATGATTTATCATCTGTCATCTATCATCTGAAATGGCTTCCTCTTTGCACTGTAGAGTTTCAGCTGGCAACGGCAGATGGCATGGTGGATTGTGTTCACTGACAATGCTTTCTGGAAGTATTCCTGAGCCCATTCTTTTATTTCCTTGACAGTGGTATTCCTGTTTGAGGTGCAGTGATATTTAAGGGCCCGGAGATCACGAGCATCCAATAGAGTTTTACGGCCTTGACCCTTACGCACAGCGATTGTTCCAGATTCTCTGAATCTTTTGATGATGTTATGCACGGTTGATGATGATAACTTAAAAGTCTTTGCTATTTTACGCTGGGTAACACCATTCTGGTATTGCTGCACTATATTTCTGCACAACAATGGTGGAATTAGTGATCCTCTTACCATCTTGGCTTCTGAGAGACACTGACACTCTGAGAAGTTCTTTTTATACCCAATCATGTTGTCAATTGACCTAATTAGTGTTAATTGCTCCTCCAGCTGTTCGTTACATGCTCAATTTCCTTTTTACAGCCACTTATTGCTAATTGTCCCAACTTTTTTGGGATTTGTTGACACTGTGAAATTTTGAATCAATATATTTTTCCTTTAAAATGTTACATTTACTCAGATTAAACTTTTGATCTGTCATCTATGTTATATTACGAATAAAATATTAACATTTGCCATCTCCACATCGTTGCATTCAGTTTCTATTCACAATTTGTTTAGTGTCCCAAATTTTTTGGAATCCGGTTTGTAAGTAAAGACAGTAGCAGAGTGAAAATTGTGGTCAGTTTGTCCTCCAGCAGTCTAAGCCTATAGCAGCATAACTAAGGGACAGCTCAGGAAACCCAAGCCGACCGTAACTATAGGATTTATCAAAAAGGAACGTCTTTAGCCTAGTTTTAAAACTGGATAATGTGTCAGCCTCACGGACAGAGATTGGAAGTTGGTTCCACAAGAGAAGAGCCTGATAACCAAAAGATCTGCCTCCCATTCTGTTTTTGTAAATTCTAGGAACCACATGTAAACCTGCAGTCTGAGAGCGAAGTGCTCTGTTAGGAAAATATGGATCCACAGCATCGAGTCAAAAAGGAAGTTGTCTGACGTCATGTGAAAAGGGCCTATTGTGCTGTTTAGGGCAGGAGCTACATGTCACACCACCACCAACCACGTTTTTTCTCTTAACAGGTATGGTTGTAATATCTAGTCAGAATTGTTCATTATTATTTTGTGATGCATTAAGAAACTTTTTAATTTTTTTCTTTTTTTTTTCTTTTCTGAAAGTAGTTAAGGCCTGCCATTCCCCTATCTGTTACGGAAGCATGATCCGTAGTGTATTTCCGGGTTGTACGGCTCGCCGTTGTTGTTAAATAAAAACTATAGATATCATATAGAGCTTTGGAACATACGTCACTGCGCTGGGGGGCGTGTGGGGATGTTCCCGTCTCGACCACCATTTTTACTATCCTCAGAAAAAAAATAAAAAATAACTCTGGTGTTTGTCTATGGCGTTACTGCTGTATCTTCCTTCATAACGCTGAAAAGCAGCTCAAAACAAAGTGGACTATATCGTGCCAAACTTCTCCCAGATGATAAAAAATGGTACATGGAAAAAAATAGGTAAAATTGGAAATGTCGTCCGTTTGGAAAATAAAAAAGGAGCAGATGTGATACATTGAAATTTATTTTAAAGAATAGTTGCATCAACTATTAATGAACAGCTGTGATATAAAATACAAATTCATTGTTAAAAATGTTTAAAATAACTTTATGTAAGGGCTTTTCTGTTTAGAGTTATCTATCTGTGATCGACTTGTTGAGTTCTGATGGTCTGTGATTGATTAGTCATGGCTGCGGGGCTTGAAGGAGGGGGAGCCATAGATATAAACACTAGATACCATAGATATAAACACTAGATGCCTCATTGGCTGCTGCGGCGCTGGATTTTCGGCCACCATCTTGAAACGGTCGTCCTTATTTGGTTAAAGCAGAGGATGTCTCAGCACTTCGCAGCTTATTTCTGTTCTAATCGACGGACTGTTGACGTCCGGTCTCGGGGGATAACTT
>NC_056512.1:13817763-13819454 GCF_014905685.2 Nematolebias whitei
ATTTTGTGAATAGAATATTACTGTACTGTATTTATGTCCACCAGCTGATGTGATGTTCAGTGTAACACGGTGTTCACCTGCAATGAAGCTAACTGAGATCTGATGACAGGAATATTTTTCTAACAAGCATACTCACTATTTCAGCAGCTTTGGTTCATTATCAAGAGATATGTATCATAATTGGAGTTTTGTTTAAGTTCAAGGAAATAAAAAAATAAAACTAGGGAGAATATAGGAAATAGAAAATAAGCTTGACCTCCTTTGTACAATGTTTTTGTGTAGACACAAATCTCCTGCTTTTATTTTAAAGGTTTCCCAAAGAACAACATGTGAGGAAGAGGAGGAAGTATCTTTGAGGAGGATTCATCTGAGCAGAGAGGATTTTAAACTGGAGGATTTTGATCAAACTGATCAGACTGTCCGACTGAGAGATGGTGTGGTACCATCGGTTCTGCTTCAAAGAGTAGGAGCATCATTATAAGTTCATTAGAGTTCATGAAGTTACATATTTTATTGTCAGTCACAAGGTGAGACACCTCCATGTGTTTATATGAACAGGTAACTATAGACTGTAAAGTTCATATTCATTGTTTTTTTCATTTCAGCTTGAAAACTGCAGGACTACAGGAACTCAACAAAAGCTGGAGCTGCTCTGTCTGTGGCCTCTCAGGAACGTGCACGTCACACACACACTCTCAGGAACGTGCACGTCACACACACAACCTCATGATGTGAGTATTTCTATTTTATACTTTAATTTTTTCATTGACCCTTTATTTATCCAGGTAGTCTCATTGAGTCACGAGAACTCATTTTAAAGAGAGACCTGTTTAGGAGCAGATGGTGGGGGTTGAGTGCCTTGCTCAGGGGACCAGGGTGGGGCCAATGAGGGCGGAGGCAGGTGTGGGTGTTTCACCTTTTCCACCTCATTTTGATGTTGACGGTACCGGGAGTTGAACCTGCGACTTTCCGATCACAGGCCCATCTTCTAACCTCTGCTCCACCACTCCCCCACATAACATCATATCATAATGGTCATATTAAAATCTCACTGGTTTCCTTCCAGATGTGTTAAACAGCTACTGGTCCCCCTGATGTTTCCAGGTGTCTGTGGTCAGTGGATGAAAAGCTTGGCATGAACAAGATGATGCTGGAGATCATCATTTGAGGAGAGCTCCCACCTTCTAACCGTGAAGAACAAGAGCAGCTCAGTGATTCCCTCAAGGCTCAGTGAAGGTGCTGAGAGCTGCAGAGAGGCTGATCCATGGAGCTTCAACACAGCAACCTCCAAACATGTCCACCCTCACACACATCGTCCATGGAGACACTGGACCAGAGCACAAGATAATAAGACAGTGATAACAACAACAACAATAGACATTCATAAATGATTCATACAATTTTAAGTTTTTTTTATTGTTTGTTTGTTTTACAATTGAAAAACAGTTTGTTATCAACTGTTGTCATCACTCTTTGTTAAAATCCAGGTCTCTTTTGTAAATGAATCCTATTGGCTCAGTGGAACTAACCTGTATCAATAAAGGTTGAATGAAAATAAATATATACATAATGATTTATTCAACCTTTTATTTATACAGGTTGGCTTCATTGAGCCACAAGGACTCATTTACAAGAGACCTGCTCCAGACAGAACAGTAAACAATGGCAATGATAAACTACAGTAAAAATGA
>NC_056512.1:13819554-13820739 GCF_014905685.2 Nematolebias whitei
ATATATATATATATATATATATATATAGATCTTAATAAAAATGTATCAGTGACTGTGAGTTTTGCAAACGTGTCATAAGAATATTTTATTAGTGTTAATGTTAACCCCACAGAGAATATTTAAATACACTTAACCGTGTGTTCAGCTTTAATGTCTGTACTCCTGAGATTTACAGAGGAAAAAATTGTGAGAATGAGTTTAGTATTCAGCTCTGACTGATTAAACGCGCAAATACTTCATTGCTCCTGAGAAACAGGTTACACTGAGTGGAGCGGTCGACCGTTTCAAGATGGCGGCCCTAAATCGCGTCAGCGCCAATAGACAATAGCGGTCAATGCTGTATCTAGTCATATATGATATCTATGCTAGATACAGCATTGGCTGCTGCGGTGCAGGATTTTCGGCCGCCATCTTCGAACGGTCATCCTTATTTGGTTAAAGCAGAAGATATCCTGATGCATGCTCAATAATCCAGGTAGAAAAATCTAAAAAAGTTAAATCTGGTCCTCTGGACATTCAAAAAAAACCAAAACAAAGCAAAACAACAAAAAATGTAGAAACGTTTCGTCTCTCATCCAAGAGACTTCCTCAGTCCGAGTAAACAGCACCTTAGACTGAGGAAGCCTCTTGGATGAGAAACGAAACGTTTCAACATTTTTTGTTGTTTTGCTTTGTTTTGGTTTTTTTGAATGTCCAGAGGACCAGATTTAACTTTTTTAGATAAAGCAGAAGATGTTTCAGCACTTCGCAGCTTATTTCTGTTCTAATCGACGGACTGTTGACGTCAGGTCTCGGGTGATAACTTTTCACAAGTAAGATGAACATATTATTGTTAGTATTTTGTGAATATAATATTATTGTACTGTATTTATGTCCACCAGCTGATGTGATGTTCAGTGTAACACGGTGTTCAGCTGCAATGAAGCTGATTGAGATCTGATGACAGGAATATTTTTCTAACAAGCATACTCACTATTTCAGTAGCTTTGGTTCATTATCAACAGATATGCATCAAAACTGGAGTTTTGTTTAAGTTCTAGGATATAAAAAAAACAAAACTAGGGAGAATATAGGAAATAAAAAAAATAAGATTGACCTCCTCTGTACAATGTTTTTGTTCAGACACAAATCTCCTGTATTCATTTTGAAGGTTTCCCAAAGAACAAGATGTGAGGCAGAGGAGGA
>NC_056512.1:13820839-13858100 GCF_014905685.2 Nematolebias whitei
CAAAGAGTAGGAGCATCATTATAAGTTCATTAGAGTTCATAAATTTACATATTTTATTGTCGGTCACAAGGTGAGACACCTCCATGTGTTTATATGAACAGGTAACTATAGACTGTAAAGTTCATATTCATGATGCTTTTTCATTTCAGCTTGAAAACTTCAGGACTACAGGAACTCAACAAGAGCTGGAGCTGCTCTGTCTGTGGCCTCTCAGGAACGTGCACGTCGCACACACAACCTCAGGAACGTGCACGTCACACACACAACCTCGACCTCATGATGTGAGTATTTCTATTTTAAACTTTTATTTTTTTCATTTAGCCTTTATTTATACAGGTAGTCTCATTGAGTCACGAGAACTCATTTTCAAGAGAGACCTGTTTAGGAGCAGATGGTGGGGGTTGAGTGCCTTGCTCAGGGGACCAGGGTGGGGCCAATGAGGGTGGAGGCAGGTGTGGGTGTTTCACCTTTTCCACCTCATTTTGATGTTGACGGTACCGGGAGTTGAACCTGTGACTTTCCGATCACAGGCCCATCTTGTAACCTCTGCTCCACCACTCCCCCACATAAAATCATATCATAATGGTCATATTAAAATCTCACTGGTTTCCTTCCAGATGTGTTAAACAGCTACTGGTCCCCTGATGTTTCCAGGTGTCTGTGGTCAGTGGATGAAAAGCCTGGCATGAACAAGATGATGCTGGAGATCATCATTTGATGAGAGCTGCCTCCTTCTAACTGTGAAGAACAAGAGCAGCTCAGTGATTCCCTCAAGGCTCAGTGAAGGTGCTGAGAGCTGCAGAGAGGCTGATCCATGGAGCTTCAACACAGCAACCTCCAAACATGTCCACCCTCACACACATTGTCTGTGAAGACACTGGACCAGAGCAGCAGCACAAGATAATAAGACAGTGATAACAACAATAACAATAGACATTCACAAATGATTCATACAAATTTATTTTTTTAAATTTGTTTGTTTTAAGTGTTTTAGGTTTTTACAACATTTCTCTTGTACAGTTATTTTGCACACAATTCTTTTCATACAGAGCTCCTAAAATATTCATAAACTCATCATATGATCTGTTCACATCATCAACATACACGTCTTTCCAGCTTTGTTTATGTAAATCATCTTTTAATTTGTCCATTGCTTTTTTTGATGTGTTTATTGTTTTTTTCTTAATTGTGATTTCTTTTGTAATGCTTTGATCATTTTTATAAATCGTGAAAACTGGTAAGTGATCACTTAAATCACTCGTTAAAATACCTCCTATCACATCCCACATTTGTGAAAATGGCCTCCGGGTTCAATTCTCCCCCCTCTTACAATGCTGTGATTGCTAGTATCTCGCCCTCTGTGAATAGTAAACAGCCATCAGTGTGCTAATGAGCCATTGTTAGGCTGATGGTCCTTCTTGAGCATGTGATCAGCTGGTTTTGGTTGTCAGCAGCAAACTGGTTGATCCACTCTGAGATGGTGCTTGTCAGGATTTGGTGGTCAGGGACGAACCCAGTTGTGCAGACAGGACTCAACTCGGCAGATTATAAAAATAAATATTTTAATGGTGAATAAAGAACAAAAATAAACAGCTGACGTGGCAGCAAAACTTACGTGAACACAGAAGACTCAGAGGGAAACTCAGAAAGGACTCAGGGAGCTCAGGGGAGACACAGGAGAACGCAGGAGAAGACAGAGACCCAACGAATACGACCCGACGAAGAACAAAACAGAACAGATGGCATAAATACAGGGACAAGACGAGACGTGATTACAAACAGCTGTGACCAGACAAGGGTGGCACCAATTAAACTGACGAGGAAACACTAGGGAAACACAGACACAAACAGAACCAGCAAATGATACCATCCTTACAGTACCCCCCCTCAAGGACGCCTCCAGGTGTCCCCAAAAAAAAACCCTCCCGAAGGACTTGGGCGGGTGGAGGGCGGCACTGCAAGGGTGGAGGGCCAGAGAAAACACAAGGAAGAACACAAGGACCTGAAAGAACTAAGGCAAAACATAAGCAGGAAAAACACAAAAGATCTGAACAGTCAAGAGACCGTCCCTAGAGTCGTTGTTCAGGAGGGCGGCCGGGAGGCCGTCCATCACGGGACCCAAGTTCAGGGGGGCGGCCGGGAGGCCATCCAACACGGGACCCACGTTCAGGGGGGCGGCCGGCCATCATGGGACCCACGTTCAGGGGGGCGGCCGGGAGGCCGTCCATCACGGGACCCACATTCAGGGGGGCGGCCGGGAGGCCGTCCAACACGTAGGACCTTGGAGGCCGCGGCAGGCGGCGATGACGACTTGGAGGCCGCGGCAGGCGGCGATGACGACTTGGAGACCGCGGCAGGCGGCGATGAGGACGAGGAGGCCGCGTCTGGCGGCGAAGAGGACGAGGAGGCCGTGTCTGGCGGCGAAGAGGACGAGGAGGCCGCGTCTGGCGGCGAAGAGGCCTTTGAGTCCACAGCTGGCGGCGAAGAGACCCAGGAGGCCGCAGCTGGCGGCGAAGAGACCCCGGAGACTGCAGCTGGCGGCGAGGAGACCGAGGAGACCGAGGAGGCCGCGTCAGGCGGCGTAGACGATGAGGAGGCCGCGTCAGGCGGCAAAGAGGCCTTGGAGTCCGCAGATGGCGGCGAAGAGACCGAGGAGGCCGCGTCAGGCGGCGTAGACGACGAGGAGGCCGCGTCAGGCGGCGTAGACGACGAGGAGGCCGCGTCAGGCGGCATAGACGACGAGGAGGCCGCGTCAGGCGGCGTAGTTGATGAGGGGGCCGCGTCTGGCGGCGAAGAAACCTTGGAGGACGCAACCTGCGTCATAGAGTCCTGGGGAGACGCAGCAGCCGACATGGAGGGCCATGGAGGCAACCCCTCTGGAGACTTGGAGGGCGCCGACCCCTCTGGAGACTTGGAGGGCGCCGCGGATGACGTGGGAACCTGGAGAACTGCAGCGTGCGACATTGAGTCCTGGGGAGCTGCAGCTTGCAACATGGAGTACTGGGGAGCTGCACTGGACGGCGTGGGAACCTGGGGAGCTGCAGCGGACGGCGTGGGAACCTGGGGAGCTGCAGCGTGCGGCGTGGGAGCCTGGAGAGCTGCAGCGTGTGGCGTGGGAGCCTGTGGAGCTGCAGCAGACGGCGTGGGAGCCCGTGGAGCCGCAGCGTGCGGCGTGGGAGCCTGGAGGGCTGCAACGGATGACGAGGGGACCTTGGAGTTGACAGCAGGCGATGAGGGGACCTTGGAGTTGGCAGCAGGCGAAGAGGGGACCTGAGAGTTGGCAGCAGGCGACGAGGGGACCTTGGAGTTGGCAGCAGGCGACGAGGGGACCTTGGAGTTGGCAGCAGGCGACGAGGGGACCTGAGAGTTGGCAGCAGGCAACGAGGGGACCTGAGAGTTGGCAGCAGGCGACGAGGGGACCTGAGAGTTGGCAGCAGGCGACGAGGGGACCTGAGAGTTGGCAGCAGGTGACGAGGGGACCTTGGGAGTTGCTGCTGCTGCCGGCGGAGAGGACAGGGGAGTTGCTGCTGCTGTCGATGGAGAGGCCTGTGGCTCTGAAGCAGACAACGGAGAGGCCCATGGCTCTGCAGCAGACGACGGAGAGGCCCATGGCTCTGCAGCAGACGACGGAGAGGCCTGGAGCTCTGCAGCAGACGGCGTGGGAGCCTGGAGAGCTGCAGCGGCGGCAGTAACCGACTCCTCTGCGGCAGCGGCAGGAACTGATCTTCTGCGGCGGCGGGAAACAGAAACAGATGCTGAGTCCTCTGAGGCGACAGGAGCAGGTGCACCAACGGTGAGGCACTCAGCAGGCGGAACAGCGGCGAAGGTGATGGGTGCAGGAGTCAGAGGAGCAGAGGAGAGTTCAGAAACGGTGGTGCCAAAAGGTGCAGGATGAATTATGGGTTCAGACTGTGTATTAGTGACCTTGGGTGTGATGAGAGTCCTAATTTCTATTAATAAACGATTATACTCAGGGAGCAGAATGAGACCGGGACGTGAAACTAAAAATTCTTCCATCAGGGAAAATATAACATCTGAACAGTCCGGGTTATGTTTAGCATTGAGAAATTAATCTAGTAAAGTCTGGTTTATTAGTGCAAGTTCATGGGATGAATATGTGACTGACGGGCAAGTGTCTTTAAATGAGGGTGTGGTGTCAGGTGTCAGCCTCACCGGAAACCTGGGAGGTGGGGCGACGGAACACGCCCCCACAGAGTCACTGGGAGTTTGCTCAGGAGGTTCGGTCAGACTGGGTTGGACAGCCGCGGCACGGTGTGACGATGAGAGGCCGGACTCCGCCCCCACCAGGAACCTGGAAGGTGAGGCCACGGTATCCGCCCCTGTGATGTCAAGTGGACTGGACTCGCCGAACCGAACAGGAGTGGACCGGTGCTCCCGCGGGACGTCGGATCTCGCCCCCACCGGAAACCTGAGAGGTGAGGCGGCGGACCCGGGTCCCACAGAAACACCAGAACCAACTCTAAGATTTTGCTCCGCTGACGAGACCGGGCCGGTCGCCGCGGACTGCCCCCGGGACCGCTTTTTTCCTCCCCGGCGACGGCGAGAGAGTCGGGGGATAGGAACAAAACAGAATTCGTCCTCCATTTCTTCGTCCTCCCCCGACGTCCACCCTGAATAGCCGGGCGAGGCGGACTCAGAAACAGGAGCCCGGTGGGTTCCCCGGTGCCGAGACCTGTTCTCCTCGAGGACCAGGAGTGGTGAGGACAGGATTTCTACCTCCTGGTCATAATGTCCTTGTGGGCGGACGGGCCTGGTGCAGAACCCGCCGCACCGGATTGTGGACTTGCTCATCAAAGGAAGGCTCGGAGAAGAAAAAGAAAAAAGGTAAGTTGCCGAGAGAATCCTGCCCGCTGGGTTCTGAAATCTGGTCGGGTCGTAATGTCAGGATTTGGTGGTCAGGGACGAACCCAGTTGTGCAGACAGGACTCAACTCGGCAGATTATAAAAAAATATTTTAATGGTGAATAAAGAACAAAAATAAACAGCTGACGTGGCAGCAAAACTTACGTGAACACAGAAGACTCAGAAGGAAACTCAGGAAGGACTCAGGGAGCTCAGGGGAGACGCAGGAGAACGCAAGAGAACACAGAGACCCAACGAATACGACCCGACGAAGAACAAAACAGAACAGATGGCTTAAATACAGGGACAAGACGAGACGTGATTACAAACAGCTGTGACGAGACAAGGGTGGCACCAATTAAACTGACGAGGAAACACTAGGGAAACACAGACACAAACAGAACCAGCAAATGGTACCATCCTTACAGTGCTATTTAAGAGTCTGAGCTGAAAACAGCACCTCAGACTGAGGAAGTCTCTTGGATGAGAGACGAAACGTTTCTACATTTTTTGTTGTTTTGCTTTTTTTTTTTTTTTTTTGAATGTCCAGAGGACCAGATTTAACTTTTTTAGATACCATTTCTGTTGTTCTCTCATGATTTTATTGTTATTGTAATCTAATGTTTTTAGTCCCAACAACATCCAAATTTTAGAAGGGAACCCTGATCCTGAGGGCCTCCAGTGAGGCTCAGAGGCAGGGTTCCCAAGAGGGAACCTACAGGGCCAAATCCGCAGAGGAGGTGGAGGCGGATGCAAGGGCCCACGTCATCAGAGAGGGGGGGATGCCTCCAACCCCACCCTCATCCTCAGCAGGTCTGCCCTGCAGTTCGGAAAGTACCAGGGCAGAACCTTCCTGTGGGTGCTCAACGACATGGGCTACACCATAAATCTTGTGGCCTCCCACCAGGAGCGTGAGAGGGCAGGGTCTCAGTCTCCCCTCATAGCCAACAAGGTAGCATTTTCTCTTTAATTCTGATGTTTCTATTCCGTTTTCAGTTGTCATCATACCTTGCTTACCTTCAGGACGCCCTCCTGTGCTACTCCTCGGCCTACCCTGACTTTGTTGAGGCGGTCAAGTTTCACTGGGCATTTAATGTGGTGCAGGCCAAGTCCCTTCTGCCGGGACAGGAGGGACAGGCTCTTGTTGGCTTTGAGGACTTTAAATATGAGACCCTGGAGAGCCTCTACGACTCTGGGGAGGCCAAGAAGATAAAGTATGACAGAACTCTGGAAACTGTGTATGCTAAGTGTCTGCTGCAATGTCAAGAGTCAGCTGACATTATGTCTCATCCACGCAGGTTTGTCAACTACCTGCGGAGGACTTCACCTGCTCCGGGCTCCCAGATGGAGAAAGCCGTGGGCTATGTTGGGCACAGAGACAGACAGAGGTCCGCCGGTGCCAGCGCCATGGCCACAGCCACCGGCATGGACACGGCTACTGGCACGGCATCAGGAGCAGCATCTGTCTCAGCGCTGCACTCGAGGATTGCAAAACAGTTTGTATCATTTAAATTTTTTATGCACATAATATATTATTGAATTACATATTACATTAATATTACATATTATAAATACATATTATTAATATTATTACATATTATTATAGTCATTGTATAATTTCTAAATTTAAAAATTCACTGGTCTTAAAGCTTAAAAAAAGCTTCTTAAAGCTTTGCTTGAGTAGAACAACATGCTTGCTGTCTTGCTTCAGGTTTGCAGCCTTTGTGTCCACATGGCGTTCTCTGTCTGGGGTGGAGATGCAGGCCGCGCTGAAGAAAATCAGCTCAAGCTCCTCCACACGGCCTGCAATTCCAGGTGAGATCAAATGCAAAAGTACTGCAGCAGTTTTCTCTTAGATTATATATATATATATATTTTTTTTTTCATGTTTTGGTTTCCAGCCGGCAGCAGAGCATCCAGACCAGCTCTCTCCTCACCGGCGCCCGTGGAGCCGGTGAATCCGAACACCGAAGAAGAGATGGTCAGGCCTACTGCTGCCATGGAGAAGTGTGAGTGACAACCACTTCATTTCTCTTTGGTTGGACTGTTGACCAAAACGATAAAAAATAATAAAAATGTTTCCCATTGTATTTCAAAAATGTTCCAACAGCGAGATGAACCAGAGGTGAAACAGAAAGTCTGAGTCCAGTAAATGCTTTGCATGTAACCCACTAATCACTAACTAGCCTCGTCACTTCGCCTGTAGATAAAAGCTGCCCACTCGTGCCATTGTCTTGTCTTGTAGTGACACACCCGGCTCCATCCATGATCTACCTCTTTGTAACCTTGAATCATGCTTGCTTATTCGTCTGCATCCACTTCTTCTACGTGTGACTGGGTGCATGTCTGGGTGAGTGAGGGAGGGAGTGAGGGAGGGAGGGAGCGAGCGAGCGAGCGAGCGAGCGAGCGAGCGAGCGAGCTGCAGAAAACACTTAAGTTTGTTACTGAAACGTTTGTTTTCTCCTTCAGCCTCCGCCGGACAGCCGCATCCTGCTGCCACCTCCCTGCCACTAGAGCCCACTGACAAGGAGCTGCTGGAGGCCATACAGGAGGATGGAGCCTCCCAGCGGCCCGATCGACCTCCAGAGCCCACCACAAGGGAGGACACCCCCTCTGGAAGAAACCCTCCACCGCCTCATGACGATGCTGAGGTGAGCTAACGGACATTAAACCAGTTTACTGTCACAGGCTTGATGGGATGTTGAAGCTCTCGTCTTGTTTCTGCAGCTGCTGCCCGAGTCCTGGAGGGCCGCTCTCAGTGCCGAACAGCAGGAGTGGATCGGCCGGATGCTGTTTGTGAGGGACCACATGGGGAGGTCTCGCCTCACCACTGATCTCAACCTGTGGTGGTACCCTCCCCAGCCCCGGCCAGTCTACAACCAGCCTCCCGCCTCCCCCGGCCCCTTCTTCGCTTGTCGGCTGTTCCTCTGGATGCCTCACATGATGTGGCATCTGCAGCTGACTTGCCCCAGCCTTTGTGTAGTGGGTCCATGAGAAAGGCTGGGCTCCACAGGACCATCTGGAGGGTCCTGGACATCGACATCTGGTATCTCATGGCCACTGAGTACCTCGAGTGCCGTCGGTGTAAGAAGAAGGTCGGAGGGTGGTCACAGGGCATCATCAGGCAGCTGCCCCCCACCTACAGATGCCTGTTTCCAGCTGTACTCGCGTACAAGTAAGACACAACCTCAGCAACTATTGGGTTTTTGTACCATACTTCTGTTTTTATCTTCACACCACATTGAACTATTCTTTTATACTCTGACCTGGTGACGTCTCATTCCTACAGGCTGTCCTGTGACCTGAAAGTGATTGAACAGCTCAGGTCTCGCACTCTGGGCAACAGTGCCAGCCGGCTGTTCAACACTCTGCGGGAGCAGCACACTGATTCCTGGATGAGGAGATCTATCCACTATCTCAGCGTGTGCAAACAGTTCCTGTCCTTGTGCTCCGTCCGGCAGTTTGCGCCACCTCCGCCCATGCCACCTGTACCGTCACCAGTCTGGCTGATGACGGTGTATGGCTATGACGTGGTGGCGTGGCTAGACGAGTACAAGGCCAGGATCACGTCCACCTTTGGATCCATCCTGAAGATGGGTTTGACCAAGAAGGTCAGAGATTCAGTCAGTCAGACTGTAGAGGCTGGTAAACGGCGGTTTATCTCACTCTCACCAACACGTCTCTGTTCAGGTGACGAAGAAGCTTGCTGGTACCGCCTCGGACATGGCCGCCTGGGTCACCAACGTGGGCAATGAGCACAGCCGGGTCCTCAACAGCGTCCTCACCTGCTCCGAGGCGAATGAGGGCCTGGCTCCCATGGCGGCCGGATTGATGAGGAGGTATCGACTCGCCGAGGTACCTCCCCCCGGCTCATCTACGTGGACCGTGACTGCTGCAACAGAGACGGCGTGTCCAAGACAGCTGCCCTGTTTAATGTATGAACTGAGATGATTTGATTTTCATCTGGGTGACGGTTCTGTAACATCTTCATCCAACTCCCACTGATCTATTTCTAGGAGTGGGAGAACCTTGTTGTTCGCCTCGACATTTGGCACCTCATGAGGCGTTTTGCTGGCAGTGTCACATGTGAGAGCCACGAGCTCTACCCCACCTTCATGAGGCAGCTGTCTCACTGCATCTTCGAGGTGGACTCAGAAGATGTCCACCGTCTCACCAACGCCAAGCGGTCCCAGCTGAAGGGGAAGCACGGGATGGTCAACCTGACTGACACCGAGGTGATCCGGAGGATCTCCAAGGAGGAGTGGAGGCTCCACTGTCGCCACAGGACACGTGGAGCGGAGGAGTCCACCCTCCTCATTCAAAATCTTCTGGACACCTTCAGGGGACCGGCAGGCCGTAACACCCTGAACATCCCGTTGCTAGACGATCTCCGCATCCAGGACATCTGGACAACACAGAGACGGCACCTTGGCTGCATCCAGGACCCGCTGGGTCTGCAGTTGTACACTCAGACCGGGACGCTGACGAAAGGCGGCGTCAGCCTCCACGTATACCGTTGCGCGAGGTGATCCACCTCCCTGGAGAGTTTTCACCTCCACCTGAACCGCTTCATCCCAGATAAGCTCCCGGTGTGTGTTTGTATGGGGGAGATTATACACAGCTCATTACATGATCGTGTCTTTTTCCAATGGATGAAGCCGAGTCCAGTTTCTCATCAATAAATGTGTTCCTCAGGGATGGCTGCTCGTGCCAGCTACTTTCAGGCGTTCCTCGTGGATGGAGTGGAGAGGTGGAACAAGGATCGCGCAGCGGCTGCAGCGCCGGCGAGTGCAGCAGGGTCGAAGACGTCTCTGCTGTCCTACAGTGGCCTCCTCAAACACGCCCTCAACCAGAAGAGCCAAAGGGTGCTTGGACGTCGGATGGTTGAGGATTTCACCAAGCCTGCTGTGTACACAGGTAACTGTTGTGCAAAAGAGAATTTATCCTACAGAAGCAAACCTTGAGGAACGGCTTTTCAGCGGTTCCTTTGTGCTTCCTGCTTCATCTCAAGTGAGCTCATCGGGCTTGAGTACCTGTACAAGCAGACGGGCAGCGTGTTTGAGGACATCAAAATGGATCCTGACACTCCGGATGAGGATGCTGCCGTTGTCGACATCCAGGATGGATGGATGAGGGGATAGAAACGGATGAGGAGGACCCCACCGTCTTCCCACTAGACTCCTCCTCATCCCCCTCTCCTCAGGCAGCATCCCAGTCAGGTGCACCTAAGTCTGAGTCATCCCCCATCTCTCCTGAAGCTTCTGGAAGCCAGGCTCCTGCTCCTCCTCCGCAGGACTCCTCAGACTCTGAGGTGAACATTACTCACCTCACTAAAACACTGAAACACATCTTTGTCCAATCAGATGGCAGTTTTTTGTTTTTGTTGCACTCACAGCAGTCTTTCTACTCTCCATCTGGTTTCAGGAGGAGGTCTTAGGTCCTGATGGCCAGCCGGGATACCAGCATGTTCTGAAGCTGGCCAAGGCCTTGGTGGAGGTCAGGAGCCTGGACGGTATCAGCGAGCAAAGGGTGGACCAGCTCATCTCGCTCTGGCAGCGCATGTCGGAGCGGGACAAACATAGGCTGATCTACCAGTCCAGATACCAGGAGAGGCAGATCAAGGGGCGCTTCAAGGCAGCGAAGGGGAAGGACACCACATGTCTTGGGAAGCAAAGTCTCCAACGGTTAGTTGGAGTCTATAAAGTGCTAGTTTTCCAACATCTGCCCTTTCTCTCACCCCCCCCCCCAAAAAAAAAAAATAATTTTTTTTTCTAACACACTACCTTTTCTTTTTACTTGGAGTGAACTCGGGCCCTGCAAACTGGCCAGACACCAGCCGCCTTGTGGAGGCCATTTGCAGCCAGCTTTGCCATCTGCATCCTGCAGCCACGTGCATGGGCAGGATCAAGAGGACCAGGTGGTCCCTCGTCCATGTGGACTACGTGGCTATACGGGAGGCAGTGCTGGCCAGCCCGAGTTTGATGGCTCAGACTACCATCCAGCTCTTTTGAGCTGAATCAAAGGACCATCTCACAGTGGTGAGAGTCATTACTGACCTGGACTCTTTTCATTCACTGAACATGCACTCAGAGGTCAAAGGTCCGATGTCAATCTGTCTTTGTGTCTGCAGGTTCAACTTTTGGCAGAAGCAGGGGGAGAGGACTGTGCTGGAGCAAGGAGTCGGGCTCATCCCTGCTCCAGCTTCCTCTGAACAACCCCTGCTTCCCCCAAAGGAACTGTCCTTGGTCCAGGTGGGGCAAGGGCAGCCCTGTCATTGCCACCTCCCGGAGGAGCAGCCTGGGTCTTTTGGCAGAGGACTTTCTTCTCCTCCTCCTTCTCCTGCTCCAGCTCTGTCTTCAGCTGTCGCTCTTCCCACTCTTCCTCAGGCTGCAACCACAACTGTTCAGCTGCCTCCTCCTCCTTCATCAACTGTGTCCAGGATTACGGTGTACAGGAGGAGGAAGGCTGCTGAGGCTGCTGCCGTCGGAGAACTGATCCCAACCAAAAGGCGTACAGGAGGAGGAAGACGGCAGCACAAATGTTACATTTGTAGCAGGTGTGGGCAGCCGAAGAGGTTGGATACGGGGCACACCAGGATCGGTGGTGTGTCCTACTGCACCTCTTCTGGGGGGAAGAGTGTGGAGGAGTGAAAGACAGACATGAAGGACACTAGCTAGGTAGGAGGACACCTTCTTTCGTAAGGCTGCCCCCCACCCCCCTTTTAAATATGTTTAAATCTCTTGTTCCTGTCTTTGTTTATTTTTTTATGTAAATCTGGGTTTCCCCTACCTACCATTATACAAGGAGGGTGCCCCACCCCATCAGCAGAACACAGAACTGAGCGCCCGCCTAACAAACAGACTGCCACCCCTCCCCCCGGGAATGACATAGCACTAAGCTAGCGGCGCGCAATACAGGCGCTCTAGCTATAAAGCCAAAGGCGCACCACTTCAATCATGCTGAATGCCCCCACTCTGCACTCACTCAAAAACTGTTGATACAAGCTGTGGCTGTGCTCGGACATGTCTCCATCCGCCCCCTTTTTCAAAGTGTCTAGGCTGAGTATTTGTATTGTTAATTGCTGTTATAGCTATGCATGACATGGTTCCCTTGAGAAAAAAATACACAATGTGTGCCTTGCTTTGTATATTCTCGGGTCTTCATTCTTACAAAATAACAGGTATACTTATCTAAAGAATGCCATGAAAGAATAATCAATAACACATATGAAAGGTGCTGTAGCTTAGTTGGTCAAAGTGCCCGTCTTGAGTGCCTGTTGATTTAAGTACAAGTATAATGCTCTAAACTGAGGCGCTGTAGCTTAGACGGCCAAAGCCTCTGTCTTGTAAACTGGAGATCCAGGGTTCGAATCCCAACAGAATCTATGTTAATTTAACTTCTAGATAGAGAACTTCGTACTCAAGAAGTGGACCTATTAATTCAATAATATAAATGACATATTAATAAAAAGAGAACTTGGTTTTCTAGAGAGAAAAGAATACAGTGTTGTAGCAGTAAGGGTTATTTAATAGCTAAAATTCGTTATGAATTTTAGTTTGAAGGGGCACCACTCTCAGCTCTGAGAGAACGTCTTAAGGTCTTAACATTAATTCAGATTAACATTAATTCAGATCCAGATTCGGATGAGGAGCGAAACGTCTTCTGTTACAAATAAAGTCCAGTTGTTTTTGTATTGAACGCTTTTTGAATTCATCATGTCCTGGATGACTGAGAATCTTCACCAGCATATTAATTCAGATTATTATTTAATTACCTCGAATTACCCTTTTTTACCCTGAGTTCTTTTATATGAAGGATTCAGATGTCATAAGTAAAACTCATACGCTTTAATACAATGTTGTGATGTTTATTTGAATATATATGATAAAACAACTGTTTGCAATTATTTCTGACATTTAAAATGAAGGCTTTGGTCCCAGCTGGGGTTAGATGGAAATTAAATGACCGTCAAAAATACTGGTTAGCATGGATTAACAGATAAATGAAATTATTCTATATGCTTAATCAAACCAGAAACAAGATGCAATGTGAAAAATTTTGTTATTTCATCAGGGCAGAATAATTATGAAATTTTACGAAAAGAAATACGTTTTATTGTTCACTAAAATTTGGTCTGAAATTTAAAGAAAAATAATTACTGAACTGAGTTAAACTAATTTGGTTAAAAATCTAAATTCTTGAACATCAGAGTCAACCGTCAGAGTACAGGTCAGCTTTCCTACCAGAAGTCGTCTTTGCAGGCCACCAAAGATACCAGATATTAGACTCTTTCTGCTCAGATGGTCTGGTGATGTCAAGTTGGAAATTCCTTCACATTTCTGACATCAAGTCGATGCGTTGGTCAATGGCTCTAGTGGTCAGCCGGCGCGTCTTCTGGAGTTCTGTGGTTAACTCTTTGATGAAAATTGCAGGTGTTTTGATTGCTGAAAAGGATTCTATCAAACTTTGCCCAAAGTTGAAGCTAATTTTCTCCTTGGAAGTCTTCTGAAGGTTGGGTCTTAGAGCTTGTATCTCCTCCTCGGGAGGGGTTCATCATTTCATCATCATTTTTCTTCTGCTCACTCTTCTGAGAGGTCTTCCTCTCTTGTAAACAAATGACCACACCTCTGATTTGAAAGAGGTGGTAGATTTGAACCAATCAAAATGAAAGGGCTGAACTTTTATCTACTCAATAAAGTATTATTTTAATCTGCTCTGTTGAAAAAGTCATCAAATAAAATCATTTAAGACACTTATCAACTTTAAATGAGGTTAAACAATACAAACACTTTGTCAACCTTATAAACAGAAAACAAGTTTGTAAACTTTTGGCCTACACAGGTTATTGTCAGCTGTAAGGGAACAACAAGGCAGTTATTTAGTTATACCCAATTAAACACTTATTTCATTACAAAACAGTATTACTTCTTCTAAAACGTGAATAAAAAAGTCTGTCCGTTTTCTTGCATGCTAGAAATGGGACCTAATTGTCTAAGTTGGAATTCCTTTGAACAGAGAAGAAGCTTTCTGTTATTTATGATTGTTGATGGGATAGTCTGAGGGAGGCTGGTACAAATGGGCACTAGGACATCCTGGAGTGATCTGTGTTAACTCAAACGCCCATTTTGTGGGGTTCACAGAAAGGGTGTTCCAATATTATTCAGATTTATGGATCCTTGGGTTGTCTTACCAACCATAAAAGTCTTCTTTTGACACTTTCCAGAGTTAGAAATGCTGAAAAAAAACTTTAAACTGTCCCAGGTTCCGAAGTGGGGGTGGGATGTCTCAGTTGTTCAAAGGATGAAGAGTTGTTTTCTATTTCAGAAACATCTTTACAAAATGAACTGCTCAGTCACAGAAATAAAAGGTCTGTTACAAAATGACATTCAGGGACGCAGGTATATCTCTACAGTGTGCACCTCATTGTCTACCTGTGTCTTCATTCTTACATCAAGTATGCTTATCTTGAGAAAACACAGACAGAATACTCAATATCATCTGTTACAGATGCTCAAGGTTAGATGGTCAAAGCATTTGCCTTGTAAACAGGAGGTCCTATGGTCAAATCCCAGCAGTGTCTTTCTTACTTCCAAGTAAACAATTTCAAATTTGCCCCTTTTTCAAAGTATCTAGGCTGAGTATTTGTATTGCTAATTGCTGTTATAGCTATGCATGACATGGTTCCCTTGAGAAAGAAAAATACACAATGTGTACCTTACTTTGTATATTCTCGGGTCTTCATTCTTACAACTAAATAGCAGGTATACTAATCTAAAGAATGCCAGGAAAGAATACCCAATAACATGTAGTGGCGTGGGTCTACATTAACTTTAAACTGGTTAAATAAAACAGATCTTGAAACGTGTGATGACAGCAAAAATCAGGGTTTATTTGAAGCATAAACTCGAAGACCGAAACAGCTGTACACCTCGAGACCTCAAAAGAAAAACCCCTCTCTCGAACATATTTCTGTCCTTATTTATACCTTTCATTGACGTCAAAAGTCAGAAGGTTGTATAAGACATATCAGTCCTTTCCCATTTTAGGAAAACACTTGAGAAAAACATTCTTCTTAGGTCAGCTTGACATAAACCAGCTCTAGTTGTTAAAACAGTTCTGAGTTGTTAAAATAGTTCTGATGGGAAACGAGGTTTTACTTGAACAGCTACATGCATGACCTTTTTTGGACAAACAAGTCTACCACTTCAAACACATAAGAAAGGTGCTGAAGCTTATTTGGTTAAAACACCTGCCTTGTAAACAGGAGATCTTCGGTTCAACTCCCAGCAGTGCCTGTCATCTTTTCTTAATGTCTCTTGGTGTAAGAGTTTTTCATTTGTTATCACTTTTAAACTATTCCTGTACTTCTGTGCATACAAAGCAAAAAGTTTCTGACACTATCAGTCTACAGCAGAGCTGATAGTAATTCTCTGTATTTACATAAGCTGTTTTTACTTAAAACTGTTTGTTAAAAACCAAACATGTCAAAATGTATCAACTAGTATTCCAGCACTGTCATTGTTTTTCTCCTCACCCTTAAACTGATACAGATGATTTCAACTGATACAGATGGTATCAGAAACTTATTACAATAAGCATTTAATCAACTGAACCTGTTCAAGATGTTTTGTTCTGATCAGTGTTCCGAGCCAAACACGTATGTGTCACTCGTACCTAATAAAAGCAAGTTCTAACAGCAAGGCTTTGGAGTTCACCTCTGATTTGAGACCAGAGGTGGATTTACCTCCTTGCAAGGAGCGTTGGCCAAAAACCTTACTCTGTCCCGTGTGGTGTTCTTTTTTTTCTGTTGGGTACGAGAGAAAATACCTAACAATTGGTGGATTAGAAAATAAATGCACAGACTGGTGGCCATGCACCCGTAGATTTGTCTGCAAAACTGCCGTCTTGCACACTGGTAGTCCTATTACTACAATAATATAAAATACATATTATTAATTAAGAAGTGAACTTGGTTTTCTAGAGAGAAAAGAATACACATTGTGCACTTTAATGTCTACCTGTGTCTTAATTCTTACATAAAGTATGCTTATCTTGAGAAAACACAGAGAGAATACTCAATAACATCTGTTACAGGTGCTCAAGGTTAGATGGTCAAAGCATCTGCCTTGTAAACAGGAGATACTATGGTCAAATCCCAGCAGTGCCTTTCTTACTTCCAAGTAAAAAAATTCAAATTTGCCCCCTTTTTCAAAGTATCTAGGATGAGTATTTGCATTGTTAATCGTTGTTATAGCTATGCACGACATGGTTCCCTTGGGAAAGAAAAATACACAATGTGTGCCTTACTTTGTATATTCTCGGTCTTCATTCCTACAACAAAATAACAGGTATACTTATCTAAAGAATGCCAGGAAAGAATACCCAATAACACATAAGAAATGTGCTGTAGCTTAGTTGGTCAAAGCGCCTGTCTTGTAAACATGAGATCCTGGGTTCAACTCCCAGCAGTGCCTGTCATCTTTTCTTAATGTCCATTGGAGAATGAGAAATCAAATGCTCCGACTGGTTGCCATGCACCCATAGATGTGTCTGCAAAACTGCAGTCTTACATACTGTCAATGTTCAACAGTCCAAGGGTGCATTCACACCAGCCCTGTTTAGTCCACTTTAATAGAACTCTAGCTCATTTTCCTAGAAAGTCCAGTTCGTTTAGGGAGGTGTGAACACGCCATCGAACTCTGTCACAGAACAAAAAGGCAAACTCTGGCCCGGGCTAAAACCTAGGTCTCGATCCGGTAGAAGAGAACTCCAGCGCGGTTCGAGTACAGTGTGAATGTAAACAGACCGAGCCCCGCTCCGCAAGACAAACAAACACGCATTTCTCTTACCTTATATGGAGCCGGCAGCTGCCTTGTGTGGAAAAACAATATTCTCCATGGTCTTCAGTCTCATCTTCTGCTCATGCTAAGTCCATTTTTGAAAAATGACAAAATATAACTCTTAAAACTACTAAAACTTGATGCCACTTCGTTTTTATTTTTATTTCCAGAAGAAGAAGAAGACGTGTCTTCAGAGGTTTTTATGTCGTTTCTTTCAGTACTTCTTGGTGCAGCGCTCCCACAGGCGAGCGGGGGAATAGGTTGGTTCAACAGGTTGACTCAAATGCACAGTGCAGTGTGAATGCAAATGCACCAGCTCAAATGTAAACAAAATGTCATGAATATTGGTCCCCAACCCAACCGAGTTTACCGGACTATCAGGTGTGAAAACAACCTTAAAGAGCTCAAATTTGGATGACTGAGTCAAATTTGCAGTTTAACGAAGTCCAGTAAGCAAACAAATTGTTTCAAGGTTGAAATTTCTTTAATGGTCAAGATATACAAAAACTTGATAGAGTTATAGAAACACAGAAAATAATTGAATCATGCAAGAGCTGAAGCTGAATAGTAGATTGCTGATCTAAGTACAGGTATAACATACTAAACTGAGGCGCTGTAGCTTAGATGGCCAAAGCCTCTTGTCAATGGAGGCCACTTGAGTGGAAACAGTCTGTCCCTCCATGCAGGTTAGGCATGTGCAGGCATGATCTTGGGACGGGCCTGTGTACATGTCCGGGCATGCTGTTGTTTCGGGCCTGTGTGGAAAGTACCGACGCTTCCAGGCTAAGCTGATTGAAAACAGATGTAGTGAACTAAGCCTCAGGTCAAAACCTGACCCTGAAGACCTTCATGGGACAGAAACTGTTATTTCATTGATTTGAATCCAGAAATACAAATGAGCTCATCCAGAGACTTTCTAATTTGTATCCTGAACTAATCAATTGAAAGAACACTCTCTTTTTATATTATCATTACTATTTTTACAAATGTCTTGATAATCAAAAGTGTGCTTAGTTCAAACCATTTTAAATGTTGAAGTGAACTACTCATTTTAAATCAACTGTGAAACAGTATTAATGATTTTTTTAATCCTCATTCAAAGTAGAAATCATTTTAAATGTCTATGTTACAAAGTAATTATGCATTTTGATCTTCTCTCTGAAATGAGAAGGAGTGATGTCGGTCAAAAGTCGGAGACAGTCGCAAACAAGTTTATTGGAACGAACTGTCATGTTTTTAAACCTCTCAGACAGAAACAGAGAAGCTGGCACCTGTAGTCCTCCCACTTCGCCAAAACATTTCTCTGTCTGCTCCTAAACATTTCTCTGTCTGTTCCTAAACATTTCTCTGTTTTTCTGACTTGTAGTAACCTCTTACATCACTAAAACCACACCCCTGTTGGTTCTTTCAACCAATCCGGACTTCCCAAATGGGACCGGAAACAGAACTCTTTAAAAGTCGACACTTCCTAGTTCCAGAAGTTCTGAGTTCTGGAGGATGAACAAGAGTTCTGGGAGCACAGGAGAACAGAAGTTCTGGGAGACATGAACCGAAGTTTTGAGAGAGAACAGAAGTTCTGAGTTCCTCTGAGTCTTCTCAGAGTCCCGTTAGTTCTTCTGGTACTGATGGAGTTCGGCTGGATTTCCTGTAGGAGCCACGATTCCTCGCTGTGGCTCCACCCGGTGAAAGCCTTATAACTTCTGAGGAAGTTTGTTCTGTGGAACGAGTTCTCACGACTTCTGCCGAGTCGCAGCCGCCCTGAGGAGACGCTGAAAGGTAGCGTACCAGGGACCTCTTACTGCAGCTGATTCATCCTCTGCCAAGGTAAAAGAGTCGTCATGAGCTTCACTACCAGTGTACCGCGGGCGGACTGCGCTTGAAAGGAGCGTGTTGTTCTGGTCTACAGACATACATCCTCATCCACATCTTTTCTCTCCATTTAAACTCCTTCATTCCCCATCTTTAAAACTCTTCTATCTTGCCAGTAATTAATTCAGATATGTCCGTTGTTTTTAGTTGCAAGTGAGAAATCATGGCCGTATGATTTCTCATGGTAAAGCTCATTAATTAAGCTGTGTTATTGCATTCAATCAGAATAATCAAGTGTACAATGTTTGATGTTAAATTTTGATTCTGTTAATAAATGACCACATTCATTTTGATGGGTCAAAGAAAATTAACGTCTCACGTCACTGATTAGACCATCTCCGACACAGTACGTCTAAGCACAATATCACTTAGACCAGAAAAATGAAAGAATCCGTTTAAATTAAGTATAATATCATGTACTTGAACTAGTCCAGATATTATAAAATGTAAGAGAGCACCCCTGAGCTAAATCCATCTCTCGGCTCTCTCACTACACAGATGCTGGAAGCACATACACGCAGCATATACACTCACAAGAAAGCACATACATTCACACACACACACACACACACACACACACACACACACACACACACACACACACACACACACACACACACACACACACACACACACACACACACATATATGCAGTCACACTCAAGCCAACACACACAAGAGAGCTGAAAAAGAGACAGATGGACAGAATTTTCCCCTCCTGATGAAACTATTAACATGAAGTGTTGAATTATAGATGAATTAAGGATAATCAAGTTGACAAAGTAATATTTTGTGATTCTAAAATGTACTTTGTATTGCTTTATAATGTTGAGAGTTCAAGAAGGAAGTGAACTGTGTTCTTATAAAATGTTTTCAGAAGCACAGGGCAAGCAATAGGAAGAGTTTCACAATGGCTAACCTTAACAACAGCTCCAAGCAACACAAAATTTGACTCAGACAAGTCCAGACAAAACCGGACAGAATAAGTTACACCCAAATTTCAATATGTTATAGGATGAGGTAACCATCTCCATAGACATGCATGTAAGTCCTGTATCAAATCCACCCTAGAGAGGTGGGATTATACGGTGGCATGATGTTTTGGAGGTGTCAGTCAAACCTCACTCTATAAATACTGGTTGCACTAACAAACTGGGCTGTTTGGACCACTGACACATGTGGATGTAAGGACAAGTTTTGGACGGTTACAGCCGGGGAAGAACGAGGTTGGGTCCGCTGGAAAGGCTTCGTTTGGAGTTATTCCTGCCATCAGCCCGGACCATTACCAGAACGTCTTTTCTTCAAATTCTGAACAGCTGCGTGATTTGGGATGGCCCCATTCAGGTGCGAGTGGGGAAATCTGCTCCTTACTGAGCTAGAATTTTCAGGAATTCCACCAAAAAGCAAATTGTAAGAAGACATCTCACAAATATTGTCCTTTATAAAAATTTATCTCAGTTCAGAGCGGTAGCTTAAAAAATTGCAATCAGAAAAATCTATTATATTTTAAATTTGATTGCTTGGAGTTGTCAGAGGATGGTTAATGTGGTGAGGGATAACATATTGGGGAAGGTAGAGAATGTGGGACACGGTGGAGATTTTGGAGCGTCTGAGTGAGTCAGGACGACCGCCTAGGTTGTGGCCAGCCAGAAGGAAAGTATCTGGGGCCGAACAGAACAAACCTACAGCTACCCTCCAGCTTCCCCCAGGAACAGAGAACTGCTTTGCCCAGGAAAGATCAACATGTGGAAATAACTAAACTCTGAGTAATAATCACTATGTATCCTCTTTGTAATCAAATGTAATCATTGCTGGATTGTGTATACCGCTGTTTCCCATGCAAAATCATTGATTAAAGCAAAGCAAAGCAAAACGTAAAATTCTGGATTCTTATTTCAACACCACTTTGTTCAGGAAAGTGGAAAACTTGGTTCAATGTAACAACAAAATCACGGGAGGTATTTAAAGGTTTCGTAGCTTTGATTATAAAACAACATCCAAGAATCTTGTACCTAGATTCTAAACAATGCCAGATCGGATAACAATTGTAATGCTAAATCAGGAGATGGGCTGCCGTTAACGTGCGTTTCCTCGTCTGCCAAACATCCCCACTCCTGCTGCTAGGTCGGGCGAGGCACAAGGTGAGATTTTGGGTGTGGTACACGGATCGAAGGTAGTTATCAGTCTGGGTGAATCCTCTCAACACAGCCTTAAATTAAGCTGTCCTGGAAAATAGCTAAGAGTAATACCTGAGCTCAGGATTAGTTTCAGACCCCTTGGAGGAGGAAGGCTGCAGTGAGGGCGTGGCACGTGTCCTGTGTCTACTTCACTCGGTAAGCGAAACATGGTAGCAGCGGTGGGATCCGGGTTTTTAGTATAAACATCCCCCAAAGAGAAGGCGCGCATCAGAGGACTGATCAAGCGCCAAAAAAAGAACACAGACCCTAGAGTAGAGGGGGTGTGAGTGGCTGGACCAGGCCACCGGCTAAGTACCCCTTAGTGAACCACTAGGCAGTGGCTGGGGTAGGAGGGCTTACGAAGGGTTACTGACCATAATCCAAGTAGTAAGTTATGCAGCTAGTCTGTTCCCATCCGAAGTACAAGGAATAGGGCCAGGGGGCTCTGCGGAACAGACACTCGAGACGACAAAAACAGAAAAATGGCCACGGGCGGGGTAGGAATAGGACTGGAGGACCAGTCCGAGCCAAACGATCGAACAGAAACAACACCCGGGCAGGGAAAGGAATAATGGAAGGAGTAAGAGTAGGAATCCTCCCATATGGAAAAGGTTTTGGGATCTGGAACCAACAGGTACAGCTCCATTTCAGAAACAGTAATCTGGAGACAAACGAAGAAACTTTGCAGCAAAACCTGACTAGATGAAACAAAGAACAGGCTGTATACTATTGCAACAAAGCAGAAAAAGGGTTTTATAAAATAGTACTACAAGATCCAGCTAAAATAAAAACAAAAGCAGAAATCAAAAAGTGGCTAGAATGGTGGGTGCAGACGGTTGAGGCACCATTGAATATGTTTGTAGCGAATATGATCAGTCCCACACCAGACTATGATCCCCCTAGTAAAGATGGTAGCTAAGACCTCGGGGTTGGGAGGGGTTCTAGTAAACCCCGACACAAAAGCAGCCTCTAGGTATAAGGAGTATGCCGAGGAGTTAGAGAAATTGGCTACCTATAAGAAGGACAGGCAACCGAGTCCAGAGGGAGAAAAAGAACGAGGATCGATAACAGGCTCTCCGGGGGACACCGAGGACGAGTCCGACCCGGAGCAGGAACAAGAAACAGAAGGAAACAACAAAAGTGAACTAGTCTTATCAATTAAGGCAGAACAGGAAGATCAAAGTGTTGTCAAACTGAAAAAAGGAGCATACATCCCAGCCTCCCATACAAACCCCTCATTTGGGAACTTCCCATTTGGAAGCTTCTCCCTAGACCATGGCCAGTATAGGGTTACTAAAAATAATGACCCAGATCTGGACTCAAAAGGTGAGCACCTAAATCCAGTAGCCAAAGTTGAAAGGAGTGACAATGGCTGGTCTTTTGAAGATGAGGCAGAAAAAGAAAAAGTTGATCAACGTCTGGATGCCATTGCCCAAAGTCTGGCAGAAAAATTGAGCCAGCATTGGATAAGCAGGGAAGGGTTGAACATGGGACCCCTAAGAAAAACAAAGACGCAACAGAGGTTAGAGCCATGTGATAATCAAAAATATAAGAAAGGGGACCCTGGAGAGGGTCCCTCAGGAATACCCAAAGAAACCCCCAGAAAAAAGGAATCTAAAGAGAAAAATTGGCAACCAAAGCTTGAATCGAACCCCAACCAAAAAGATGAAAGAGAGCTCAAATCAAGGCTGAAAGAGAAAATTGGGCAGTCACCAAAAGACGTGTCCAAACTCCCTCTGACTGAAACCCTTAAACCTTGACCCGAGGAAACCCAAATCATACCACTCCGAAATGGGACCCGAGTGTGTAGGGTGAAGGGAAGCCCTTGGGCAGTAGAAGCCGATGGGTTGTTGGTGTTCACCGATTACAAATATAAAATTCATAATTCAACTTTCAGAAAAACGCTAAAGAAATTAGCTGGGAGCGAATACCAAGCAGAGATAAATCTATTACAACAGTGGGGGAAAGGCTTGAAGCCAAAAGTGAGCCTGACTAACAGTGCTGACCTTCTACATAATGCCATAATACATGTCCCAATTACAAGCTACAAGGAAGCGACCAGCAATGAAGGATATATGAAGGAAATGTTAAGAGCCCTAGAAAAAGGAGTGACCCGAGCCATAACTCTTGATTATAGGCGAGTAGTGATGAGTATAGACGGGTTACGGTCCCACAACCTACAGTGGGAGATAGCTGAGCGTGTGGCAGTTCATTCAGCTATGTGGTTAGCAAAAGAGATGCCTGCTGCAGCAACGTTGAAGGAGTTGATCATTGTGACTCCCACTCACCTAGATGAAGATCGGAAAGCAAGGGTCGTAGCCTCAATGACAAAACCGGAGAAAAAAACTGAGCGAGGAACCCCTAAAGCTAGGGAAAGAGGACGCAGAGAAACTATCAACATCACAGGGGGAAAGGAAAAGCGAGGATCCTTTAAGGATTAATCCACAAGGACCAAAAACGCCTTTAACCTCACCCTGAGAGAGAAGGACTTTGAAAAACTCAGCCACAAGACGAAGGAGAAGTGGTGCAGAATCACAAGTGGGACAATTAGGGTGTAAGACACTTGCAAAAATACAACCATTGAATGGAGAGCGAGGAGAGCGACGAAGAGAGCTCACAGGGGGAAACAAATGCAGGTCTGAGCCAGGAAAGCACCGATGATGAAGGTAGTGCAAGATTAGGATCAATAGCAGGCCAATAAGATGTTCCAATCAAACCATTGAAAATAGGGCAAAGGACAGGACAAAAAAAGGAGGTAGAGATACTAGATGTACACAGAGTGTCAGAGAGGTTGGCCAGAGACCTGAGTTGGGGTCCGGTGTAGGCGAGCGATGGACGCTGAACCTACATCCCAGAAGCTGGCCAAAATCATTATGATATTCCACCAGTGTGGGCAGACAGGTCAGAGGAGACAGTGGAACTGACTGTTAAAGCTACTTTAGGAGAGTGGGCCAACATTTTAATGATGCCCTCATACCCTATATTAGCAGCCCACAAACCCTTGACCAGTAAGTTTAGAACAGCTTACTTGGGAATAGTACACGATGTGATGTTAAGGAGAATGAAAAAGAATGCCTACAGATACGCCCAAGAAACAGAAAAGAAATTGTGGGATGAAATATCAGCTGATAAAGAGGAGGAAACATGCCCGGCCGAAACAAATCCATCGTACTATGTACCACAATCAACCCCTGAGCCAAGGCAGGCGGAGCAAAGTCGAGCCTCTGGCTCAGACACTGACATCTATCGTGAGTACAAAAAGCTGAAAACCTTAGTGAGAGAAAAAAGACCCCAAGAGACCACTGAGGAATACATCAATGATGTGTGGCCCATGGTAGTTAACTCCACTGAGTGTGACACAGCAAAAAAGCTGTGGCTGGGTAATGTCACTACAAACCCAGTGAGTAAAGGGGAGTCGGCTCAAAGCCACTATGAAAAGCTGGTCCAGGAGGACATGGATGACGAGGACTCTCAAATTCAACGAGCAAAAGTATGCATGGATCAAGGGCAACGCCTCACACCAGTCTGGTACCACCTTAAACAAACAATTCCCCCTAAAAGATATGTTAAAGCCCTGAGAATTGTAACAAAAGGGAGAAGGTGAGAACTCACTTTTGCTAAAATGCCCCAACATGAGACCACTGTCACCCAAATTGATCAGGCAGTGAAGTATTACGATCTATAACAGCAGTTCTGGGATGAGCGAAAGAAAAATGAAATAAAACAAAGCCCAAAACAACCGAAGGAAGCAGAAAAGGCCCCTCAGCAGCCACAATACAGAGAGCGGCCCCCGAGGCCACCAGAATCACAATATAGAAACCAACAACCAAGGAAATTTCAAGCCCCAGCCACAAATCCAGTGCCCCAGAAGTGGGGCAAGTACATACCTCCAGAAGAATATGCAAAGCTCACCCCAGAAGAAAAGAAGGCTCTCCATGAATCTCGTGTGAAAGGGAGTGGAGGACCAGCTAAATAATGGCCGAGAGGTCGCAGGTCACCCTGGAGAATGCCTGTTGGGATGGGGATGAAATCTACACTGTCAATGAGGGCCGTTTGGTTAGAAACAGTCTGTTCCGTCAGAAGCGGGCAGGAGTACTCAGGCCTACTGATTGAAAGCAGATTCTGGAGGCCCACACTGCATAAACACTCACTAATATAACACACACTCACACAACTACACGGACATACACACACGCAGTCACGATCGGACACACGCGCGCGCCGAGAGAGAACAGCAGAGCAAACGATGTCTTCTCTTTTTAATAAAAATTACCAGTTTTCAGATGAATGAGAAAGATACATTTATAATAATCAATAAACAAGAAGATAATCAAGTGATACTATAATCTTTGTGCTTTTGAAGTGTAAACTTTGTGATTTTAAAATGTATTCTGGTTAAGTATGTTCATGATGTTGAAAATTGAAGGAATGAACCCCGTGTTTTCACAAATGTTCTAGAAGAGTGTTGTGAGTGGAAAAAAGTTATACAAGCAGAAGTATTTCGCAATGGCAAGCCTTGGAAACAGCTCTGAGAATCAGAAAGATACAACTCAAGAATGACTAAGCAAAATTGAACAAAGTACACCCAGATTTTAATATGCATGAGGAGTGACTGGCAAAACCTCATAAAGGCCTGTATATTCAGACCTAAATCCAGCCCAGAAGAGGTTGGGTTTGCCCGATGGCATGATCGGTTTGGAGATGTCAGTCAAGATCTCAGGCTATATAAACAGACGTTTCTGTGAAACCTGGGCTGTTGGGGATCACTATTCATGTGGGGAGGTAGCGAACAGGACCTGTTCAGACCACGGACGATTGTGGGCTAAAAGGACAAGTTTTGGACGGTCGCAGCTGAAGAAGAATAAGGGTGAAATCCATTGGAATACACTTCTTTTGGAGCTATTTATCTACCTTCAGCCCGGATTATTCCTGAATCCTTTTCTTCAAATTCAGACCAGCTGAAAAGACCAGAAACGGCCCGACTCCCGGAGGGAATGTGGAAAATTGCTTCTTGTCAAATCAAAGATGGTAAGAAGACGTTTCACAAAATTAGTCCTAAATAAAACCTTATTCCAAATTAAAACAGCAGTGCATGTATTGGTGAATAGAAAGATTAATTATATTATAAATCTGATTGATCAGAGTTGTAGAGAGATTGTCATTGTGTTGAGAAATAACGTATGGGGCCAGGTAGAGAGAGTAGGTAAACTGTGCGGATACTGGTGCTCCTGAGTGAGTCAGGGCATGGCCGGCTGGACTAAAATACATCCGAGGTCGAGCAGAGAGGAGTCCAAGAGCCAGCCTCAAGCCCATCCACAGGGACGGAAATCTACCTTGCCCAGGAAAGGTCAACAACTGGAAAGGGACTAAGGAGTGAATATTATTTGTCATGTAATCTTTTTGTAATCAAATGTCATCATTATTGTGCATACTGCTGTTCCCCTGCAAAAATTATTGATTAAAGCAAAGCTAAACGTAAAATTCTGGATTCTTATTTCAACACCCCTTTGTTCTTAGAAGTGGAAAACTTGGTTCAGAGAAACAACAGAAGCACGGGAGGTTTTAAACGGTTTTATTAGCTTTTGATTATAAAACAACATCCAATAGTCTTGTGCCTAGACTCTAAACAAAGCCAAATTGATTGACAATTGTAACGCTAAATCAGGAGATGAGCTTTCGTTAACTTGCGCTTCCTCGTCTGCTAAACGTCCCCACTCCTACTGCTAGGTCGGGCGAGGCATGAGGTGAGACTTTGGATGTGGTGTACATATCGGAGGTAGTTAACAGTGTGGGTGAATCATCTCAACACAGCCTTGAACTAGACTGAACTGGAAAATCAGCTGCAGATAATACCTGAGTCTCAGGATTAGTTTTAGCCTCCTTAGAGGGATAAGGCTGCGGTGAGGGCGTGGCACGTGTCCTGTGCCTATCTCACTCTGGGAAGCGCAACATGGTGGCAGCGGTGGGATACGTTTTTTAGTGTAAAGACCCCCAAAGAGAAGGCGCGTATCAGCGGGCTGATCAAGCGCCGAAGAAAGAACGCAGTCCCTAGAGTTGAGAGAGTGTGAGCGGCTGGACCAGGCCACCAGCCAAATACCCCTTAGTAATCCACTATGCAGTGGGTGGGGTATAAGGGCTTACGAAGGATTACTGACCATAATCCAAGTAGTAAGTTAAGCAGCTAGTCTGTTCCCATCTGAAGTACAAGGAATAGAGTCGGGAGACTCTGCGGAACAGGCAACTCGAGACGACAAAAACAGAAAAATGGGCGAAGTGGCAGAAGATATGGAGCTAGATAACCAGTCCAAGCCAAACGATCCGACGGAAATAACACCCGAGTCAGAAAGAGAAATACTAGGAGTGAGGGTAAAAATCCTCCCATATGGAAAAGGTTATGAAACCTGGCACCGCTGAAGCAGCTCCAATTCAAAGACAGTAATCTGGAGAAAAATGAAGAAGTCCTACAACAAAACCTGATTAAATGCATATAAGAAAAGGGTGTGTACCATTGCAACAAGGCAACAAATGGGCTTCAGATGATAGTAATGTGAGACCCAGCTAAAAGCAGAGATCAAAAAGTGGCTGCAATGGTGGGTACAGATGGTAGAGACACCAGTAGGTGCACTACTGGCGGTGGTTATCAGTCCTTCCACTGAATATGACCCCCTAACAAAAATGGTAGCTAGGACATCAGGATTGGGGTGGCTCTTAGTTACACGCGACGTAAAAGCAACCCCTAAGTACCAGGAGTACACGGAGGAGATAATGAGATTAGCCATATATGAACAGAAAAAACGCCAGGAGACAGGGGTAGGACAGGAACGGGCATCACAAATGGGCTCTCCAGGAATCACCGATGAGGATGAGTCCGAATCGGATGAGGAAAAAGAGAAAACACCTAAAAGTGAAATAATCGTAACAATCCAGGCAGAAAAAGAAAGTCCGAGTGTTGTCAGACCTGAACGAGGAGCATTCATCCTGGCCTCCCATGCAAACCCCTCATTTGTGAATCTCCCATTTGGAAGCTTTCCCCTAAGCAATAGCCAATACAGGGAGACTAAGAATCAAGACCCAGACTTAGACTCAGATGGTGAGCACCTAAAATCAGGGGCCAGAGTCGAAAAAAACACCAATGACTGGTCCTTTGATGATGAAGCAGGAAAAGAAAAAGATGATCAACAACTAGATGCCATTGCCCAAGCTCTGGCAGAAAAACTGAGTCAGTATTGGATGAGCGGAAAAGGGTTGAATGTGGAACCCTTAGGAAAAACAAAGACGCAACAAAATTTAGAGCCGAGTAATGATCAAAGAGATAAGAAAGAGGACCCGGGAGAGGGTTCCTCGGGAATACCTAACGAGACCCCAAGTTTAATCATTATTTTGTAAATGTTGGCCCAAGTCTTGCAAACAAAATACCAAAAGTGGATACAAATGTGAATTCTACAGTTACAGGTTGTACCAACAGTATCTTTCTTGAAGGAACCGACAAAGAAGAAATACTGAATATTGTAAAAAATATGGCAGACAAAAGATCAAAAGATTGTATAGACATGGATATGATGATTGTAAAAAAAAATAATTAATTATGTTATTGAGCCGTTTGTATATATATGTAATCTGTCATTTTCAACAGGAATATTTCCAAACAATATGAAAATAGCCAAAGTAATTCCACTTTTTAAAAATGGGGAGAAACATGTGTTTAATAATTATAGACCAATATCATTATTGCCACAATTTTCGAAGATTTTGGAGAAGCTATTTGTTATCAGATTGGATCGATTTGTTGATAAACAGAATATACTAAGTAATAGTCAATATGGATTTAGACAAAACAATTCTACATCAATGGCACTCATTAATTTATGGAACAAATAACAACTGCTATTGACCAAAAAAAGTGTTGTATTAGTATTTATGTTGATTTAAGGAAGGCCTTCGATACTATAGACCACGGAATTATTCTTGAGAAGTTGTATAAATATGGTATTAGAGGGCCAGCATTAAAATGGGTAAATAGTTATTTAGAAGGAAGGAAACAGTTTGTTCCACTACATGACAGAAGATCTGAGTTTTGTAATATCACGTGTGGAGTGCCCCAGGGTTCAGTACTTGGACCTAAGTTATTTAATTTATATGTAAACGACTTAGTAAATGTGTCAGGTCTTTTTAGATGTATTTTATTTGCAGATGATACAACTTTTTTTTGTCAGGGTAAAGATATAGAACAAACGCTGAAAATGACACAAATAGAATTTGTGAAAATTCAAAATTGGTTTCATCTTAATAAATTATCATTAAATCTAGATAAAACATATTATATGATATTCAGTAATAGTAAAAGAAAAGTTGATGCTCCATTTATGGTAGAAGGAATTGAGATTCTTAGAGTTAATGAGGTGAATTTCTTGGGTGTTATTATTGATGAAAAATTGACATAGAAATCTCATATAAATAACTTAAGAACAAAAGTAGCAAAATCGATAGCAATTCTGTACAAAGTAAAGGAGTTATTTAATGAAAAAGCACTATTTATGTTGTATAATGCACTAATTGTTCCTCATTTAAATTACTGTATCGAAGTCTGGGGTAAAGCATGTAAAACAATTACAAACCCACTTTTTATTTTACAGAAAAGAGCAGTACGAATTATCACCAGACAAAAATTAAGACATCCATCAAATGTATTGTTTTGTCAACTCCAGATATTGAAATTCTATTACAGCAATTACAGCATCTTGCAGATTATGTAAAGGGCTCATAAAATCATATTGCCCGTCAATATTCAAGTACATTTTATTAAAAGGGAGAGTGTTTATTTTCTTAAAGGGATAGAAATGTTTGTGAAGCCTTATTTTAGCACTAGTTTAAAAGAACGATCCTCTGTAATCCAGGGGATAGGATTATGGAATGGTCTGGACGATGCATTTAAAAATGCCAGATCTCAACATATATTTAAGAGAATGTTAAAGGAGAGTTATTTGACAGAATACAAAAAAATCCAAATTGAATCCACTAAAGTTATTGTTTGAGTTGATGATGTTGTTCTTTAGTTGATGTTGTTTTTAAATCACTGAAGTTGTTGCACGTCTTGCTTTTTGTTTTTGTTTGGTAACAAGACAGTAAGGGTAAAAAAGGGGCAGATATTATAAGATTAATTCTTCTTCTGCTGCCTTTCATTTTATTTTGACTGTATACATTTTTTTTCATTATTTTTGAGTTGTTATGGTTTTAATGCAATGAAATGAATAAATTTAATTAAATAAATAAAATAAAATAAAAATACTCAATATCTAATGTTATCGAATTAATAAACTTGTTCTCAAAAGTTTCTGATTATTCTATAAATTGGTCAAAATCTACAGCTCTTCCAATAAACTGCGTGTTTAATTCTTCTCTCAATGAACGACTACAATCAGGTAACATTATATACTTGGGCATTAATATTTCTCCTAGATTGGAAGACTTAATAAAATTGAATCATATCCCAATTTTAAAGAACATTGAAGATGATCTTACTAGATGGAAATCTCTGCCCTTATCACTTATGGGAAGAGTTGCCTCAGTAAAAATGATGGTCCTGCCGAGAATAAACTATTTATTCTCAATGATTCCAAATAAACCTTCAACTGAATGGTTTAAGTCACTGGACTCTTTGATATCTAAATTCCTTTGGAAAAACAAAACTCCACGTATTAGCTTAAAAGCATTACAGAAATCTAACGATACCGGAGGATTAGAACTTCCCAACTTCTATCACTACTATTTAGCCAATAGGTTACAATATATCTCAAAGTGGTTAAATCCGAATACATTAGATGAAACTTGGATAGACATAGAACAAACTTTATGCAATAAAATTAAGATTTCAGATCTACCATTTATTAGCACAAATATAAAAAGACATGTTTGCTTTAAAAGCATCAGTATTAGCTCTTCTCTGACAGCATGGTGGGAGTATTTGAAAATGACAAAATCTTCACTACTCCCCTGTAGACATACACCATCTGGAACAATCCTGACATCCTACAAGAAAATAATATGTTAAATTTCCCAGGTTGGAGAGTCAAGGGAATTGAACGTCTGGAACACATATTTGAAGGTGTAGACTTTATTCCATTTAATAATTTAATAATACAATTTGACATTGAAAATAAATATTTCTTAGAATATCAACAAATTAAGTCTATCATAAAAAAGAAATTTAAGCTTAATAAAACTTTGTTAGAAACACCAATATGTGTGTTAGAGTTCCTTAATCTTAAATCCCCCAAATTATTATCTAAAATATACAAGAAATGTCTAGAATGAATGACTCCATAATGCTACCTGTTGCAAAATGGGAGTCAGATTTATCAATCAATTTTGACCAAAACACCTGGTCTCAAATATGTTTAAGAACATTTAAAATGACTAGAATCTCCAACTTACAATTAATACAGTATAAAGTTCTTTATAGAGTACATTATACAGGTCAGCGAATGTTTAGGATGGGATTTACATCATCTAACAACTGCTCACAGTGCACAGGCAATATTCCTGATGATTATATCCATGCAATCTGGTTCTGCCCACCCGTTCAGAGGTTCTGGGTCCAGGTTTGTGAAGACTTGTCTAAATGTCTGAAATGTAATATTCCACTCTCTCCGTCTGTTTGCTTATTGGCTATCTTGGAAGATGTTACCCTGGAAAAAAATACATGTCGCATGATTTTCAATGCCTTATGCATCGCAAAGAAAACCATACTCCTAAATTGGAAAAATAAAAATAATCTTAGCATTAATCAGTATAAAAATCTTCTGTTAGATCATATTAGTCTTGAAACAGCATCTGCCGACACATCGGATCAATCTCTCTGGGCTCCTTTGATCGGCTCCGTTACATAGTGAGGGTGGGTAGTCTGGGATCTGACCTTGTGGGGCCTTGGGGTTGATGTGGAGGCGGGTGTATGGGTTTGGGGCGCCGGGGGGGTTGCGCTCTTGGGGGTACCTGGGCAGGGGGGCACTGCTTTCGCCCTGGGGGAGGGCCTGGGTGGTTCTGGAGGATGTCTGCTGGTGGCTGCATGCGGGCCCTCAGGTGGTCTGTGGCGGTGGTCGTGGGTCACCGATCTGGTAGCCTGGCTGTGCTGGGGTGGGCGCGGGGTCTTAGAGTTCTGGGGGCTTGTCGCCCCCGGGCTTGGGCCTGTGGGGATCGGGGATCTTGGGCTCTGGCAGGCGGGTTGCCGGGCTCTGAGCCGGCTTGCGCTCTGGTGCCCGGTTCTGGGCAGGGCCTTCGGCTCGCTAGTAGGTTGTGGGTTCATGGGCTGGGGGATTGGGTGTTTGGGGGTGTGACCAGTGGCCCCTAAGAGGGGGTAGTTTGACCCAGCCTAGGTGTCTAGTGTGCTATGTGTTTTGAGAGATGTCCGAATGAGGGGTGGGTGTAGTATTTCTTCTGGGGTGGGGATGGGGTGGATGTCCTTGGGGGCGGCCCGGGACTGTGCATGGCCGACTGGCTGGCCCCTTTCCTGTGGTGGGGGCTCGCTCCCGGTGCTTCCTGGCTCTGTCGGAGGTTGGGCGGGCGCTCTTGGCCGGGTCGTCCTGGTGGGGTTTGGCTTCATCTGGTGGCGGGCTGACTGCGGTTTGTGGGGGTCTTGGCGGCCCTCGGGTGTGTGGGCCGCTGGTACTGCTTCTGGCGGCCCTCGGGGCTCTGTCCCTCTCTGGTCTGGAGCTCAGCGGGCCTGGCGGTTGGTCCAGATGGAAAGGTGACTTGGCCTCAATCCCTGGGTGGACCTTGGGGAACTGGAGGTGGGGGGCTGTTGAGTCAGTGGGGGAGCTGACTCCCTGTGGGAGCATTTGCTCTTACAGTTATATTTCTCTCCATCCCTCACCATGCACCTCCATCCTCTTCATTTCAATTCCACACATTTAGGGTTGTTTGGGCTCGGGTGTGCTGCAACAATTTTACATCTCTGTTGACCATAGCCACCTGGGACTCAATTTTATTGTACACCTTAGACATTCACTCATAACATCCTCATGACATTCACATATAGGAACTTGAGGTGGGCACATGGCTATGGGTGGTGGGATGACTTTACTCTCGCCCCCTGTGCCTGTGCTCACTTACAACGGTTACATTTAGACACTAGGGTTTGGATAGAGTTGGGGTGGAGGGGAAACTGGCATCATGCCAGCCTTCGCTCCTTCTTCTTTCCTTTTTAATGGCACTATACAACAACACACATCAACAGCACATCTAGGGGCGGGGGTGTATGTGTCGGGGTCTTATTCTCTTTTTTTTTTTTCCTACCCCCCTGGTTCCCTAACTGCCATTCTGGGGGTGGGGTCCGGGAGGAGGGAAGGCCGTCGGGTGTTGACCAGGACTATGTGGGGGTTCAGGGTCTGGGGGATTGCCGTGGGCGGTGCTGGCGCTGTGCTCTCCCTGGGGTTGTTTGGATCCCCTGAGCTTGGCTCTTGGGTGCCATGGTTGGCCCGCTGGCCGGGGTGGCTGCTGGGGCCTGGCGGGCGGTCGGCTGGGGGCGCGTGCTTGGTTGTTGGCGGTGTGTGGGGGTGGTAGGTGGCATGACCGCTTCGTGCCGGTGGGTGTCCTGTCGGCTGGGCGTGACCTGGGCCGGGCCTGGGATATTGGCTCCTCTCCGCTTGAGAATGAATGGGTCTACCTCCTGGGTTTGGGCATGGGCTGCCCCCTGTAGAGGGCGGGTACATGTCTTGGACCTGGGGGGTATAGAGTGCGTATCAAGAATTAGAATGAAATGTATCGTTATTGTATGTCTTTGAGTGAGTGAGTTTGAGAATGAGGCTGGGACTGTGTGATTGTGTCTGTGTATGAATGGGTATTTGTTAGGCCGTGACTCGGACTGCCCCCTCTTTGATACAACTGGGGGTGCTTGGCATCGCGCCCCTATTGCGCGGCCCCCTGGTTGGGTGTGCCCTTGCCTGCCGGCACGCTTGGGGCCCTTGGTGTCGGGGGCTGGACGCCTGGGCGTGTGTCCGCTCGGCCTGGTGTCTGCCTGGTGGAGCTCGGGTCCTCTGGCCCTGTCAGGCCTTGGCCTGGGTGGTGTGAGTCCTCGATGCCCGGGCCTCGGTGCCCGGGCCTGGAACTGCATCGGTGCGGCGGGTTCCGGCGGGGGCCTATGAGTTTGTCGCTGTTGGTCCCGGGGGGTCACTGCATGTGGTCGCTGGTGGGGATCTTCCGGTTCTACCCTGTGGTCCGATCTGGGAGGTGGGTGAGTGGTTCGTCCTGTGTGGGTGGCCCTGGGGGCTCTGCGGTCGGGGTCCCTCCTGGGGTCTTGGGCTCTGGTCCCCCCTTTTTCGTCTGCCTCTGGTCTTTGGGGTCGGGTCTCTGCTGCTTCACGGTTACTATTAAATGTTCTATTAGAAAAGCCTTATACACTTATGCATGCTCACAACCACATACAAATAGATGCAGGGATGCTTATGTAGGCTTTATATGTAGATATATAGATATGTATGTGAATGTCTATTCATGTGTATGTATGTATGTATATAGGCATAGGTATGGGTATATATATTTATGGAAACTTACTGCAAAGCCATGAATATTTTAAGTTCTTTATACATATGTATTTTGTTGCTGTGTTTTGTCATGTTCTTTGCAGATGAACAGACAGTGGCCGGGTGTTTTGCCGTGTGCTCTCTTTGTGTATATTTCCTATATATTGGAGTCTTACTTTGTCTTTTCTTTCTTTCTATCCTATTAAAAAAAAACCTACACTAGATAATCACTAGAACAAATAAAATATTTCATAATAATAGTGTGGAGAGGATGGCTGTAAGGGGAGAAGGGAGGCCATCTAGAAAAAAAAAAGATAAAAAAAAGAAGAGAACTTGGTTTTCTAGAGAGAAAGGAATACACAGTGTGCACTTTAATGTCTACCTGTGTCTTAATTCTTACAAGTATGCTTATCTTGAGAAAACACAGATAGATTTGTAGTGATGTAGCTGTTAGCTTCACTACTAATTAATTATTCTTAAAGCTAGTTCAAGCACAAAGAATATTAATTGTTCAATTACAACAGATTCTTTTCTTTTTCGAGTTAAATTTCTGTTATGTGACCAAGATAACTTGTGAGTGGAGTGTTTAATCAGTGACATGAGACGCCATTTTATCTGTGACCCATCAGAATAAATGCAGTCATTTATTTAACAGAATCAAAATTTAACATCAAAACATGTACACATTGATGTGCTGATCTGTTTCTGATTAATAAACTTGGCACGCTTTACTAAACAAGACAACAGAACATTACTGATTGAGACTGATTCATCTCTGAAGGTATCTAGCTTGATTTACTGGCGAATAGAGAAGTTTAAGAGAAGGAATATATTTAAGGAGGAAGTTTTAGATGGATGAAAGTTATGTGTTGAACCAGAACATGGCACCCTTCCTCTGACATCCTGCTCAGCCCTCCGGTACACTTCAGTGCGTCAACGGCTTGTTACCTGAGATGGTGGATACCTCCACTCCGGAACAGAAGTCCATTGGTACGCCGTCTTTTCAGCGTCTCCGGTTAGAGTAGCTGGGGGTCATCAGAAATCGTGACGAAGTACTCGGTTCAACCGAATAAGCTTCCTTAGAAGTTGAGCTTTTAATGCTCGGGTTGAGTCACAGCTGAGGCAGGCTGTGATTACGCTGGAATGGAGAGACCCTTGGCACATGGTCAAATCCATCCGCTACTTAGTTGAGTCTCATCTTCGACTGAAAGTTCCAGCAAGACTGCAAGACTAAGACTCGTGAAGACTAAAACTGAATAGTTCCAAGAAGTGTTGTCTTTTAAAGGGGTATCCACTTCCTGTTACGTGGTACTTCCTGATTGGTTGAAACAACCAGCAGGGGTGTAGTTCTAGTGATAGTAGCGGGTCACTAGAAGTCAGGAGACAGCAGGAATGTTTAAGAAAGGTTAGTACAGACCGAGAAATGTTTTTAAGAAATGAGAGGATGCAGGTGCCAGCAGTTCTTATTTACTGTCTGAGAGTTTTAAAAACAAGACACTTCGTCCTCATAACTTGTCTCTGACTTTCGAACGACATCCACTACTCCTCCTCATTCGGACAGAGGACTAAATGCACACTTACTTCGTAAATAGACATTTAACTGTATGATCAAAGTCTAATGAGGTTTAAAACTCATTAATACTGTTTCACAGTTGATTTAAATGAGTGGTTCACTTCAACATTTAGAAATGGTATGAACTAAACACACTTTTGATTATCAAGATATTGTAAAATAGTAATGATAATGTTAAAAGAAGAGTGTTCTTTCAATTGATTATTTCAGGATACAATTAAATAGCCTCTTGATGAGATAATTTGTATTTCTGATTTCAAATCAAAGAAATAACACTTCCTGTCCCCTGAAGGTCTTCAGACAGATTGATGTCGGAGGTCTAGTTCACTACAGATTACTCAATAACATCTGTTACAGGTGCTCAAGGTTAGATGGTCAAAACATCTGCCTTCTAAACAGGATATTCTAGGGTCAAATCTCAGCAGTGCCTTTCTTACTTCCAAGTAAACAATTTCAAATTTGCCCCTTTTTCAAAGTATCAAGGCTGAGTATTTGTATTGTTAAACGTTGTTATAGCTATGCATGACATTGTTCCCTTGAGAAAGAAAAATAAACAATCATGCCAGAGCTGAAGCTGATTAGTAGGTTGCTGATCAAAGTTCAGGTTTAACGTTCTAAACTGAGGCACTATAGCTTAGATGGCCAATTCCTCTGTCTCGTAAACTGGACATCCTGGGTTTGAATCCCAGCAGAATCTAGGTTAATTTAACTTCTATATTGAGAACGTCAAACTCGAGAAGTAGACCTATTAATACAATAATATAAATTACATATTAATTAAGAAGAGAACTTGGTTTTCTAGAAAGACAAGAAGAAAGAAAAATAAACAATGTTTGCCTTACTTTGTATATTCTCGGTCTTCTTTCTTAAAACAAAATAACAAGTATACTTATCTAATGAATGTCAGGATAGAATACCCAATAAAACTTGAGAGGTGCTGTGGCTTAGTTGGTCAAAGCGCCTGTCTCGTAAACAGGAGATCCTGGGTTCAACTCCCAGCAGTACCTGTCATCTTTTCTTAATGTCAACTGGAGAATGAGAAATTTAGGATGCATTCACACTAGCCCTGTTTAGTCCACTTTAATCGAACTCTAGCTCGCTTTCCTAGAAAGTCCGGCTCGTTTAGGGAGGTGTGAACACGCCATCGAACTCTGTCACGGAACAAAAAGGTGAACTCTGGCCCGTGCTAAAACCTAGGTCTCGGTCCGGTAGAAGCGAACTCCATGTATGGGGTGCTCTCATTGTGGGTGTTGCTGTGGTTGACTGGTCGGTCCTTTTGTGGGGGTGCGCTCTTGATCATCGTGGTGCGCTGTCTGCGGCTGTTCAGGCACTCCTGGCTGATTGTCGCTGCTGGAGTATGGTGGCTTCTTTTGTTGGGGGGCTGGGTGTTGAGCTGGGGATCGGATTGGGGGTCTGGATGATCTC
>NC_056512.1:13858200-13862436 GCF_014905685.2 Nematolebias whitei
GGGGGGGGGGGGGGGGGGGGGGGGGGGCTTGGATCGCTGGCTCAGGTTCTGGTCGGTCCTCGGGGCTATGTGCAGGTCCGTGGCCTGGGTCCCTGGTGGTGCGGCTGCCTCCTGCTCTTGGATGAATGCACTGGAGCCTCCCTCCACTGGTGGATCTCGGAGAATGGGGGGTGCCTATTGGGGTCAGTGGGGGAGCTGGACCCCTGGGAGGGCATTGCCACCTCAGTTGTTCCTCCCCATCCCGACGTCTTCCTCCACCCACTCCATCACACCACCACTCAAGCAGGGCCTTGGGGCTCAGGTGCACTACTGAGCTGTGGGGAGGATCCTCCATCTCCGTGGTTCATGGAGACCTGGGCCCCAATTTTATCAAACAACCTAGACACTCGTATATAACATTCTCACGACACATGCAGGTCTGTAGTTGGCACATGGTGGCATATAGGGGGTGGGATGTGTAATCATTCTCACCTCCGGGACCTGTGCCCACTCTCATATGTAGCATGTAGACATTTAGGGTTCTGGGCAAGGGCTGGGGGGGGGGGGGGGGGGAACGGGCACTGCCTGCTCTCTGGGGAGGGGGTGGGTCTGTGCCAGTCGCCACCTCATCCCCCCCATTTTAAACGCACTATATAACAACATGCATCAACATCTTATTTGAGTGGGGGGAGGGAGGAGTTGGGTCTTACAGCTTTTCTTAAACCCTCATTCTCTGTCTGACATTTGGGGTCGGGGGCGGGGGGTAGGCTGCCTGGTTGGCGTCTGGGCTGTGGGTAGGTATTGGGCCTTTGGGGGCGATTGGGGGTGGGGCTGGTGCTCCAGTTCTACCTGGATTGTTTGGATCCTTTTATCAGGGTTCCTGGTTCTGATGGCCAGACTTTGGCTGGGGTGACTGCTGGGTTCTGGCAGGAGGTCAGCTGTGGTTGTGTGTGTCAGAGTCAGAGTTTCTTTATTGTCATTCGCACCTCATGTGGTACATGTGGTGGAGCGAAATTATGTACACAGGGTCCCAGTTACATCCAACAATAAAATGTATAAGAAAAACAGTAATAACATCTAAGATATGAACTAAGAAAAACATCAACTAAATATACACTAAGCACTCATAACATAAAAACATTGAACATCAGCACAAACATGAACATGAGTCTGTGAGCAGATGTGCACGCATGAACACATCAACATTGAAACAGATCAGCAGCAACATGAAACAGATCAGCAGCAACATGATATGGTTTTTCACAGTGATTATTCTAGTTAGAGATTCATGAGTCTAACAGCCTCAGGGTAGAAGCTGTTCCTCAGTCTAGTGGTTCTACACTTAATGCTCCTTAACCTCCTTCCTGAGGGGAGTGGGGCAAAAAGTGTGTGTGCTGGGTGAGTGGGGTCCTTCATGATGCAGGTGGCCCTCTTCCTGCATCTGGAGGTGTAGATGTCTGTGATGGTGGGGAGGCTGATTCCAACAGATTTCTGTGCAGCCTTCACCACTCTCTGCAAAGCTTTTCTTTCTGCAGCTGTGCAGCCTCCATGCCACACATTGATGCTCGAGCACAGGATGCTCTCCACTGCACACCTGTAGAAGGAGGTGAGGACTGAGCTTCCCAGACCAGCTCGCCTCAGCCGTCTGAGGAAGTAGAGTCTCTGATGAGCTTTCTTGATCAGGCTGGTGGTGTTGTTGCTCCAGCTGAGGTTGTCATTCATGTGTACACCCAAGTACTTGTAGCTGGAGACCACTTCCACCACAGATCCTCTTATGTTCAGGGGGGTGTAGGTATTTTTGTTCCTTCTGAAGTCCACAATCATCTCCTTTGTCTTCTTCACATTGATGTGAAGGTTATTCTCTCTGCACCAGCTCTCCAGGTGTTCCACCTCTTGCCTGTAGCTGGACTCATCATTGTTTGTGATGCATCCCACCACCGCTGTATCATCTGCAAACTTTACAATGTGACAGCCTGGATGGGTAGCTGCACAATCATACGTGAGCAGAGTAAACAGGAGGGGGCTCAACACACATTCCTGAGGAGAGCCAGTGCTGAGGGTTAGGGTGGAGGAGGAGAGGTTGTGGATCCTCACTAACTGTGGCCTGTTTGTTAAAAAGTCTAGTACCCAGTTGCAGATGGAGGGGCTTAGTCCTAGTGTGGATAGTTTGTCCATCAGGGTTTGGGGGATCATGGTGTTGAAGGCGGATGTGAAGTCCACAAAGAGCATACGGACGTAAGAGTTTTTCTGCTCCAGGTGGTTGAGCGCAGTGTGGACCACAGAGGAGATGGCATCCTCTGTTGATCGGTTCTCACGGTATGCATACTGATGAGGGTCCTCGTTGATGTTGATGGTTGTTTTGATGTGAGTCATGACCAGTTTTTCAAAGCATTTAGCGACTATCGGGGTGAGGGCCACTGGCCGATAGTCATTCAGACCAGTCACTGTAAAGCTTTTTGGGACTGGGATGATGGTGGCAGTCTTCAGGCAGGTGGGAACTGTCTCCAGGGTAAGTTAGGTGTTAAAGATGTCTGCCAGCACCTCACAGAGCTGATCAGCACATTCCTTCAACACTTTTCCAGGGATGTTGTCTGGGCCAGTTGCTTTGTGCGGATTAATCCTCCTGAAGTTACTCCTTACTTCTGCTGAGGTCACGCTGAGATGTGTGTGTTGTATACTGTGATGTGATGTGATGTGTGCTGAGATGTGTGTGTGGTCGTTGGTAGTGCATGGCGGTGGTCGGGGGCATGGCTTCACTTCGACGAAGTGCTGGCTGGTCGCCATGATGTGATATTCACGGTGCGGGGTTCTGTGTGTGTGTGTGTGTGTGGGGGGGGGGGGGGGGGGGGGGGGCATTGGTGGCATGCTGGGGCTTCTCCGGGCCTGTGGTGTGGGGCTTTAGCGATGCATTGGTGCGCTGGGCCGGTCTTCCTCGGCTGCTGCTCCCTGCTGCTCTGGCCCCCGGCCTGGGGCCGGCTTGCCGTCACTGTTGGGCAGGTGGGGCGCATGGACAGCCCAACAGAGGCTCTGTCGGGCTGTCTCCGTGTGCCTGTTTGTCTCAGGTTGGGTTTTGGGTGCCCCCCCTCTCTTGAACCAGTTTTGGCCCCCCATTTGGTGGGTCGTGCTCCCCCCCCAGTGGTGTGCCCCCCTACCGCCGGTGCATTGGCGGCTCTCAGCAGCTGGGGCTGGGTGGTGGTGTGTGTGCAGGCCCGCCCTGGTGGCTGCCTGCGGGGGCCTGGGTGCCCTGGCTCTGTCGGGCCTCTGTTGGGGGGTGGTATGACCTCGGTACTCGGGGCTTGGTGTCCATGGCCGGATCCACTCTGGAGGGGCAGGTTGCCGGCGGGGCCTGTGGACTCGTCGCTACGGCCTCCTGGGGGTTTCTGCATTGTGGTTGCTGGGGGTCGCCCGGGGCTTCCCTTTGCTTCTCTCTCTGGGGGGTGCGGGTGTCCCTGTTGGGGGACTACCGGAGTTACGGGCTTGGGGGCCGCTGTGTGTCTGTGGTTCCGGGCTTCCCTGCGTTGCCTTTGTGTCCTACGTGGATGGGTTTGAGGGTCCCCACTTCCACTATTGAACATTTTTATGAGAAACCTTATAGTGACAACATGCTCACACAGGTGTTTAGATTCAGGTGTTTATCAGATACACACTCAGTTGGGTTGTGGTGGCCATCAAATATATATTGTATTACCAAGTAATGTATAAAATACTTTCTAATTATGTTATAACTATCATTATATATGTTGTTTGTTGTTGTGGTTTCTTGGTTTTGTCGTTTTTTTTCTCTCTCTTTCCGCAGGTCTAGAGGCCGACTTCAATGATGTTGATTTGTGTTCTCTTTATCCCTCTCTCTCTCCTCTATTCCTATCTCCTTCTTTACATTTTAACCCTTCTCTCACTTTTCTGCTTTGTAATCTTCTTTGTTTTCCGTCCATTACATCTGGAACAAACCCAAAGCATATTCTAATAAAATTTAATTTATATATCAAGTGGAGCATTAAGGCCAGCCATAATGCTTTGCTTGTGAAAGTAAATCTGTTGGGCATCACTTTGACACTCAGACAATAATTCTAAGGGTCACAATGCCGGACAGGACAGGGGAAAAAAAAAAAAAAGAAGCGAACTCCAGCGCGGTTTGAGTACAGTGTGAATGTAAACAGACCGAGCCCCGCTTCACAGGGTAAACAAACACGCATTTCTCTGACCTCATATGGAGCCGTCAGCTGCCTTGTGTGAAAAACAATATTCTCCATGGTCTTC
>NC_056512.1:13862536-13863323 GCF_014905685.2 Nematolebias whitei
AGGATCAGTAGGTCCTGATGGACACTGGTGGAGGATCAGTAGATCCTCATGAACTTTGGTGGAGGATCAGTAGGTCCTGATGAACACTGGTTGGGGATCAGTAGGGCCTGATGAACTTTGGTGGAGGATCAGTAGGTCCTGATGAACACTGGTGGAGGATCAGTAGGTCCTGATGAACACTGGTGGAGGATCAGTAGGTCCTGATGGACACTGGTGGAGGAGCAGTAGGTCCTGATGAACACTGGTGGAGGATCAGTAGGTCCTGATGGACAGTGGTGGAGGATCAGTAGGTCCTGATGGACACTGGTGGAGGATCAGTAGGTCCTGATGAACACTGGTGGAGGATCAGTAGGTCCTGATGGACACTGGTGGAGGATCAGTAGGTCCTGATGAACTTTGGTGGAGGATCAATAGGTCCTTATGAACTTTGGTGGAGGATCAGTAGGTCCTGATGAACACTGGTGGAGGATCAGTAGGTCCTGATGGACACTGGTGGAGGAGCAGTAGGTCCTGATGAACTTTGGTGGAGGATCAGTAGGTCCTGATGGACACTGGTGGAGGATCAGTAGGTCCTGATGGACACTGGTGGAGGATCAGTAGATCCTGGTGAACTTTGGTGGAGGATCAGTAGGTCCTGATGGACAGTGGTTGAGGAGCAGTAGGTCCTGATGAACATTGGTGGAGGATCAGTAGGTCCTGATGAATACTGGTGGAGGATCAGTGGGTCCTGATGAACACTAGTGGAGGATCAGTAGGTCCTGATGGACACTGGTGGAGGATCAGTAGG
>NC_056512.1:13863333-13869947 GCF_014905685.2 Nematolebias whitei
CACTGGTGGAGGATCAGTAGGTCCTGATGGACACTGGTGGAGGATCATTAGGTCCTGATGAACTTTGGTGGAGGATCAGTAGGTCCTGATGGACACTGGTGGAGAATCAGTAGGTCCTGATGGACACTGGTGGAGGATCAGTAGATCCTGATGAACTTTCGTGGAGGATCAGTAGGTCCTGATGAACACTGGTGGAGGATCAGTAGGTCCTGATGAACACTGGTAGAGGATCAGTAGGTCCTGATGGACACAGGTGGAGGATCAGTAAGTCCTGATGGACACTGGTGGAGGAGCAGTAGGTCCTGATGGACACTGGTGGAGGATCAGTAGGTCCTGATGGACACTGGTGGAGGATCAATAGGTCCTGATGAACACTGGTGGAGGATCAGTAGGTCCTGATGGACACTGGTGGAGGATCAGTAGGTCCTGATGAACACTGGTGGAGGACAATGTTCCTCAATTGTGCATGTGTTGAGAAACAGACATGCAGAAAATCATGTCAGCTCATGCTCAAACATCAGATGTGTGAAAAACCTTCCTGGAGTTAAAGCTGTAGAATAACAGTTTGTTTAAAATAAGGCAGAAACACTTTTTAATATTGCTAACAAAGTTCAACACTTGAAACTAACCCCAGGAGAAACCCTTGATGTGACTTCTCTTTTCACATGCATACCCATCTCTGAAGCAGTAGAAACCGTCAGAAAACAACTTCTACAAGACAAGGACTTAATCAACAGGACCAACTTCACCCCGGACCAGATCTGCACCCTGTTGGACCTCTGCCTCTCCACCACTTATTTCAAGTTCAATGACAGTTTTTACAGACAGAAGCACAGCTGTGCCATGGGATCTCCAGTGTCACCCATTGTTGCCAATCTCTACATGGAGGAAGTGGAACAGAGAGCCCTAAACTCCTATGAGGGAACTAAGCCAAGCCATTGGTTCCGTTATGTGGATGTCACCTGGGTCAAAATCCAAGCCAAGGAAATAGAAGCGTTCACCAGACACATTAACTCGGTCGATAACAACATCAAGTTCACCAGAGAGGATGCAAATGACAACAACTTGCCTTTTTTGGACTGTCTGGTTCAGATGGAGAGAGAGGACAGCCTCAACATTGAAGTGTACAGGAAACCAACCCACACAGACCAGTATCTTCTGTTTGACTCCCACCATCCACTGGAACACAAACTCTCTGTCATCAGAACTTTACAACATCGGGCCGAATGCGTCCCCACAAGGACAGAAGGGAAGGAAAAGGAACTGAAACACGTTCAAGAAGCTCTTCTAACATGTGGATATCCTAACTGGGCTTTTGTCAAGTCAGTGAGGAAATCTACAAAACACACCAATAAACAGAAAAAGGAGAACAACAGACGTAAAAACATTGTCATCCCTTATGTTGCTGGAGTATCAGAGAAATTCAGAAGGATCTTCAACAAACACAACATCCCAGTACATTTCAAACCCAGCAGGACTCTCAGACAGAGGCTGGTCCACCCTAAGGACAAGACACCCATACACAAACAGAGCGGTGTAGTGTATGCGGTCCAGTGCAGCGAGGACTGTCCAGACCTCTACATTGGAGAAACTAAACAGCCTCTTCACAGACGCATGACTCAACACAGGAGAGCCAGCTCTTCAGGACAAGACTCAGCTGTTCACCTCCATCTCACAGATAAGGGACACTCTTTTGAGGACCAAAATGTGCACATTTTGGACCGAGAACACAGATGGTTTGAGAGGGGGGTGAAGGAAGCAATTTATGTAAAAAGAGAAAAACCCTCTCTTAACAGAGGAGGAGGCCTCAGATTCCCACTTTCAAAAACCTATAATGCAACTTTAAAACAGATTCCCAGCCGGTTTTCACACCTGATGGGAACAAAGGGGCCTCGCCTGTGAATTAGAGGAACAAAGACCTACTGTTTTAGGTTTTAGGTTTTAGGTGTGAACTGCCAATATACATATATATGTGTGTGTGTGTGTCTTATGTGTGTGTGTGTCTTATCTCACTCAGCCTTATAACCTGTATCTTTCACTCTCTGCTCTTTGAATTGAGAAAGCTCCTCGGATGAGGAGCGAAACGTCTTCTGTTACAAATAGAGTCCAGTTGTTTTTGTATTGAAAGCTTTTTGAATTTACCCGCTTCTTCCATTTTTTTGGGTCACGGGGGTCGCTGGTGCCCATGTCCAGCAATCACTGTGTGAGGGGCGGGCTACACCCTGGACGGGTCGCAAGTCCATCACAGGGCCACAGAGCCAAACGAGACAAACAACCATTCACTCTCTCACTCACACCTAGGGACAATTTAGAGTTACCAACCAGCCTAACATGCATGTTTTTGCTCTGTGGGAGGAAACCGGAGTCCCTGGAGAAAACCCACGCATGCACGGAGAGAACATGCAAACTCCACCCAGAAGGCCCCTGGACCGGGGTTTGAACCAGGGACCTGTTCGCTGAGAGGCAGCAGCTCTACCAGTTGCGCCAACGTGCTGCCCTAATATTATTATATTATATTGTATTATTTATTATATTATACGGGGAGTGGTGGCGCAGAGGTTAGAGAAGGTGGGCCTGTGATCGGAAGATCACCGGTTCAAGCTCGAGTACCGACAACATCAAAAATGTGGGTGGGGTAGGTGAAGCACCCACACCTGCCCCCACCCTCATTCGTCCCACTTTGGGCCCTTGAGCAATGCCCTTAACCCCCACATCTGCTCCTCCGGGTGTCCTAGATAGCTGCTCTCTGCTCCACACAGAGGGCTGTGGTAGCTCGGTGGTCTGTGGTTGTCAGGAAGGACATCCGGCATAAAAACGTTCACCAAATCTTGGTGCGACTTAGTTCGCTGTGGCAACCCCTGAAGAAGGGAGCTGCCAAAAGAAGAAAAATAAATAAATAAATATTTTATGAATAAATACTTTAAATAAATATTTTATATATAATACAATACAACAATTTTCAGTCAGATCATCTGGACAGTTTCTTTGTTTTATGGGCTGAAACGTTTCACCTTCCATCCATCACTTTCTGTAAGTCAACATTTGAAATTAAAGGAAGAAAAAACAGAAAAAACCTAAAAGAAAATACAATTATATGATTTAAATAAGAGCAGCACGGTGGCGCAACTGGTAGAGCTGCTGCCTCTCAGCGAGCAGGTCCTTGGTTCAAACCCCGGTCCAGGGGCCTTTCTGGGTGGAGTTTGCATGTTCTCTCCGTGCATGCGTGGGTTTTCTCCGGGTACTCCGGTTTCCTCCCACAGTCCAAAAACATGCATGTTAGGCTGATTGGTAACTCTAAATTGTCCCTAGGTGTGAGTGAGAGAGTGAATGGTTGTTTGTCTCGTTTGTCTCTATGTGTCCCTGCGATGGACTTGCGACCCGTCCAGGGTGTACCCCGCCCCTCGCACAGTGATTGCTGGACATGGGCGCCAGCGACCCCCGTGACCCAAAATGGAATAAACGGGTAAAGATAATGGATGGATGGATGGATGGATTTAAATAAGACTCATTCATGATAGTCAAAACTACTGAACAGTTTTTCAGTATTTCGTAATTTTGACTTAATTCTTTTAATGTTTTGATTGAGGGGGACAAATATATTTTACTTATAAAAGAATGGTATTGTTGTTACTGCAGTTTTAAAAAACTGATTATCTTCTGTCCTCGAGTAGCAAAGCCAAGTTAAACTGATCCACAAGTTGTGCTGTATTCGTTTCTTTTTTTTTAAAGAATATAAACTATTTTAATTTTGAGTGGCTGCAGCATCATTAGTGATGTCTTATTTGTCTTTTAAAAAGTGTAGTGACTTGTTAGTAATTGAAGTTAGTGCATTGCTTTGTTTGTTTCTATCACATAAATTCAGATTAAACAAGTGTATGGAATGATTGAGTGTCTGTAAATACATGCAGAAATTGTATAGTGCATGTGGGTCATTTACTGGATTTACTACATGGCACTTGTGAAAATATACATTTGATAAGTCAAAATTATTAAATAAAAATTGAAATTATAAAAAAGAAAAATAGCAAGAAACTGATGAGTTAAAAAAAAAACTAAAGATCAGAAATATGATTTTAAATAATCATGTTCATAAAAGTTTGTACAGAATATTATTTAGATTTTATTTCACAATTTTGATTATTTCCTTAACTTTATTATCATATAATAGTGACACTTTTGTTTTACTTTTGAAAAGAAGCCACCTCACGTTAAAATTAAGATTTGTGATATGTTTGGTTCATTTTATGTCCCTCAAACTGCCTGTACAGTTTCTTTACAATTTATACTTTTGTTGGATGTAACTGGGACCCTGTGTACACAATTTCGTTCCACCACATGTACCACATGTGATGCAAATGACTAATAAAGAAACTTTGACGTTTGACTATAAGACTCTAGTAAAAAAAAAAAAGAAGGTCCACACTGTGTACTGTTGTATTAAGTGGATGAATTTTTTTTTTTTTTTTTTTTTTAGTTTTTGTATGATAGCAAATATCAAAATAAAGGTTTCACTGGTTGCAGCATAATTAGTGTTGTTTTCCCACTATAACTAACTTGGTATTAATAAAATTACTGAAGTATTTTGAAAAAAAAAATGTTTACAATTTTAAGTATTAGACTTTGCAATATAATTTTTTATGATTAATTCTAAGAGACAATCTGATGGTTAGAAGATGAGAATGACAGAAAGATTTATGTATTTTACAAAACAAATTGTATCACGGCCCTGTGATGGACTTGCGACCCGTCCAGGGTGTACCCCGCTCCTCGCACTGTGATTGCTGGACATGGGCACCGGCGACCCCCGTGACCCAAAAATGGAAGAAGCGGGTAAAAGATAATGGATGGATGGAAATTGTATCACAACTGTGAAAACAGTTTGTACTAGAATGTCATTTTTCAGTCAAATGGTTTATCTAAATAAACTAATACAAAAGTTGGCCCATCTAAACATTTTAGCTAAACTGAAATATATTAACACAACTTAACATTTGTTTAACAGATATAGATTTGTGAGTTCAAACAACTAAAGTAAATTGATAGAGATTTCTGAGTTGAAACTTCTCTTGTCTTTTCCCTCTTCAGGGTCTCCACAGCGAGTCATCCTCCTCCATCTCACTCTGTCCTCACTCCAACTACCTCCATGTCCTCTCTAACTGCATCCATAGATCTCCTCTTTGTCTTTTCCCTGGCAGTTGCGTTTCTAACATCCTTCTACCAATATACCCACTGTCCCTCCTCTGGACATGTCCAAACCATCTCAGTCTGGCCTCTCTAACTTTTCCTTTGACCTTTGCTGACACCCTTTTGTCACAAATCACTCCTGAAACTGTTCACTATCCACTCCATCCTGCCTGGACTCTCCTTTTCACCTCTACCACACTCTCCATTTTCCTGGACAGTGGACACCAAGTACTTAAAGTCCTGCACCTTTTGTGACCTCTGCTCCTTGTAGCCTCACTGTTCCACTGGCCTCCCTCTCATTCACATACACGTACTCTGTCGTTCATTCCTCTTCTTTCAAGTGCATACCTCCACCTCTCCAAGTTCTCTTCCACCTGTTTCCTGTTCTCACCACAGATCACAATGTCATCTGCAAACATCATAGTCCACGGTGATTTCTGCCTGACCTCATCTGTTAGTCAGTCCATCACCAGAGCAAACAAGAAGGGGCTCAGAGCCGATCCTTGATGCACTCCCCTCTCCACATTGAAGCCATCTGTCACTCCTACGGAACATCCCACCACTGTCCTGCTGTCCTCATGCAAGTCTAACATACTTCTCTGCCACTCCAGATTTCCTCATGCAATACCACACCTCCTCTCTTGGCACTCTGTCATATACTTTTTCTAAATCCACAAATACACAACGGAGTTCTTTCTGACCCTCTCTGTACTTCTCCATCAGCATCCTCAAAGCAAAGATGGCATCTGTGGTGCTCTTTCTTGGCATGAAACCATACTGCTGCTCACAAATAGTCACCTCTCGTCTAAGTCTAGCTTCCACCATTCTCTCCCAGATGTCCATTGTATTACTTCATTGTGTTCTGAAGCCCGCCCTCTCCCCGTCAACTTGACTGAGTCAGCCATGGCCCAAGTGGTTCAAAACATCAATTCATGCTCAATAATCCAGGTAAAAAATCCATCAAAGTTAAGTCCGGACAGTTTATTTTTGTTGAAATGTTTCATCTTTCAACCAAAAGACTTCATCTGTTAGAGAAGCCACAACAAACTCACTTTGATGTTTGAACCACTTTGGCCATAGCTGCCTCAGAGGAGTATACGGGGGAGAGGGCGGACTCCAGAAACCATCTTATCACCATCAAACTGGTTGGCACACTATGCGAGTTTGCTGCTTGTGGGAAAGAGTTTTTGTGGTTCCTCAGACTAATGAAGTCCTTTTGATGAAGAACGAATCGACTCAACAAAAAGAGAAAACGTCCAGATGACCGGACTTAACTTTGTTGGATAACAAATGAATATTCACCCATATTCAATTGTACAGATACTGAGCTCAAATTTGACGTTAGTAGCTGAGAGTCATCACCACCACATACTCCCAAGGGCTATCTGGTCACACGAGATATGTGATATATATATATATATATATATATA
>NC_056512.1:13870047-13877174 GCF_014905685.2 Nematolebias whitei
TGTCTTAATTCTTACATCAAGTATGCTTATCTTGAGAAAACACAGATAGAATACTCAATAACATCTGTAACAGGTGCTCAAGTTTAGATGGTGAAAACATCTGCCTTGTAAACAGGTGATCCTAGGGTCAAATCTTTGCAGTGCCTTTCTTACTTCCAAGTAAACAATTTCAAATTTGACTCTTTTTCAAAGTATCTAGGCTGAGTATTGAATTGTTCCGTATGTTGAGGGAGTATCAGAGAAACTGAGATGTTTATTTTCTAAACATAACGTCCCAGTGGCTTTTAAACCCCAAAATACATTACGGCAAAGACTGGTTCATCCCAAAGATCCAGTCCCCCGGCACAAACAGAGTAATATTGTGTATGCTGTTCAGTGTCAGGAGGGCTGTGATCAGTCTTACATCGGGGAAACTAAACAGCCACTGGCCAAAAGGATGGCCCAGCACAGAAGATCAACATCACCAGGCTAGGATTCTGTGGTCTACACTCATCTCCAGGCCAGCGGTTTTTTTTTTTTTTTTGAATGTCCAGAGGACCAGATTGAACTTTTTTGGATCAATCTTTTGTGTTTCAAGGTTGGCCAGATGTCAAGAGAAGTCTGCACTAAATTAAGAAGTTTTTTTTTAATTAAGAAGTTTGTAAAGAAAAATAAAGTGATAAAAATATCTTGCATTTATAATTTCATCTTGATGGCCAGAAAAAAATATTTACAAGGGCTATATTTGGCCCATGGGCCTTGAGTTTTAACACATGTGGCTGGATTTTACTATTATTTTTTTTTTTTTTTTTTACATATTGAAATGCCAGAACCACCTTATCATGAGCGAGTAGAATGAAGTGTTCCCACATGTTAGAATGACTTTTCTTCCTGGCTGGCTCCATAATGACAATCTCAACAACACAACAGCAAAAACGCACCCACTTTCCCAACACACTTCTCATAACCATTTGGTTGGTGAGCGCGGCCAAATCCAAAACTGTTTCAACCAGTCAGCTGTCAGAATCGCGACGAGGCAGTGCCAGAGAATCAGCTGACTGGGCCGCGAACCAGTCACGTGATTCATTCCAACAACAAACAGTTTGTGTTTCAGACGTCACGTGTCACAGAGTTCATTCAACCATTACGTTTACAGGAATTGCTTCTTGTGTCGGAGTGTCAGACGGAGGTCAGTGCTTGAAACGAGCTGCTCGGTTCTGTGTTTCATGTGTCTGCTCACCATATATCGCTGGGCTTCCTTCGAAGAAGTTCCCAGTGAGAAGCGGTGGCTGGCTGGAGGTGGATTGGAGATGGCAGAAGGAAGTGACAGGTCAGAAAGCGAACTGGGCGGTATGGAAATAGGGGCGGGAGATTTGAAGAATGGGATATTGTTTGGAAAAATAAGTGGAAGAAGAATTTCAATAGTAAATCAGATGACAGCGATAGCATCAGAGAAGAGTTGTCAAAGAGAACAAGAGAAGAACATAACGTAATCCTCAAACGAAAATGAGTACAATGCTCTCTAATTAATGATGGCCTCGTCAGGGTTGTTGTCATCGGAATCCCAGTAAATGTATCAACAGATAAATTCCAAGCAAACATTACTAATGCTAAAGTAAAGGAAGCCAAAAGCATGAAAAGAGATGGAATCAAATGTGACAGCCTATCAATGCTAATTACCTTTGAAGGAAACAAACTCCCAGAGAAAATATATGTAGGCTACATGTGTTATGATGTTAGGTTGTATATTCCACCACCGCTGAGATGCTTTAAATGTCAGAGGTTTGGACATGTCGCAGCAGCTTGTAAAGGAAGGCAAAGGTGTGGAAGGTGTGGTGGAGAACATGAATATGGAAAATGTGAGGAAGGGGCTAAATTGAAATATTGTAACTGAGGTGGCGAACACAGCTCAGCATACAGAGGATGTGAAGTGAGTAAAAGGGCAGCAGAGATACAGAGAGTTAAAGTTACACAAGGAATCAGTTATGCCGAGGTCATTAAGAAGGTTCTAGACACCTTAAAAGTTACAGAACAAAATAAAACCCCAATCATTGAACCCAGGAGATGTGAAGGATGTAATCTGGTATGGAAAGAAACCATGATTGTTAACAAAAATGATTTTGTACTGTTTATGGCAGAAATAATTAACTGTTCTGCTCAATCCAAAAGCTGAAATGAAAAGATAAAGATAATAGTTAGATCTGCTGTTCTTAAAAATAGATGGGCTGCAATGGAAAACAATCAAAAACACACTTGATGATCAATCTCAATCCTCTCAGACCTTAGCTGAACATTCACAATAATCCTAAAATTGTTTCAGTGGAATGCAAGAAACCTAGTATAATATGTATGCAGTGATCCCTCGCGCGGTTCACCTTTCACGGTCTCACTGCTTCACGGATTTGCATCGTGCATTGTGTTCTGCATTCTGATTGGCTAAACAGTCTCTCCAGTACAGTAGTTATTTGTAAAAAACTTTTATACGGTACTTTTATTTGTTAAACAAATGCTTGGGCCTGTAAAAATGTTGTGTTCTTTGGTTTGAATGTATACATCAGAAACTAAAAGAGAAATCAGAACAATGCCCAGTATGGAGTACTGTTCAAAACTATTTTGAAGAACATTTCACTGATGATATTATTTTATTTACAGATGGTTCTAAAGATCCTGAAACAGGGAGGGCAGGTTCAGCAGTTTACATCCCAGCAAAGGACATCTGTATAAAAAAGAGAGCATCAGATCATATGTCAGTTTACTCAACAGAACTCTTAGCAATATTGTTGTTGCTGCAGTGGATAGGGAAGAATGAAGTAAGAAACATTGTTATTGCATCTGACAGCATTTCATCACTCAATAGTATTGTGTAGCGATATGAAGGATGTGAGATGGAGGAAGAAGGGTGACACTTTCCCCTCTCCCCTTCACTACATTTATTTTATTTGTTTAGCTCTCGTTAAAGTGGGGCACCAGCTGGTCAGTTTACTGATGTAGTATGAACATATGCTGTCATATATTCATTGATAAAACGGATTCTTTCATTTTTCTGGACTGTATAATAATGTGCATCTGAATTTAATGAAATGTGACGTGAGACGTTAATTATCTTTGACTCACCAACGACAGTGGGTCATTTATTAACAGAATCAAGTTTAACACATCACACATTTACATTAATTGGCAAAAATTGAAAATAACGACAGCTTATTAATCAGTTTTTACAGGAAGTAAACAATACGGCGATTGTTTTCTCACTTCCAGCAGTACAACAGACATTAACCACACGGCGGTGATTGAAAAACTTTGCTTCAGACATTTCTAAAAATATCTGTAATGATTTTTAGCAGATAGAAGAATTTTAAAGATGGGAAATGAAGTTTAAGTTGAGAGAGATGTGTGAGGAAATTTGTCTGTTTTAACCAGGACAGCACGCTCCTTTGGACCAGCTTAACCCAACGGTACACTTTGATTGAAGATCGACTTTTTACCTTTCTGAAGATATGTCAGTTCCGGCGTAAAGTTCCACTTCAAGCCACTTTTCAGCGTCTCCGTAAGGACAGTAGGGAACCGTTCGGAGTCGTGAGATCATCCAGAACAGACTTCATAATTCCACTGAACTTCTCTCGTCCAGCTTAGTCGCAGATGCAATGAGCATGCTGCATTCCAGCATTCTGCATTCTGGAACTGCTGAGTTTCAGAACTGCAGAACTGCTCGAGCTCCTGCAGAACTTCTTCATCTACGGACTCCAACTAGGTTGAACTAGGAAGTACCGACATTTTAGAGAGCTCTATTTGCGGTTCATTTGGGAGTTTCTGATTGGTCGATGGACCAAAACAGAGGTGTGTTTTGTGATGTAAGGTGTTATGAAAAGTCAAGGAAAAAGATTAAGATTGTTTAAGAACAGACAGAAGATATTATGAAGAACTTCAGACTTCGTGGAGTCAATTCTCTAGTATCTTGCTGTAAAAGTTAAACATGACATTTCTTTTTCAGTAAACTTGCAGTTGACCGAAACTTGAACTTTGACCAACTTACACACTTGCTCATTGAAGACAGAAAATCAGACAATGCATCATTAACCTGATTTCTTCTTTGAATGAGGATTAAAAATCGTTATTACTGTTTCACAGTTGATTTAAAAATGAGTAGTTCACTTCAACATGTAAACATTGTTTGAACTAACACAATTTGATTATCAAACATTTGTAAAATAGTAATGATAATCGAAAGTAGTCTTCTTTCACTTGATTAATTTAAGAAAGAAAGTCTCAGGATGGGTCAACCTGTATTTCTGGATTCAAATCAATGAAATGACAGTTTCTGTCCCATAAGGTGCCTAAGGTCAAGGTTTTGACATCAGGCCTAGTTCACTACACTGACCAACAACAACTTTATTAATATATTCACCCTTTAATGATCAGAATCAGTCACTGAAGTAGAATCCGTTAATTACAGGGAGTTCTATACCAGAACCAATGAATATTCATCCGAATGAAGAGACCAAAGTGTCTTTGAAATTTTATTACAAAAATAATCAAACTAAAAATCAACAACAATAATAAACAAACAATAATAATGAATCAATCAAGGCTTAATTCTCTTATCTAAGGCTAAATTGTGTTAGGATTTGTGTCAGGAGCGAACCCAGAGTGCAGAACAGGGACTCAACTCGGCAGATATACAAAAATAGGCTTTTAATGATAAACGAAAAGTACAAAATAAACAAGCTGACGGGGCAGCAAAACTTACACGAACAAGGAAGGAGGCACGGGGAACTCAGGAGACATGAGAGACATGGGGAACTCGAGGGACCAGGAAGACTCAGGGAAAGACTCAGGAGACCCAAGGAAGAGTACCCAATGAAGACGACCCGACCAAGAACAAGACAGAATAGGACGGCTTAAATACAGGGACAAGACGAGACGTGATAACAAACAGCTGGGACGAGACACAGGTGGCAACAATGGAAACTAATGAGGAAGCACGAGGGAAACCGACACAAACCGGGCCACAGAAAAGTACCATCCTTACAAATTGACTCTTTGAGCAGGAATTATTTCAGTTTTATATGTGCATGAATTTAGACAAAGTTTGAATGTTTTAATAAATAGTTTACTCTGGATTTTGGTTGAAAGAAGTTATTTAATCTGATCAGATAAAGTCATTTATCATCACTGCAAGCAGGAAATGCTTTACCAAGTTGCATCAGCTTAAAATAGCATAACCAGACCAAGAGTTGCATCATGTCACCAGGTTTCTGCTCCTTACTGGGTCAGTGTTGAAGGCACCACTCGCCTTTCTGGGGTTCTCTGGTGGATCTGACCAGAGACACCATGAAGAGGACTCGCCGGGAACTGCCCAAGGTAGCTGACCGTCACTGTGACAGCTTCAGGGGTCTGTGAGGGCAACAGCTGATGAGAAGGTGCAGCGTCCATCGCAAACTTAGTCAGACTGTAGCTGACTCTGTGTCCAAGGACGAGAAATGTGTAGCAAAACATCAGACATCATTGAAGTCAGAGGTAACTTTAAAGAACATGATTCATGGTGAGTCTGGAAGATGAGTAAGGGTCAGGGGTCATAATTAGAGCAGTGCAGCTTCATGCTACAATTGCAACAGGTAAATCAATCCAGAAAGATATCATCAATGAAATTTTTATTACAATGTATATAATAGAAAATAAAGGCACAAAAATACAATTCCTTTGGGTTCCAGCACATGTCAGTGTGGAGCGAAATGAAATGACAGACACGCTGGCTAAACAAGCAATCAAGAGAAAGTCCATAGAACTACAAGTCCCACTTTGCAAATCAGAAATCAAACCATTCATCAAGAAATATACACAAACAGTATGGCAAGAGCACTGGGATCTACAGGAAACGGGAAGGCATTTATACAGCATACAAAACACGTTGGGTTAGGAAGGACAAGAAAATGGAATACAAAAGTAGAAATGATCAGTCTTACATCGGGGAAACAAAACAGCCACTGGCCAAAAGGATGGCCTAGCACAGAAGATCAACATCATCAGGCCAGGACTCTGCGGTCTACACTCATCTCCAGGCCAGTGGTCACTCTTTCAGGGATGAAGATGTGCACATCCTGGATAGAGAGGAACGATGGTTTGAGAGAGGAGTAAAGGAGGCCATCTTTGTGAAAAAAAATCGTCCATCGTTAAACAGGGGTGGAGACCTACATGTTCAATTGTCCCCCTCTTACAATGCTGTGATTGCTAGTATCACTCAGCCCTCTGTGAATAGTAAACAGCCATCAGTGTGCTTATGATCCATTGTTAGGCTGATGGTCCTTCTTGAGCATGTGATCAGCTGGTTTTGGTTGTCAGCAGCAAAACTGGTTGATCCACTCTGAGAAGGTGCTATTTAAGAGGCTGAGCTGAATACAGCTCCTCAGACTGAGGAAGTCTCTCGGATGAGAGACGAAACGGTTCTACATTTTTTTATTGTTTTGCTTTGTTTTGTTTTTTTGAATGTCCAGAGGACCAGATTTAACTTTTTTAGATTTTTCTACCTGGATTATTGAGCATGCATCAGGATATACTTTACATTAAATAGGTAACTATTGTCATGGCTTATAAGAACCACATTGGTGTTTAATACAGCTGAAGCAGTGCCTTAGTTCAAAAAGATTTATTGGACAACGGATTACAAGTATTCAGAAGCTCAAAGATACAAATACAATGTATGCATACATGGGCATTTCTCAGACAGACCTGTATCATGGCAATCCTCCAGCAAATGCAACGACTTCTGTCCTGACTCTTTCCCTTATTTTACAGAGACTGCTTCTGATTGGTTTAAACACCCCGTTGTCATGGTTACGGGGCTCCTCGGCCTTGGAGGTCACATACCAAAAAGATAAGGTTTTATGGTCCTTTGTTAGTTGAAACTTTCCCTTGAGCTGAACACACTTGTTAAACGATTAAATGCTACTTTCTATTATCTTTACTAATTAGTTTAGTCAGCTATATTAAGTTCTATTATCTTTACTGATTATGTTTAAGCAAACTACATTGAAATGTGTTCAGAGACTCTTAGCGTCTCTCATCTTGTGTGTGTGCGTGTCAGTCCCTGTGTGTGTGTGTGATTGTGTGTGTGTGTGTGTGTGTGTGTGTGTGTGTGTGTGTGTGTGTGT
>NC_056512.1:13877184-13911875 GCF_014905685.2 Nematolebias whitei
GTGTGTGTGTGTGTGTGTGTGTGTGTGTGTGTGTGTGTGTGTGTGTGAGTGAGAACTTCTAATAGATTATATTTAAGCAAACTACCTGAAGTTAATATTCTATTTAACTAAGTAATTCTAATCAAAGTAACTGATTAATATTTAAATGATTGTAAGGTAATTAAAAACCTTCAAAGAATGACACACTCATTTTATAACATGAAATTTTCACGCTTGATTAAAATAATAATAAAAGATAAAACCTGAAATCCAACACCATCTAACAGGAAACTGCACACACTGTAACCATCCAGAGACAGTAGAACATGTACTGCTGCACTGCAATAAATACAATATCCAAAGGAATCATCTATTTCAGTCATTAACAAAGGAAAACCGTCAGGACTTCACATTAGCTGGGCTCTTGGAAGATAATTCACCTAACACGTACAACAAAATTATTTCATTCATAAAGTCAATTAGCTTGTTTAGTCAATCAATTGTTGTTTTCAACCAGTTTGACACGACAGTCAACAAGGAAGAGGGCCGGCAATGGAGGAGGGGGCGTACCAAAGAGACCATCTTATCACCATCAAAATTGGTTTGTTCCACTTTGGAGTAAGACGTTGGGGCAAGAATCAGTTTTGTGTTGTGTTTCCTTGACTGATGAAGCCTTCCAGATCGAAGGCGAAATGTTTCAGAAAAAAAAAAAAAAAAAAAGAAACTGTCCAGATGACCTGACTGAAACATGTTGGGTTTTATACCTGGATTATTGAGCATGGACTTTGTTGTTTAGTTAATCTAGTTTGTTTGCCCCCCTGTCTAGTACAAGTAGGAATCGCTGCACGCAAATTCGGAAGGCGTATCTGGGGGGCCACATCTGATCGGACGAGGCATATCTGGGGGTGGTCATGTCTGATTGGACTATAGGAAAAGGGGCGTGTCTGTCCGGACACATCTGATTGGACGATAGGAAAATGGGCGTGTCTGGCAGGCCACATCTGATTGTACGATAGAAAAAAATGCTGAACGAAAAAGCCGTTTGTGTTAACCACTGACATATTATGTCTAAAAACAAGGCGTTATTGACTGTGTTAAACACAGGCATCTTATGTCTATGGTGTTAACCGGTTCGACATTAGCGACGTCTCGGTTCGACATTAGCGGCATCTCCATATTTTCTCTTTCCGCCTCTTTTAACACAGAACTTCTGGTTACATTTCAAAATAAAAGCAAAATAACTGGGTAGTGCTAAAAAAAAAAAATTAATATCTAAAATAGGGCGGCTGTGGCTGAGTGGTTAGAGCAGTCGTCCTCCAATGCGAGAGTTGCGGGTTCGAATTCACCAGCAGTCACATGTCGAAGTGTCCCTGGGCAAGACAATGAACCCCTCGTTGCCTACGATGTGTGTCCCATCAGTGTATGAATGTGATCTAAAGCTCTGATTAGTCTCATTAGAATGATTTGTTCAATTAGATTTGTAGAAATCTAGTAAAGTGCTGTATGAATGGGTAAATGAGGACACAGATTGTAGTGTAAAGAGCTTTGAGTATATTGAAATAAGGTAGAAAGGCGCTATATAAGTATAGTCCATTTAATACCTAGCCATAACATTAAAAAACAAAATCCATTTTGGTTGTTGAAAAATGTGAAAATAGTTACAATCGATTCACAAAGAAAGAAAAATGAATTAACCAAAAATAATAATGATACTTAAACTGGCCTTGGGACAAAGTATGTTTCCTTTAACTTCACATTTTCTTGTTCAACTTTTAAAGCAGTCACTGCAGATGAGTGATTGTCAGTTTCTGCAAATGGAGCAGACCTGTATTTCTGCTTACTGGTTAACTTCCTCAGCTGTCTCACATTTTAAGAGTCAGTCCTACTCCATGTTTCAGCTCCTTTCATAGATCAGACCTCATAGAAGAGCACTTCTAAAAAGAAAATATTGTTCTATTTCGTATAGGCTTCGCCCTTTAAGGCTGTCGCTGGTGGGTTTTATCCCGTCATGCAAAGTATTACACTGAAAAGTTTAGTCCACGCCCACCTGCTGTGTGGGCCCCACCCGGTCCGTATAAATTACGTTAAGAGCGGGTAATCAGCTTTTTTCTTCAGCAAGCTAATAGCACTGACCTTCAACAAGATGTCCAGCTCCAACACCATCCGCCTGTGTCCGTCCTGCAAGATCGGCTACTTGCTAAGTTTTGACCAGCACGACACCTGTGAAGGATGCCTGGGTCCCCGCCACGTTGCCCGCGACTCCTCCTGCCACCTCTGTAACCTCCTTCCTCCGGAGGAAAGGCAGAGGAAAGCAGCCTTGTTTAAGGCTAACGTTGAGGACTGCCTGTCCGTGGAGGGAGACTGTTCACAGGACGATGCGATCGACTTATTCAACGCCGGAATCGAATCGGATGGTTCCTCTGGGACAGGCGACGTCAGCAGCAGCCCCGATGCTCGTTCCCTCCCGTAGAGCGTAGTGTTGGAACAAGGGGGGCCGAGCGGATGCTCAACCCCTCCGGGTTTTCCGGCCTCAATGGCCACATCGCTCCCTGCCATCGGTGCCCTCCTCTCGGAGCTGCCCGACGTTAGGGACTTTCCGTCCCCCCCCCCCCCCACCCCCCCCCCCCCCCCACCCCCCCCCCCCCCCCCGCCCCCCCGCCCCCTCCCCCCCCACCCCCCCGCGGGGGGGTACCGAAGGAAAGTTCCCCCCCCCCCCCCCCCCAGATCGGATGATCTAGCAGGAAGGTTTGGCTCCACTCCGGCTCGCCGTCCTGATCCCATCTGGCCTCATTTTCCAGCTGGAACGAGGCTGCGGCCGGTCCTGGTAAATTAAGAGCGCCCATCTTCACTTTTGCTCCCATCACCAGAGTGGAGGGGTTCACCGAGCGGAACTTTCCTTCGGTACCCCCCCGGAGCCAAGCCTGGAGGAAGCTTTCGGAGCGAAGCTGTCCAGGTTGGAGCAGCGTCCCGTCCCTCCTGGGAAACGTGACCAGACAGTGGCTACGCTCTCCAATCGAGCTCACCAGTGTGCGTTTCAGGCAGTCGCAGCAAACAACAACGTGGCGCTGTTGGCGTACAGCGTGTCCAAGAGGCTGGAGACCGCAAATCTGCCTGAGGAGATGAAGAGCTCCCTTTGCAAGGCATCTGACATCATCCTCAACATGTGCGCCTATTCTGCAGTCTGCCTGTCCCGAATGGCAGCGTGGATGATGATGATTCAGAGATCCACCTGGCTCCATCATTCCCCCTCTCTGCCGGAAAAACTGCACAAAGACCTGATGGAGGGCCCCATCACATCGGACGCGCTGTTCGGGAGCAGATTCAAGGCCATGCTGGAAAACTCGAAAAAGTCAGAGGTGTCAGAGACTGTGCGCCACCTCATCAAGCCGCGCGTCTCATCCCACCCCCCAGCCTGCTGGAAGGATCGTCGTGAGGAGAGACAGCAACAACGACGTTCCATGGCCGCAGCAGCGTCGTCTCGCTCTGCTCCACCACCAGCCCCGCCCGTCAGAGACCAGCCCTCTTCATCCCGGCAACCGGCAGTTCAGCCTTTTCCCACAGATCGCCAACAGGCGGCGCCCTGGGCCAACAAATCGCAGAACTCATGGGGGAAAAGATTCAAAAAATGATGGTCTGCGGAGGGTGTGTGTAAAAATGACACGAGTGTTGAAATAAAACATGAACATCATTCAATGATTAAAGTGTCTGTTTTTAGCCAGTCTGTAAGTTCAGATGAACTCACAGCGGCTGCGCATACATCCTCCACACAAAACGAACCGGTGTCCTTAAAAAAAGGGTTTTCAGAATCACCGTTGCTCCAAAACAAGACGAGACGCTCGCATGACACAACAGTCGTAAGCGAAATAACTCGTTTTCAGCCCGAGCGGCACACTCCTCATCGAAACGGTGTCAAACGCGCACTCTCGCAACGCGAGCAGCCTTCTCCCAAATGGCGCTGCATCGATGAAGGCGCGCACACAGCTCCCCAGCGTTCACCGGCTTGCATCGGCATAAATGTGAGACCGCAGAACAGGTCCGGTGGGAGACCTAGCTCTCAGCAAGAGCGGCAGTCGCCTTACCGAAGCAAACGCGTGCTTCCGTGGCTCTTGCAGCCTTCACTCAAACGGCACGGCGTTGATGAAGGCGCGCTCACCGCTTCTCAGCGCTCGCCCGCTCACGTCAGCATAAATGTGAGACTGCTCAACGAGCACGGTAACGAACCTCGCTCTCAGCAGGAGCGGCGCACGCCCCACCGAAGCAAACACATGCTCTTTTGGTGTTTGCAGCCTTCACTCAAACGGTACGGCGTTGATGAAGGTGCGCTCACCGTTCCTCAGCGCTCCCCCGCTCATGTCAGCATAAATGTGAGACCGCAGAGCGGGCCCAGTGAAGGACCTCGCTCTCGACAGGAGCGACACACGTCTCACCGCAGTGGCATCAAATGCGCGCTCCCGCGGCGTCAACAGTTTTCACACGCCTCTCTTCAATACACGCCGGTCTACATAGACATGAATGTGGACCTGCAGCCCAAGCGCAGCACAGAGGCGCGCTCAGAGCCCTTTCGAGGAAGCCTCGCCTTAGGTCACGCGGAACACATTCCTGCGGCACATAACGGCGGTCGAGGCGGTGGACTGGCTGACATCCGTAGAAAACATGACGCATCACCTAAACGTGCGCCCACTCCACAAACGTTACGCGGAGTGGTTAGGAACATGCTTGCCAGACAGATGGATGACCAGGTTGTTAAGCAGGGGTTACATGCTGCAATATGCAGCCTGACCCTCTCCGTTCGGAGGAGCTTTAGAGATGGTCCTGTCATCACCAGACTAGGTCTCATCCCTAAATGCAGAAGTCCAAGAACTTCTGGTAAAAGAGGTGATCTCCAGGGTTCCCGACGGAGAGGAAAACACAGGTTTTTACTCACGTTACTTCCTGGTTCCAAAACAGACCGGAGGAACGAGACCGATTTTGGACCTGTCAATTTTCAACAAGGCGATCATGGACAGACCGTTTCACATGTTGACAACCAGACAACTGTTGGACAACATCCAGAGAAACGACTGGTTTATTTCCATCGATCTGAAAGACGCCTACTTTCACATACCGATCATCCCAAAACACAGAAAATTTCTGCGCTTCTTCTTTCAAGGGATGTAGTACCAGTACAACAGGCTGCCGTTCGGGTATTCCCTCGTGCCTCGTACGTTCTCAAAGTGTGTGGAGACGGCCCTGCAACCATTACACAGAGCAGGGATGAGAGGTTTTTTTTTTTACCTAGCCGACCTGTTGCTGCTGTCACGCTCCAGACGGGAAGCAGCGATGCAGGCTCAGGTGTTGACATCACACCTGTTAAATCGAGAAGGGGTTCTCTGCAGACCAAAAGTGGGCGTTTCTGGCAAATAGGCGTTTGTAGGCGGCAAACACTGATTGGCTAACAGTATTTAATAGGCATTTGTGGGTGGCGAACACTGATTGGCTATGGGTAACCCTCAAAGTCACAAGGATTATTGATGAGGTAACGTGTCTTTGCAATGTTTGAAAAAGAAATATGATTTATTGTACTTATAAAGTATGTTATGTTTTCACTTATGCATATTATTGAAGTACGTTTATTGTAGGTCATGATAGTTTTGACCGTTCTCTCGTTGTTGTGCTTTAGAAGTTTAGCTCATCTGAAAACATGGTGGGGAATTCCCATGCAGGTAACACACGGAGGTAAAGTGAGCCTCCACTCGGCTCCGGCAGCCCTCACTGGCTTAATTGTGCACGTTTACAACAACTGTGTGTTGCTTTTCAAAATAAAAGCTGAAAATAAAAGTTCCTAATACTTGGAAAAATAAATATTTTAAAGATGTGTATAACTGAAAAATATGAAAAACAAATAAATAAAAGTTGTTATTAGCTGAAAAATAAATAAATAAAAGCTGTTAATTATATCTATGTCTTTCTGCCATGTCAGGAACCACTCTCACTTCAGGTTGACTCTAGAAGACCCCAAGATGTTGCTCAACAATTTTAACCAACATCTGATGTTGACTTTCAAAATAAACGAAGAAGCCTGAAGAATTTCAGGCTGAGCACAGAAAGCCTTATGTAATGTCTGTCTGCTTCAGCTGTGGAGAAGAATTTAAAGATTGTGGTGCAGGTTTCTGGGGCAGTGGCAAAAGAGGAGAGCTGAGGACCTTCTACAGTGAAGCCATTACTCCTGGGTACTGCAGCCACTTTTGTGCCATGGATGCAGAGTTAGTAGTCCAGCTTTTGTACTGTGATGTCCACACATTACAATAAGTAACAACTAGCAACACCCTAACTGTACTATGTTTTGTGTTTCTAACAGATGTTACGATGACTTCTAAAAATGGATGTCCCAATAAACACAATAAAAAAATTCAATGATACATCAAATGTTGTCTGAGTATGTTTTAAAGTAATAACAAATGTGAAATCTGTAAAACAAAGAGAATTCCTGAATCTGTCTTGTGTGCTTTGATGTGTACATAAGTTTATTGGAGGTCCTGAATCAACTTTTCTGAGAACACAAAAAATTTTATTTTACCTTTGGCCAAGATGTCAGTTTGAAATCAGGCTGCTTACTGCAAAACCAAGAGGTTTTTTAAGACGGTCTTCATTTGTATTGTTTTGTCGACTAAGCTAAATTTAATTTCTAAAGTATGGATAAATCTGATCTCATCATGCAGCATAAGCAACTGGGTATAGGTGTGAGGGCCAAAAGTCTGGTTATGTACTGACTTCTAAATGTGCTTGTTTTCTACTTTTATGTTTTTTTTTTATTATTATTTTTGCTGCTCCTTTCTGTAATGTGGGCAAATCTGAAACATTGTCACATGAACAAATGCAATAAAACTGTCTCTTTAAGTAAGTTACATCAGCTCTTTTTTAAAACTGAAGGTTTTTAAGAAACAGCATTAAATCTACTGTCAAACACAAGAAGATTCTCTTTTGTTCCTGGTTGTAGGCTGCACCTGACACAGGTTGGCTTGAGTGTGGTCTGGGTAAAATGAAATATAAAGCATCAGAAGCGAAACCTGCTCCCATTTGTCCAAAAAGTCTGGTCTCAATTAAAGATCATGAGTCCTATGACGAGATAATGGCCCAAAACAAAAGCTAAAAACAAAATTTGCACTTTAGAAGTTCTCTTCTATAAGGTCTGATCTGTGAAAGGAACTGAAACATGGAGTAGGGTTGACCTTTAAAATGTGAGACAGCTGAGGAAGTTAACCAGTAAACAGAAATACCTGCTCCAGTTGCAGAAATCTTACAGAAACTGACAATCACTCATCTGTAGTGACTGCAGGTTGAACAAGAAAATGTGAAGTTAAAGGAAACATCCTTTGTCCCAAGGCCAGTTTAAGTATCATTAATATTTTTTCTTTCTTTATGAATCGATTGTAACTTTTTTCACATTTTTCAAAAACCAAAATGGAATTTGTTTTTTAATGTTACGGCTAGGTATTAAAAAAACTAACATTTAGCCCTCTCCACTACTCAGTTATGTTGCTCTTGTTTTCAAATGTAACCAGAAGTTCTGTGTTAAGAGAGGCGGTAAAAGAAGCTATAGAGACGCGGCTAATGTCGAACCGGTTAACACCATAGACATAATATGGCTGTGGTTAACACAATCTGCCAATAACACCTTCTTTTTAGACATAATCATGTGGCTGTGGTTACGGCATTTTATTGTTCAGCCTTTTTTTCTATCGTCCAATCAGATGTGGCCAGACAGATACGCCCATTTTTCTATCGTCCAATCAGATGTGGCCAGCCAGACACGCCCATTTTCCTATAGTCCAATCATATATGACCGCCCAGATACGCCCATTTTCCTATAGTCCAATCAGATATGACCGCCCAGATACGCCTTCCGAATTTGGCTGCAGAGATACCTACTTAGTTAAATCTGGGCTTCGCCATAAATTGGAAAAAAAAGCTCGATTCTCCCAGCCCAGGCAATTGTTTATCTGGGAGTGGAGCTAAACTTGACCACCATGAGGGCTCGTTTATCACAGACGAGAATCAACGCTCTAAGAGTCCAGCTCCGCCACGTAGGACCGGGCAGAGTAGTAACAGCTGTTTCTGTCATGAAGCTGTTAGGAACGATGTCGTCAGCTCACATAGTGGTCCCGCTGGGTTTACTACACATGAGACGCCTCCAGAGATGGTTTGCTCGTCTGCGCGTGGATCCGGTAAAGCAAAAGAGACGGATGATCACTGTTCCTCCCTCCATGAGAACAGACCTCCGACACTGGGAAAACACCCTGGTTTTGTCGGAGGGAGTGCCCGTCAGCAGACCCACGTCACACGTGTCAGTCTTCACAGACGTGTCGTTGTCAGGTTGGGGGGGACATGCCTATCTTGAGCTGTAGGGGCGCTGTGGCCCAATCACACAACAGCTCATATAAATGTTCTGGAGTGTTGCACGGTTCTGAACGTGATTCAACACTTTGCTCCTGTGCTGCAGAATCAACACGTTTTGATTTACACAGACAACAAGGTTACTGCTGCTTACATAAACCGGCAGGGGGGGGGGGGGGTGCGCTCAGCCCAAATGTTACACATTACGAGAAAACTACTGTGTTGGACACACCAAAATCTGCTCTCCATCAGAGCAGTGTACATCCCTGATGTTCTAAACAAAGGGGCAGATGTGATGTCCAGGGACGGTCCACGTCACGGGGACTGGACCCTCCACCCAGATCTGATGGCCCAGACGTGGCAGAAATTTGGCAAAGCAGCTGTGAACCTGTTTGAGACACAAGAAAACGCTCAGTGTCAACTATGGTTCTCACTGAGTCCACGAGACGAACCACCACTGGGGGTGGACGCATTTGCTCACAACCCATGGCCCAAAACGCTTCTTTACGCGTTTCCCCCAACTCCTCTGATATTACGGTTTTTGAACTGAGTTCCGGAGGAGGGATTGACAGCTCTCCTGGTGGCTCCCGAGCGCGTGAACGCACCATGGTTCCCAGTTCTACGACGTCTGCTATCGGGGCGCCCGTGGAAACTGCCGTGGAGGGAGGACGCTCTCCTCCAGGCGGGAGGAGCGATCAGGAGTTACCCAGAAATAGGCCAGCACCTGTGGGTCTGGCCACTGAGCGGATCTGCTTAGAGCGGATGGGTCTCCCGCAAGATGTAGTGCGCACAATTCAGGATTCACGTGCTACATCCACCATAGCACTATACACATCAAAGTGGACAGCTTTTCAGCGCTGGCGCACAGAGAAAGGTGTAGAGGCCACCTCATGTCCACTAGGCGACGTGCTGGCTTTTCTGCAGCAGCTGATGGACAAAAATTTGGCGTTCAGCACGATTAAAACGTACACTACAGCCATCTCTTCCTGTCACAAAGGTTTCAGGGACAGAACAGCTTTTAATCATCCGCTGATTAAGCGTTTTCTAAAATGTGTACAGAGACGCAGGCCTGTTTCACGCCCACTTGTTCCACAGTGGGATTTAACGCTGGTCCTGCGAGCCCTGATCAAAGCTCCATTTGAGCCTCTGGATCAGGTTCCAATTAAATTCTTGTCCCTTAAAACAGCCCTGCTGCTGGCTTTAACATCCGCTAAGAGGGTGAGTGATTTATCTGCCCTCTCTGTCGCTCCGTCATGTCACAGAATTCAGGCTGACGGCAGCTCAGCTGATCTAAGACCAAATCCAGCTTTTATGCCTAAAAACATCACGAGCTCTTTTAAATCAAGAACAATATCGTTGGAGGGGTTTTTCTCTCCCCACCACAAATCAGAAGAAGAAACACCTTTCCATCTTCTTAGTCCTGTGCGGGCGTTTACTTGTTACATAGCGCGCACAGCTGCAATGCGTCAAACTCAACATTTGTTTGTGCATTATAGAGATGCATCTGCAGGTTGCCCGTTATCCACCCAGCGCTTGTCACACTGGCTGTGTTAGGCCTTTTCTGAAGCCTACAGAGCATCAGATTTCGAGCCTCCTGTCAGCCTCAGAGCACACTCGACCAGGGGTATCGCATCTTCGACTGCTTTGCATAATGGTATGACAATGCAGGATATTTGCACTGTGGCCGTGTGGTCAACACCTTGCTCATTTATTTGTTTCTATTTACGTGATGTGATGGCTCGTTCCATGACACATTCTGTACTTAGTGTTTTAACAGAATGAATATTGTTGTTTCATGGAACCCCGTTTAAACTCACATCTGTCTGCATGCATTACAATGTGAGATGTTGTTATCAGTCACAAGTTGTGACTGTTATTTTGGTTCTATTGTCACTATTGTCATCAGTTCATGGCTATTGTTACCAATCAGTTCATTTGATTAATAATCAGTTCACTTGTTATTATTAATCTGTTCATACTGTTCAGCCGTGAATCGGTTGGTTCATGGCTCCTTTTTTCAGCATCTTCCCTTCCCCGTTGAAACTTTCCGGGGCGTTCATGCATTCAGAACGCATAACTACACAACATGCGTCTGTGCATGGTACACATAATTACGCAACGTGTAATTACATACATGGGGAGTTGAGTGACAAGATGTTTTTTGGGCAAGTTTCCGCTTCATACGGTGTTCGAATGGACCCAGTGAGGCGAGGACCACATCCGCTTCGCCCTTAACCCACCAGCGACAGCCTTAAAGGGCGAAGCCTATACGAAATAGAACGTTGGTTGCGTACTGTAACCCCAGATTCTATGAGTATAGGCATAGCCCTTTAAGCGTCGGGCCTCACTGGCTCCTAAATGGCTGAAGAAAAAGCTATTTTGGAGCCGATTTCCCGCTCTTAACGTAATTTATACGGACCGGGTGGGGCCCACACAGCAGGTGGGCGTGGACTAAACTTTTCAGTGTAATGCTTTGCATGATGGGATAAAACCCACCAGCGACAGCCTTAAAGGGCTACGCCTATACTCATAGTATCTGGGGTTACAGTACGTAACCAACGATTTTAGCTTTTGTTTTGGGCCGTTATCTCGTCATAGGACTCATGATCTTTAATTGAGACCAGACTTTTTGACAAATAGAAGCAGGTTTCGCTTCAGATGCTTCATATTTTATTGTACCTAGGGTTGTACGTCTCTGTGTGATAGACGATTCAATGCGCATCTAGATACAAAGGTTACAATTCGATTCAAAAACGATTTATTTTAAAAACAGAATGACTTTATTCGATTCGATACAGTGGAAGAGTGATTTGGTTCGATTTAATTCAACTTTATATAATTCTACAGTTTAACATTTGTTGAATGTAGACAAATATTTAATTATGAACAAAAAGGGCCTTTTCTATAAATGTGACATTCTTACATTATTTTAAAATTTGTAAAAGTCTACATATATCATATCTAAAAGCGTGCAGTAAGGCACTGGCAAAAATAAAGTAAAAAGCCAAACAACAGAATCACATGTCAAATGTGTTTATTTTTAGACATGGACCTAAAAAGACCAGCTAAAAGAATATTTCTTTGTTTGATGGGATCAATATAAAATGAGAAAATAAAGAAAAATTATAAAACGCACAAATGATTACAGCAGCATGTAATAAAAAAAATCACTAGGAAAAAATAGAAATAAGCTATAGTTAGCACAAAGCACCTGTGCAATAACCTGTCACATACCCTGTGTAGTTTGGTAGTTATGTGCAATATATATCATGTGCATTTTAGCTTATATTACATTACTACCTTGAAATACTTATTCACACAAATTCATTCTGCTTCACCGTAAAAATTCTACATTGTTGTTGTTTACCATTTTTCTCTTCAGAACTTTGTAAATATTATAATTACTTTTTCACTTTTTGGTAGTTTATTTTGTACCCTTATTGCTTTAGTATTTCTTGTTTGCTTGTTTTTTGTTTTTTAGCAAGTCAAATTGGTTCTTCTCATCCTGAGCATTTTATTGTGTCAACCTTGCATATGACAAATAAACACAACTTGAACTTGAACTTTAATAATACAAAAACATAATGCAAGAACAGTACGCCTAACAACAGCAGCACGAACATGAGTTTATATGAGCAGGTGGGCACAGATTAATATAACATCATGTCATTTAAACAGCAGCATGAGATCAGATCAGCAGCATGGATAATCAGCAGCACATATCAACAGTCAAAGTGTCGATTACATGTATAAAAGAAATCAAACTGCAGCTTTTTGACCTGGTGAGGTAGTCTGACCAAAAGTAATGTCCTGCATTTCTACATTCACGTCAGGTTCAATCTGAACTCAAACACAGTGAAGTAGTTCACTTCCTTATGTTTGTATGTTTACCTATATTTTTATTCATCATAACCACTGTCCTCATCTTTTTTTCAGATTTTTCTTAAGAAAAATCAGCTGATCCACATGCTCATGTTTGAGTAGACTGCGTTTTGTGGAAACAATATCTCCTGCAGTGCTGAAAACTCTCTCTGATGCCACACTGGTGGCCGGTATGCAGAGATACATTTTAGCCATAGACGACAGCAGTGGCAAGTCCTGTTGCTCTTTCCGCCACTGTAGTGGGTTTTTTTCAGGGGCAAAGGATCACGCTCTCTGTACCTCTTGACTTCTCCATTGGCCTGGTCCCTCACAGATCTAGATGCCGTCCTTACTTGAAAGTCTTCTCCCAACAGCTGGTCCAGGGCTGACATTTTCTTCTTTTTACAAGGAGGTTTATCATCTGAAATAGAAAACAAGAACCATATATTACTGGCTATGTTTGCCATGAAGTTTTTTTAATTAACTTTACCATTTTATGTATAAATGTTCATTTGATGTTCAGAATTTATTTATGTAAGGACTCGTGTACATATGTAAAATATGAATCATTATCATCATCATTATTATTTAACTATTTCTTTGCATGCAGATCCTCTCATTATAGTGAATGTGTTTTATACTGATACTATGACTGCAGCACACGTTTAAGACAAAGTCATCTCGTTCTTGATCACAAGTTATAAAACACACAAACCTTTATGCTCATCTTGGGTCTGGGGTGCATCAATGCAGATGTCTGGATCTCCATTAGCAGGTTCACTCTGACATGGATCAGTCTGCACTGACTGGACATCTCTGAACTGAACCCCCCGTTACCTAGAAATAAAACATGAAATTACATTTAGTGTACAGTATGGTTAAATGCAGTGTAAAGAATCAAATAAACAATAGTCAGAATAAATCTAATGTCAGCAACAAAACACAGCGGACTGTAACTGAATGTACTGTAATATGTATTTTGACAGTGTGTTGGGGGATTTACCTTGTGATGCAGGGATGTTGCTTCTGCTGATATGCTTGTGAATGTCCTCTCTGCATCATGGTTACTGAGGAAGGGCAGGGACTTAAAATGAGGGTCCAGAGCTGCTGCAGTGTGGAAGGAGGGATTGACAGCTCTCTGGTGGCTCCCGAGCGCGTGAACGCACCATGATTCCCAGTTCTACGACGCCTGCTATCGGGGCGCCCCTCGATATCAATATCCCCCTCCACTATAATGTATGACCATAAGCCCTTAGCAATAAAACGGGTTATTGATGCCGTTACATCCTTAGCTCGTGATACACGATTCAAGGCCTGTGTAGCGTTTCTCCAAGTCATTCTTGAAAGCCTGCTTCATCTCTCTGATTAACACTTGAGTCTTCATCTGATGGTTCAAAGTTCTTTTTAAGCTTTGCTTTTACAGGAAGAATCATTGAGAGTGTGGGTCGCTTGTCTTCAGACATGCTGGTAGTCACAAGTTTGACCGGCGCCATCAGTTTGTCAATGTTGCAGAAGTCTTTGTCCTTGAGAGTATTCACCTCTTCTCCTTTTCTGAGGTCCCTGGACATGAGTGCTGCAGAAATCGCAGGATGTTGCTCAAAAAAGCGTTCAAGCATGTCATGGGAGCTATTCCACCGCGTGTATACATCTTGGATGAGCTTGTGGGAAGGCAAGGCTAGTTGTTTCTGTTTCTCTTGAAGAATTTCTGATGCCCCCACACTACGATGAAAAATGGTAACAGCTTTTCTCACTCTTCCCAGCAACCTTGCTACTGTGTCAACTTTAAAGGCTTTCTGTGTGGCGAGATTAATAGTGTGTGCAAAGCACATGAGGTGAGGGGTCATCTCTGCTTCCACTCCAGCTAATACCATGTTTGTGGCATTGTCTGTCACCAGGGCTGGATCTTTATCAAGAAGGTTCCAGTCAACACATGCCTGTTTTAGCAGAGCACCAATATTTTTCCCAGTGTGGGATCCTTTGAATGCCCTGTGTTACATGTCTGGAGGACTTTTTTTTTTTTTTCTTGTTTCTCTGTTTGCTCCTCAGGTGCAGAATGCAGGCTGGTGCCAATTTGGAGATTTGAATGCTGATTGGTTGGAGAGTTGGGCAGGACCAATCAGGACTCAGGACTGCCCTATAAAGGAAGCTCTTCTGTGCTGTTTTTTTTTTTTTTGGTTGACTTCCCTCCGTGCTGTTTTTTGGCACACCTGTGTTGTTGTCTGGAGCAGTGTTCATTGCATAAGGTTTGTGGTGGGAGTTAGAGGACTAGGTAAGTTTGGGGTACCCTATACACTTACACACTTAGGTAAAAAGTTCTGTTAAACACACTAGATAAGTAGGTTGGTGCCACCCTTATAATTTTTGGTGAACTCTTTATTTAGATAAGCAGGTCAGGGTATTTTCATTTCATTGTTTTCCATCTAGAGTAGATGTCAGTTATGCCCGGTTTTCTTTTGTTTGTTTCTTTGATTTGGCACTAACCTAACTGTCCCTTTGTCCCCCACAGCTTTCTTTTTTTGGAGATTTAAAAAGACCTTAAAAAAGAACAAAATAATAAAAGCTCTTCTTTCACTTTTACAAGGACTGTCTATTTATTGTGGTTGTCATGTTCATGCTCCCCTTCCTCCAACAAGGAGGGGGGGGGGGGCGTAACGAGTGGGGGCTCGTCCGGGATCCTTTGAACTAAAGACAACCACAGTAATTGATGAGTTTTTGCAACTGTGTTAAAAATGAGTTTTGACCTTCAGGATTTTGTTTGTGAACCTAGCTATGAGAAAGTGGAATTATGTCGTAAGGAGGACTTGCTTTGTATTGCTGCACATTTTCACATTATGTGAAGAGGCAGGAGGTTAAAAAAGTAATTAAGCATACAATCTTGCAGAAATTAGTTGAGCTAAAGGTCCTTGGGGAAATGCATACGACTGGTCTAGATGATTTTGATCACCATGTTCCTTCTGATAGTCTAGGGGTTCCTTCTGTGGAAGAAGAAAAAGTTACAGCTATGGCAACTACCCCAAAGATGTTGGTGGGACCTGACATGCCTCCTACAACTTTACCTCGCTTTGATCCTGTGTCTCCAGGCTTGAGTGGATCCAATGGTAACCTCAGACTTAAAATTCGTTTAGCTCGCCTTCAGTTAGAAGCACAAGAAAGAGAAATGGTGCGGAAGGCAGAGGTCAACTTCAAACTTCAGATTCGCCAATTGGAAATTGAAGCAGAGAAGGAGATAAAAGTAAAACAGCTTGAAGTGGAAGCATGAGGCTTTCACAAAGACAGACTTTGTCAAGTTCTTCTGTTTATCCTGGTTCTCTGCAGGTGTCATCAGATAAACACAAATTTGATGTAAGCAAAAATATTGCTTTAGTGCCACCATTTAGGGAGACTGAAGTTGATTCCTATTTTATTGCCTTTGAAAGGATTGCAACAGCACTAGAATGGCCAAAGGACATGTGGGCTGTGCTACTGCAATGCAAGTTAGTGGGGAAGGCTCAAGAAGTGGTATTGTCTCTTTCCACTGAGGACAGCATGAGGTATGAAATATTGAAAGAGTCTATATTACGTGCTTATGAGCTTGTGCCGGAAGCCTACAGGCAAAAGTTTAGAAATCACAAGAGGTCTAGTGGTCAAACGCATCTAGAGTTTGCCCGAGAGAAAAGGATTCTTTTTGATAAATGGTGTGCTGCTAATGAAGTTAAGGGAAACTTTGAATCTCTTCGTCAGTTAATCTTATTGGAAGACTTTAAACATGCATTACCAGAGAAAATTATTGTTTTCTTGAATGAGCAAAAGGTTGGCTCACTGTCAAAAGCAGCCATTTTGGCTGATGAGTTTATTCTGACACACAAAAATGTGTTTGCTTCCTCATCTCGTCCAGAATAGGTTTTGGACACCCGGCCCTCAAAACCTGAACCGGGTCAATCTGAGACCAGGGTCAAATCATTTTTATCACGTTAAGCACGGGAATGCTTCTATTGTCACAGAAAAGGTCATGTTATTGCTGACTGCCTTTCTCTGAAGAAAAAGACTTCATCACCTCCAACAAAGGGGATGGGTTTGCTTAAAAATGTGTCTGTTCCCAGCCGCCTAACATCTGAAACTGAGGATACTAAATTGGATCCTTGTTTTAAACCCTTTGTTATGCAAGGTTTCATTTCCTTGACGGGGGATCCAAAGGATGACCAACCAGTAAAAATGTTAAGGGACACCGGAGGTTCTCAGTCTATCCTTCGGGAGGGTATTTTGCCTTTGTCTGTCCGGTCATCTTGTCAGTCAAGTGTAATAGTCCAAGGTATTGGAATGACTGTTGTGTCTACACCTTTGCATAATGTTCACATCAATTCATCTCTTGTGAATGGCTTTTGCAGAGTTGCTGTCCTACCCACTTTACCCATTAAGGGGGTTGATCTCATTCTGGGGAATGACTTGGCTGGTGGGAAGGTGTTTCCGGTGCCTGAGGTTCTTGACATGCCTGACACAAGTTCTGAGTCGGAGCAACCAACATCTTCTGATATTTGTCCTGCTTGTGTGGTAACAAGGTCACAGTCAAGGAAATATGACATTGATTTGTCTGACTCTTTCCTAGCAGTGGAACAGTTGCCTCAAACTGTTGGATCAGACATTAACCTTACTAACAAATCTGAAAAGGGGTCATCTTTGTCTTTTATTCCAAGTGCTGACAAAATTAAGTTATCAGCTTCTAGAGAGGAATTTATTGTTGAACAGAAACAAGATGCCTCTCTTTTGAAATGTTTATCTTCTGTTCTTACCCAGGAGAAAGCCAAAGAAAAGAACGTGGCGTATGTTGTTGAGGACGGTCTTCTGTTGTGGCGCTGGGCAGGTGACAACTTTGAAGACAGGGGTGCAGTTTATCAGGTTGTTGTACCAAAAGTTTTTCGCTTGCAGGTGCTAGCGTTGGCACATGATCACCCACTATCAGGACACTTGGGCATAACTAAAACTTATAATAAAGTCCTCAAACACTTTTTCTGGCCTGGACTCAAGTCTGATGTTTCACATTATCGTCGTACTTGCCATGTTTGCCAAGTGGCTGGCAAACCAAATCAAGTAATTCCCCCTGCTCCCTTGTCACCAATTCCAGTAATGAGTGAACCATTTGAAAGAGTGATTGTTGATTGTGTGGAACCTTTGTCAAAATCAAAATGTGGAAATCAATTTATTCTAACAATAATGTGTGCTTCCACTCGATTTCCAGAGGCAGAGCCCCTGCGGAGGATTACTGCTCCTGTCATTACCAAAGCGCTAGTAAAGTTCTTTTCAGTATTTGGACTTCCCAAAGTTGTCCAAACTGACCAAGGAACCAACTTTAAGTCTAAGATCTTTGCCCAGGCACTGAAAGCATTAGGTGTGAAGCATGTAACATCAAGCTCTTATCATCCTGAAAGTCAGGGTGCGCTTGAAAGGATTCACCAGATGTTGAAGTCCATGTTACTCAAGTACTGTATGGACAATGGTGGGGTTTGGGATGATGGTATCCCATTTTTGTTGTTTGCTGCACATGGAACAATACAAGAGTCTTTAGGTTTTAGCCCGGCTGAACTAGTGTTTGGACATGAGGTTAGGGGACCTTTAAAAGTTTTAAAAGAACAACTAGTTTCACCATCTACAAATGTTAAAAGTATTGCTGAGTATGTTACCAAAATGAGAGTGCCTTCAGTCAGCCTGCACTTTAGCAAAGAACACCTTGAACTCCTGTCAGGTCAAGATGAAGAAACGCTATGACCAGAGAGCAGTCATTCGTAAGTTTCATCCTGGTGATAAAGTTTTGGTTTTGCTTCCAAAACTTGGTTCTTCTCTAGAGACAAAGTTTTCTGGACCATATGTCATAGAAAAGAAGCTTCGTGAAACAAATTACATTGTACAGACTCCTGATCGTCACCGCAAGACTAGACTGTCATGTTAACATGATGAAACTTTATCATTCAAGAGAGAATGAAAGTGCTCTAATCACTGAGCAGGTGGAGTCTGTTTCTCCTGTAGTTTGTATTGCTTCAGATTCAGCTGGTGGTGGCAGTAGTGAAGAGTTGGAAATGGGCCAAAATGCACCACAGGTTACAAGACTTGGTAACAGTGGGTATGTTTACATGGACATAAGTAAGGCTAAGCATGAGCAAGGACCCATCCAGATTATCGGGAATGCAGTATTATGTGTTTCACTGAGACATGGCTGCAGGATCATATCCCTGACTCCAGCGTTTCATTGCCAGGCTTTCTGACCATACGAGCAGATAGAGATTTTAAGAGGAGTGGCAAAAGGAAAGGAGGTGGGTTGGCAGTGCTTGTGAACAACAGATGGTGTAATCCTGGACATGTTACTGTGAAGTGTCGTCTCTGTAGTCCAGATATTGAACTGTTAGCCCTAAGTTGTCGTCCATATTATTTGCCAAGAGAGTTCACCAGTGTTATTGTGGCAACTGTTTACATTCAACCCAATGCTGTTGCCGAGACTACGTGTGATGTCATCAGTTCCGAGGTTGCTAAGCTACAAACACAACACCCTAGTGCGTTTGTTGCAATATCTGGGGATTTTAATCATGCCTCTCTCTCTGCTACACTTCCGACATTCGAACAGTTTGTCAGCTGCTCTACCAGAGAAAACAAAACGCTGGACTTGTTTTATGCAAATGTCAAGGATTCATACATCGCTAAAGCAAGACCCCCTCTTGGCAAATCAGATCACAATCTTGTGTATCTCTGCTCAAAATATAAACCCCTTGTTCAGAGGCAACCTGTAATAAAGAGAACAGTGAGAAAATGGTCAATGGAAGCTGAAGAAGCCCTGCGGGGTTGTTTTGACGCTACCGACTGGGAAGCACTGTGCCAGCCACATGGAGAGGACATCAATGCCATGACTGAGTGTGTGACCGACTATATAAACTTCTGTGTAAACAACACCATCCCCACCAGAACAGTGAGATGCTTCCCCAATAACAAACCCTGGATTACCACTGACCTGAAGGAACTGCTAAACCAGAAAAAAGAGCCTTCAGGGAGGGAGACAGGGAATTATTGAAGAGCACACAGAAGCAACTAAAAGTCAAGATAAGAAACAGCAAGGAGGTGTACAAGAAGAAGCTGGAGAGCAAACTCCAACAGAACAATATCAGAGAGGTGTGGTCAGGGATGAAACAGATCACAGGCTTCAAGCAGAAGGAGGATCAGAAGGATGGAAGCCTGGACAGAGCCAATGAACTGAACACATTCTTCAATAGGTTCAGTTCAGGAACAAGCTCAGCATTCTCCTCTCTTCCCCACAGCCAAACATACATACCACCCTCCATTGGCCCAAGGCTGTCCTGTCACACCTCAAATACTGTATCTACCACCTCAGTCATGGACCCTTCTTCTACTTATTGGTCTTCAACTAAATCAGAAGATGCTGATACCTCCTTTGCCTCCCCCCCTCTGCGTCTCCAGAAGTCAGGTGAGGAAGCAGCTGGAGAGACTGAACCGGAATAAGGCTGCAGGTCCAGATGGTGTCAGTCCCAGAGTCCTGAAGGTCTGTGCAGAGCAGCTCTGTGGGGTTCTGCAGCACCTCTTCAACCTTAGCCTGACCCAGGAGAAGGTTCCAGTGTTGTGGAAAACATCATGTCTTGTTCCAGTGCCAAAGAAAACGCACCCATCAGTCCTCAATGACTATAGACCTGTTGCCCTGACATCCCACATCATGAAGGTCCTAGAGAGACTTCTGCTGACCCACCTGACTGGACAAACAAGCACATATCAGGACCCACTGCAGTTTGTTTATCAGCGTGGACTTGGAGTTGAAGATGCCATCATACACCTGCTTCAGCAAACTCACTGTCATCTAGAAAAGGCAGACAGCATTGTGAGAGTCATGTTCTTTGATTTCTCCAGTGCATTTAACACAATCCAGCCTGATTTGCTTTGTCAGAAACTCCAGAAGACTCAGGCGGAGGCCTCAACAATCGCCTGGATCAAGGACTACCTGACAGACAGACCACAGTTTGTGAGACTGAAGGGTTGTGTGTCTAACCAGGTGCTCAGGAGCACCACAGGGGACTGTACTCTCACCATTCCTTTTCACTCTGTACACCTCAGATTTCCAGTACAAAACAGATTCCTGTCCTCTGCAGAAATATTCTGATGACTCTGCTGTAGTCGGGTGTATCAGAGATGGACAAGAAGCTGAGTACAGGGAACTGGTGGACCGCTTTGTGGCATGGTGTGGAAACAATCATCGCATCTTGAATATGAACAAAACAAAGGAGATGATTGTAGATTTCAGGAGAATCAGGAACAGATCCAACCCTATTTTCATCATGGGAGAAGAAGTGGAGGTGGTGGAGAAGTATAAATACCTTGGAGTTCACCTGGACAATAGACTGGACTGGAAATGCAACAGTGAAGCCATCTACAAGAAGGGACAGAGCAGACTGTACTTCTTGAGGAAGCTGAAGTCCTTCAACGTTTGCAGCAAGATGCTGCATATCTTCTATAAGTCTGTTGTAGAGAGTGTCATCCCTTCTGCCATCATCTGCTGGGGTAGCAGCACCAGAGCAAGTGACTTAAAAAAGATCAACAAGCTCATAAAGAAGGCTGGCTCAGTTCTGGGGACTCCTCTAGAACCTTTGGTGATTGTTCAAAGAAGGATTCTTCATAAAATGAAGAACATTATAGACAACCCTCAGCATCCTCTTCATCAGACTGTCATACAACAACAAAGTGTCTTCAGTCAGAGGCTTCTTCAAATCCGTTGTAGGACAGACCGCTACAAGAGATCCTTTCTGCCCACAGCCATCAGCATCTATAACAACTCTTTAATGAAACCAGGATGATGAGTTACAACATTTAATTTCCCTCTGGGATTAATAAAGTATTTTTGAATTGAATTGAATTGTAACCGCATCAAATGGTTGGTCGGAATAAAAGCGTGTCATGTAAACACTCCGTTCGGGTTATTTTTTGTGTATTCGGCGCGATCCGATATCAATCAATCAATCAATCAATCAATCAACTTTATTTATATAGCACATTTTAAAAACCACAAGGGTAGCCAAAGTGCTGCACAATAAAACAATAAAAACAAACAAAACAATAAAAACATACAAAGAAACATAAAAACCATCCACATACCAGTTTCACAGCAGGTGTATTAAAAAGCCATAAAAGATAAGATCACGTGTTAAAAGCCAAAGAATAAAAGCGTGTCTTTAAAAGAGATTTAAAAACAGGAAGAGAGGAGGCCTGTCTGACACTCAAGGGTAAAGTGTTCCACATTTTGGGAGCAACAACAGCAAACGCTCTGTCACCTCTGAGCTTCAGCCTAGTTTTGGGGACCGTCAGCAGCAGCTGATCAGCTGATCGTAGGGATCGGGGTGGACAGTAAGGCTGAAGCAGCTCAGACAGATATGGTGGATATAATTTGAAACGGGTGGTTTACGCCGATCCGTAACCCGATCGGTGCGCATGTAAACGCTTGATCTGTTCGTTTTTATCTGATCGTGAAAAACTGACCTGACTCCGCATGTGCGACTTTGCCATTTCCGCCTGGCTAATGCTAATAATAGCATGTCAGGGGAGCAAAACTGGTCGGTGAGTGACAAAAGATTTCTACTAGAAACTTTGAAAGAGCGCAAAATGATCTGTATTACCTGTAGCTCAGTCACGGAGTGCAATAATGTCTCCACCATCATTAAAACCTGTCGTGGGTCCATTTTGGGTGCTCTAGGTTGTTTACGTTCACCCCGGAAGTAGAACTTCTTCTTCTGTGTTTGTTTTAAGGAGAGTTTACCACTCTGCGCATGTCAGTACTGCTGTTCAGAACAAAGCCCGCTGCATGTAAACGCTCGTCATGAACAGATTGTGCCCATGTAAACAATACATTTGAATTATTCAAACAGAACACATTTCAATCCGGTCAAAGAATTCTGCACATGTAAACATAGCTAGTGAGGTTTTGTCTAACCTACCTCACCATTTGTCTCATTTATCAAGTGACCAGGCTAAGGACATCCAGAAACTCATATTAGACTTCCCATGTCTGTTTGGGGATGTTCCTACTCGGACAAGAGTGATGTCCCATGACATTGTTCTTGTCAATCCTACACCTATTAAACAGCGTGCATATCGTGTAAATCCGACAAAACGAGAGATTATGAAAAAAGAAGTGGATTACCTTCTTAAAAATAAACTTGCTGTTCCTAGTTGTAGCCCATGGAGTTCTCTGTGTTTATTGGACATGAAAGCCGATGGAAGTACAAGGTTTTGTACAGACTTTCGGAAAGTAAATGCTGCAACAGTTCTTGATGCACATCCTTTACCTCTCATTGATGACTGTATTGATGAAATTGGACCAGCCACATACAGTATGTCAGTAAACTTGACATGTTGAAAGGATATTGGCAAGTTCCTTTAACCGAGAGAGCTTCAGAGATTTCTGCTTTTGTGACCATGGATGGTTTTCTGCAATACACAGTCATGCCTTTTGGGTTATGTAATGCTCCCGCTACATTTCAGAGGCTTCTAAACAAAGTATTGGGTGATGTGCCAAACTGCAGAGCATATCTGGATGACATTGTTGTATACTCCAATGATTGGACTGACCACCTTGCTACTTTACAAGAGGTTTTTAAGCGCCTCTCTGCTGCCTCTCTAACACTTAATCTTTCAAAGTGTGAGTTTGGTAAGGGTACCATCCTCTATCTTGGCCAACAAGTTGGTGGAGGAAAGGTATGTCATGTGGATGCAAAAATTAGAGCCATTTATAAATTTCCAGTCCCTTCTACCAGGAGGGAGCTACGACATTTCCTTGGAATGGCAGGATTCTACTGTCGATTCTGCAAAAACTTTTCGACGGTAGCTGCCCCTTTAATTGCTTTGACCAGTCCATCAAAGTCTTTTGCTTGGTCTGATGAATGCCAACAGGCCTTTGAAAATCTTAAAGGATTGCTTTCTTGTTCTCCTGTTCTTGCTGCCCCAGATTTCAACCTGCCCTTTAAACTGGACATTGACACCATTGCAGCTGGGGTAGGAGCTGTTCTTCTCCAAGAAGATAAGAATGGTATTGGGCATCCTGTAAGTTACTTTTCAAAGAAGTTCAATCATCATCAAAGTAGATATTCTACAATTGAGAAGGAAATGCTTGCATTACTTTTAGCCCTGCAGCATTTTGAAGTTTATCTTGGCTTGAGTGTGAAACCTATAGAAGTTTTCACAGACCATAACCCACTTGTCTTTCTTTCCAGGATGTACAATAATAATCAGCGGCTTATGCGGTGGGCTCTGATTATTCAGGAATATAACCTCAGGATTTGTCATAATAAAGGGTCAGATAATGTTCTGGCTGATACGCTGTCACGTGCTCTATGACCCCAGGTCATCTCTTTGAATGTACCAAACATTTTGTTTGGACTTGTAAGGGTGGAGGTGTTACATGTCTGGAGGACTTTTTTTTTTTTCTTGTTTCTCTGTTTGCTCCTCAGGTGCAGAATGCAGGCTGGTGCCAATTTGGAGATTTGAATGCTGATTGGTTGGAGAGTTGGGCAGGACCAATCAGGACTCAGGACTGCCCTATAAAGGAAGCTCTTCTGTGCTGTTTTTTTTTTTTTGGTTGACTTCCCTCCGTGCTGTTTTTTGGCACACCTGTGTTGTTGTCTGGAGCAGTATTCATTGCATAAGGTTTGTGGTGGGAGTTAGAGGACTAGGTAAGTTTGGGGTACCCTATACACTTCCACACTTAGGTAAAAAGTTCTGTTAAACACACTAGATAAGTAGGTTGGTGCCACCCTTGTAATTTTTGGTGAACTCTTTATTTAGATAAGCAGGCCAGGGTATTTTCATTTCATTGTTTTCCATCTTGAGTAGATGTCAGTTAGGCCCGGTTTTCTTTTGTTTGTTTCTTTGATTTGGCACTAACCTAACTGTCCCTTTCTCCCCCACAGCTTTCTTTTTTTTGGAGATTTAAAAAGATCTTAAAGAAGAACAAAATAATAAAAGCTCTTCTTTCACTTTTACAAGGACTGTCTATTTATTGCGGTTGTCATGTTCATGCTCCCCTTCCTCCAACAAGGGGGTGGGGGGTGGGGGGGCGTAACACCCTGGTTTGCAACACATGCACATTTAACTTCCAGTCTGGAGAGATGTAGTGGACCGTGATGGTAACTTAAGACTCAGTGGAGCATGATGTCCAGGCATCGGTTGTAACCTCAACTCGCTCTGCATGTGCCAATTCTTTTTCAACTTGGCTATTCACTTGGGCATACAACGCTGGCATGCATGTGTTTGTGATATGCTGCCGGGACAGAATCTTATATCTGGGCTCTAATGTATGAATCAAATGCTGAAATCCTTCCCCCTCCATTATATTGTATGGCCATAAGCCCTTAGCGATAAAACGGGTTATTGATGCCGTTATATCCTTAGCTCGTGATGAACTGTTGCCGAGTTGCCCGTAAAATTTAGTGATAACGTTACCCGTCACACTCTGTGTGGCAGCTGCCTGCTCCTGCTCGTTGTTATGGGGCTTGAGAAGTTCGCCATACTCCTCTCTGTGTTTTCTCGTTGCATGTTGATCAAGGTTTGTTGTGCTACCAGTGTACTTGAGAGGTGCTCTGCATAGCTTACAAATAGCGTGTTTTTTGTCGAGTTTTCCGTCCTTCTTGTAAAACCCAAAAACGTTCCACACTTTAGACTTTTGTCTGGCTGCTGTATTGAAAATCTTTCGCTGTAACCCACTAACGCTGCTACTATTTACATCCATTCTCGTTGTCTTGGTGAGCTATGGAGCATGCGTGAGAATAGCTTTGCGGGCATTTCCGACTCTCGCGTTGTTTTAGAAACGCACTGTCAACCGAGCTAGTCTCGCGATACCCGGTCCATGTCTGTTCAACTGGTTCATCTCGGCATTTGTGGCTGGTTGCTGTCCATTTATAAGGCTGCTACCGACACAACCATATTGCTAGCTTGTCAAACCGGATATCCGGTCGTATCAGTTTATCTATAACAACCCTAATTGTACCCAGATCACACTAAAGGGAACCTGTGTCAGGTGCAGCCTACAACCCAAGAACAAAAGAGAATCTTCTTGTGTTTGACAGTAGATATAACACTGTTTCTTAGAAACCTTCAGTTTTAAAAAGGACCTGACGTAACTTACCTAAAGAGCAGCAAATACAGCTAGCCAATCAGTGTTTGTGCTCTACAAACGCCTATTCTCCAGAAATGCCCACTTTTGGCCTGCAGAGACAAGTAGGTATCTCTGCAGACAAATTCGGAAGGTGTATCTGGGGGGCCACATCTGACTGAATGAGGCGTATCCAAGTGGCCATATCTGATTGGACGATAGAAAAGTGGGCGTGTCTGGCCAGCCACATCTGATTGGACAAAAAATAAAGGCTGAATGAAAAAAAACAAGCCGTTTGTGTTAACCACAGACATATTATGTCTTAAAACAAGGCGTTATTGGCAGATTGTGTTAACCACAGGCATCTTATGTCCATGGTGTTAACTGGTTCGACATTAGCGGCGACTCAAGTTCAACATTGGCGGCGTCTTGGTTCGTCTCTTTCCGCCTCTCTTAACACAGAACTTCCGGTTACATTTCAAAATAAGAGCAACATAACTGGGTAGTGAGGAGGGCTAAATGTTTGTTTTTTTAATTACCTAGTCATTACATTAAAAAACAAAATCCATTTTGGTTGTTCAATAATGTGAAAATAGTTACAATCAATTCATAAAGAAAGAAAAAATAAAGTAACCAAAATAGGTGCAGCACTTTTTTCAGTGCTGCACTGAGTGCATAGGGATAAACCCAGTAGTGACAATCTTAAAGAGTCAGAGAGTCAGAGTCAGAGATTCTTTATTGTCATTCGCACCTCATGTGGTACATGTGGTGGCGCGAAAATACGTACACAGGGTCCCAGTTACATCCAACAATAAAATGTATAAGAAAAACAGTAATAACATCTAAGATATGAACTAAGAAAAACATCAACCAAACATACACCAAGCACCCATAACATAAAAACATTGAGCATCAGCACAAACATGAACATGAGTCCGTGTGAGCGGATGTGCACGCATGAACACATCAACATTGAAACAGATCAGCAGCAACACAATATGGTCTCCCACAGTGACCATTCTGGTCAGAGATTCATGAGTCCAACAGCCTCAGGGTAGAAGCTGTTCCCCAGTCCAGTGGTTCCACACCCAATGCTCCTCAACCTCCTTCCTGAGGGGAGTGGGGCAAAAAGTGCGTGTGCTGGGCGAGTGGGGTCCTCCACGATGCAGGTGGCCCTCCTCCCGCATCCGGAGGCGCAGACATCCGCGATGGTAGGAAGGCTGATTCCGTGCAGTCTTCACCACTCTCCGCAAAGCTCCTTTCTCTGCAGCTGTGCAGCCTTCACGCCACACGTTGAAGTTAAAGGGCGAAGCCTATACAAAATAGAAACTTCAGTTTTAAAAAAGAGCTGACGTAACTTACCTAAAGAGCAGCAAATATAGCTAGCCAACCAGTGTTTGTGCTCTACAAACGCCTATTCTCCAGAAACACCCACTTTTGGTCTGCAGAGAACCCCTTCATCCACACTCCAGTCCAGTTGGTGGCGGTAATGCACTTAAAATAAGTTTGCCAACCGCCAATAAATATAAATAGAATCAAGTTCCTCCTAGTCCAAAACCTGAATCTAGTCAAAGAGCAATGTCAGGAATGGAAATCACAATGGATAAATTTATTCTGTTCATGGCTTATGTTATTAAATGCAATGATCAAGTGAAGCAAAAAACTGAAAAAAAAATCAAACTCATAGTGAAAGGTGCAGAGAAATTTCTGGCTGTGAAGGATTTATCTTGGGAATCTATCAATAAAAAGCTAGAAACAGATGGAAAACTGGGTGAAGGAGGAATATAATGATTATTCTTCAATGGAATGCAAGGAGTTTATTAGCTAATGGTCAAGAATTTAAAGGATATTTAAATAATTTGAAAAGAAAACCAGACACAATTTGTGTTCAAGAAACATGGCTTAAACCAGAATTAGATTTTGTGATAAAAGGGTTCGACATATTAGAAGAGACAGGGAGCAAGAAAGTGGAGGAGGATGTAAAATATTTATAAAACAAGGAATACAATATAGATATTTAGAAAAAGGAATCACATTAGAATGGATATCTGTAGAAATTTGGATTAATAAAGAAAGTATTAAAATATTAAATTTTTATAATCCCTGTAAAAAACTTTATTTAGATAAAATGGAGGAAATGTTTAAAAATACTGAAGGAAAGTAATCTGTTGTGGAGACTTTAATGCTTACAGTACTTTGTGGGGTAGTAGTAATGATGCTAATGGAGATGTGGTGGAAGAAATAATGGATCTAAAGAATTTAGTTTGCCTTAATGATGGGGAGGGGACAAGAATCAATATTAGAAATGGATCTGAATCAGCATTAGATTTAACTTTAATTTCAGAGAGTCTAGCTGGGATTAGTAAGTGGCAAGTATTAAAAGAGTCAATTATAGGAAGTGATCGTTATCATATATTCATTGATATTGGTTTGGAAATGGAAACATTTGATAATGAAGGTGTAGAAAGATGGTGTCACGATCCTCGAGGTTGGAACCCAATTGCAGAGAGATGAGTGAGGCAGGAGTTCAAAAACCAAAACAATTTATTTTTTTTAACAACAAAACAAAAGGCTGTCGGTGCAGCAAAACTTACTTTTGGCAGATTGGATCAGAAATAATGCAGAGCAGATCATCAGGGGGGCAGAAACCAGACAAGGCAGAAGAGGATTGTGATGTCTGTGAACATAGAACAATCACCGGACAAGGAGTGAAGGAAAGAAAGGCTTTTTATGTGACAGAGGGAGAGTTAGTAATGAGAGCACCTGGGCAAGTGGCTGATGAGGGACAGGTGTGAATGATAAAGACTGAGTGGAGAAGCAGACTGAGGAATGAGAGGAACATAACAGAAACAGATAAACAGAAAATCACACACAAAGCAGAACAATAAAAAATATAAAAAGCAGACAGAGACAGAAACTTGAAATAGAAGGAAATGATTAAGACTGTGGGATGATAGTTTGAAGATATAAATGTTGGTTTCTGGTTGCAGCTTGAAGGAGGTGGCAGAGGCTTGGCAGATGGGGGGGCAGCGGGGGCCGCTGACCGTGACAGATGGATCTTTGGAAGTGCTGATTGGGAAAAATATAAAATAATAAGTGATAAAGAAATGCAAATAGTTAATATTGATTTAGATATTGACAATTTAAATCTTTCTATTTGTGAAGCCATTTTAGGTGCTGCACGTGAAGCAATCCTAAGAAAGAGAGGAAAATATAAGAAGAAAGTCGTACCGTGGGGGACAAAAGAATGTGATGTAGCAATAAAACCTCGAAATAAAGCTTTTAGATTGTTAAAAAGAAATCAGAACTTTCAGAATTTTATTGAATATAAAAGGTTGCAAGTGCAGTGGCGTGAGTCTACATTAACTTTAAACTGATTAAATAAAACAGATCTTGAAACGTGTGATGACAGCAAAAATCAGGGTTTATTTGAAGCATAAACTCGTAGGCCAAAACAGCTGGACACCTCGAGACCTGAAAAGAAAAAACCCCTCTCTCAACATAGTTCTGTCCTTATTTATACCTTTCATTGATGTCAGAAGTCAGAAGGTTGTTTAACACATATCAGTCCTTTCCCGTTTTAGGAAAACACTTGAGAAAAACAAATTCTTCTTAGGTCAGCTTGACATAAACCAGCTCTAGTTGTTAAAACAGTTCTGATGGGAAACAAGGTATTCGTGGAACAGCTACATGCATGACCTTTTTTGGACAAACAAGTCTACCACTTCACAAGCTCTTGTTAAAAGAACTGCAAAAAGATGCAAAAAAGGTTTATTGGGGAAGCTTTTGTAATTGGGTAGGTAGGGAAACAAACATTTCAAAAGTTTGGGGGATGATAAAACGAATGAATGGGATTAGAAGAGAATATGGATATCCAGTTCTGAAGGATGGAGATGTTACTGCTGTAACAGAGGAAGAGAAGGCAAACATTTTGTTAAAATCCACAGTAGTAGTAATCTAAGTACAGAAGAGAAACAGAGGAGAAATTGTACAATCAATGAAAATATTCATTTATTAGAAGAAATTATAAGGTCCACTGACTTATTAAATGCTCCTTTTCTTTTTCTGAACTGAATAATACCCTTAGGAAATCAAAAAACTCATCTCCAGGAAATGACAATATCTCTTACATTATGATTAATCAGCTTAGTAATTCATCTAAAAAGGTTTTACTGGAATTATATAATAAGATCTGGGAATTAGGCTTTTTACCTAAAGCATGGAAAGAAGCAATCATAGTTCCAATCCTCAAACCAGGTAAAGAACGATCAAACCCAGCCAGTTATAGACCTATAGCTTTAACTTCACATTTATGTAAAAATATGGAGAGAATGATAAATGAACGATTGACATACTTTGTTGAGAAGAGGGGATATTTATCAAAATTCCAAAGTGGATTTAGAAAAGGTAGAAACACTTTGGATCCTGTTTTATGTTTAGAACATGAAATCAGGAAAGGGCAAGTTAATACGGAGAGTGTGGTGGCTGTGTTTTTTGATATAGAAAAAGCTTACAATATGATGTGGAAGGAAGGTTTATTAATAAAACTAAAAAAGATGGGAATAAATGGTTCAATGTTTTATTGGATAAAAGATTTTTTACAAGATCGATCAATACAAGTGAGAATAGGAAAAACATTTTCAAAAAAAATTTTGGTTGAAAATGGAACTCCCCAAGGATGTATATTGAGCCCATTGTTTTTTTCTATTATGATTAATGATATGTTTGAAAATTTGGAGAATGGAATGGGGTTTTCTTTATTTGCTGATGATGGAGCAATCTGGAAGAGGGGGAAAAAATAAATTTTATTATAAAAAAGACACAAGAAGCAATTAATAAAATAGAAGACTGGTCCTTTAAATGGGGATTCAAAATCTCTATAGATAAAACGAAGACTTTATTTTGTACAAGGAAAAAAGTATCTGAAAATGTAAAATTGAAAATATATAATCATGATTTGGAAAGGGTAAAGCAATTTAAGTTTTTGGGTCTATGGTGAGATGACAAACTTACTTGGAAAGTGCATATTCAAAACATAATAGATAAATGTAAGAGAGTGTTAAATGTAATGAGGTGTTTGGTGGGGAGCTGAGAGGAAAGCACTGAAATCAATATACACAGGTTTAATTAGGTCCTTATTTGATTATGGCAGTATAGCATTTGGGTCAGCATCAGTTACATTACTCAAAAAATTAGATAATATTCAGCATCAAGCCTTGAGATTATGTACAGGTGCCATCAGAACAACTCCAACATCAGCTTTACTGGTGGAAATGGGAGAAATGCCACTTCAGCTTAGAAGATTACAAATACTTTCAACTTACTGGTGTCATTTAAAAGGTCACAATGAAAATCATCCATGTCAAGAAATTTTAGAACCTAGCTGGGAAAAAGAGAAAAAGAAATTAAATTCATTTGGCTGGACTGTAGAAAACATTATAAAAGATTTAGATATATCTCACATAAATATTAGTCAAACAGTTCCTCAGTCTCCAGTTCACCCATCTCTTTTAACTAATAGTGATGTTGATCTCACTTTGTTGGAAAATCTTAAAAAAACAAAACATTTCAGATTCTCATTCAATACAAGCATATTTAGATAGTAAGTATTATGGATATGTCAAAATTTATACAGATGCATCAAAAAATTCAAATAACAGTAACAGGGTTTCATTCATTGTTCCAGAATTCAGTTTCAAAACAGGTAAAAGAATTACTGACGGAGTCTCGGTCTACACAGGAGAGATGATGGGAATCATTTTAGCTCTGGGATGGATTGAGGAAGTTCATCCATTAAGGAGTATAATATGTTCTGATTCAAGTTCTTCATTATACTCATTGAAAAATAATCATTCAGACAGAAGACCTGACCTTTTATTAGAAATTCAATTATTAATTTATAGAATTCAAGCGATGGGTTTATTAATTACATTTATATGGATACCATCACATATAGGAATAAAAGGAAATGAGTTGGCAGATAAATATGCAAAACAAGCAACAAAAAATAGTTACATTGATATATTGGTACCATTCAGTAAGGGAGAAATCAAATCAGTTATTAAACAAAAGGTGAAGGAAAGATGGCAGAAACAGTGGGAAGAAGAAAGAACTGGCAGGTGGTTTTATAACATTCAAATGAAAGTTGGTGTGATGAGGAGAACAGGACGAAATACAAAGGAGGAAACAGTCATATCCAGATTACGTTTTGGCCATACAAGATTAAAGAGTACATTGTTTAAAATGGGAAAACATCCTACAGGAAAATGTGACTTGTTTTCAAGAAGAGACAGTGAATCACGTTTTATTATTCTGTCCCAAATATTGAGCTGAGAGAAAGGAACTGGCACGTAGACTACAGGTCACCAAACTACAGTTGAATATACAGGATCTTTTGGATAAACTTCTCACTTCTGAACATATTGTTTTTTTGTTAAGCTACCTTAAGAAGACGGAAAAAATTGAGAGAATATAGTTTTTTTTCTTTTTCCTTTCTTATTTTATTATTATTTTATTTAGTTAATTATAATAATAATAATATTTTTTTTGGTTAAAAACCTGTGTAGTATTTATTTAGCATCCCGATCCACACTCCATTCCAGTAGATGGCAGTAATGCACATCTTAACGTTGCTTGCCAACCGCCATAAAAAAGAAAAAGAAAATATCAATAAGCAGGAGCAGAGCCCCATAGATATCATATGAATTCTTGATTTCTATAGAAGATATTAATTCAACCTTTATTTAAACAGGTTCGTCCCACTGAGCCACGAGAACTCATTTACAAGAGAGACCTGAATATAATTGTTGTATTTGTCGGTTTTTTATGTCAACCAAGTACCTAATAACTGAGTTGATTGTAGCCTGACAACTATTGTAAAATTGTAATTCATTGATTAAAATGTAAATTTAAAGGAAACTGTTTCTAGTTAAAATCATAACAGGTGACAAAATAAGTGTTAACTTTGCAAAAATAAATTTCCAAACAATTTATTATAAAATATGTAAAATGTAAAACAAGCTTTAATAAAGTACTTTTACTGCCATTTATACTGTTTATTAATGACATCATCTCAAGTCAGCATCATCATCATCATCACAACAACACAAAGTGAGAGCTGTAAATTTAATCTGCACAAACATTTTCAATCAGGGCTCAAAATGTTTAACTGTCAAAGAAATGTTCAATAAAATAAACTGATGCCACTCTACAGGCACATTTAGAGAGAGGACAGTTCACAGAGACACAGTGAGGACGAGTGAGACTGAAGGAGGTTCAACCATTTGTTCATGGACCAGAACCAGATGAGAAGAACAGCAGAACTTCCACTGACCAGTGATCTGACCAGTGATCTGACCAGTGACCTGACCAGTGACCTGACCAGTGATCTGACCAGTGATCACACATGTTGTTCTAAATTAAACTTTGGTACGAACAGTGTTAAATAAGACATGTCATACTTTTTATTGAACAATAATCTTCATTCTAACAGTGACGTTGTAATTTCAGAGACTGAGGAAGAAACAGAAATGAGGCGAGTGAGATGAGGGAAAGATGAAAATGTATCCTCAGAGGACGGGGACATGTCAGGATCTGATGATCCAGGATCAACAGGACCAGGAGGATGGATCAACAGGCAGTCAGGGAACAGAGATGAACAACCTGAGGGAACAATTAGAACACAAAAAATACATAAGCAGGACAGAAGAAACTCAGACAAGAAAATTAACTCAGTCCTGCGAAGAAAAATGTTAACAATGGAAAATAAATTGGCATATTTTTACAAAAGATCAGATGAAGACAACTGGCATGAAGAATAACTTCCAGCTCCATCTCAATGTACCTGTGATAGTTTAATAAGTTTTTTTGTTACTGTTCTACAGTTTATTGATGCTGATATATTCTTGTAATAATTCTTATTTCTTGTTCTGTCTTGAAAGAGTCTCATCTCAACTTGACCCATGATTACCAAACACTAAACTAATAATATAAAACTAATGTAAATGAACAGTCCTGCAGTGAATACCAACTTTGTGAAGGTTATGGTGTTAAAGTAATTTTATTCAAACATCTTGATTCAGCTGTTATTGTTTAATAGAAGACAGAAAATGAGATCTTGTACCTTTGTGATACTTTGAATGCAACATTCAGTTCATGAAGTCATTCTCCTCTGGTTTACCTGGAAAACATGAAAAGAATTGACTCATCTCCACAATTACGTTTTTCTTTAATGATAATGTCACAATTTATGCTGCAGTCTTTGACAAATGATCTATAACTTTAACTAAATTACGTCAGTCTTGTTGTCATGTTGTCATCATTCTTTGTTAAATCAGGTCTCTCTTGTAAATGAGTCCTCGAGGCTCAATGGGATTTACCTGTAGAAATAAAGGTTGAATGAATCTCTCAGGAAAAAAAGCCAAATATTTTCTAGTTGAGTTCAGTAACTGGAATTACCATAAATTTAAAAAAGACCACCTTTCAAAATTTAAGCAGTAATAGATATTTTAAAACGTTGAATTAGAAATAGACCCGTTTAAACTGTCGTGTTGCAGAGCAGCTGCAGTTAAAACACAACTAGCAATTTAACATGTTTCATTAACTAAAACTGGAGACATGAAGTATTAATGTTGATAAACTGTGGTACAGAACAGTCGGATAACGCTTCACAATGGAGAAAAAGTGTCGTATTTGCATCAACTCACCGGAGAAAACACGGAGAACGAACTACGTTCAATGCTGAACCCGCTGCTGTTTGGAACTATTTGCCGTTGCATGACACGTGACTTCCGCATTCCATTCTTTCTATGGGAGTATATGGGAGTCTATGGGAGTGTATGGGAGTCTATGGGAGTGTATGGGAGTGTATGGGAGTGTCGCAACTCTCTCTTTACAGGGCTCTGGGCAGAAGGAGGAGATATCTATGGAGGAGGACTCCGGAGAGGTGTGCACGGTTGCTACGAGCAGCTGAGAGATGAGTCAGCGATCAGGTAAGGCGGTTGGCAGCAACTGAGCTGTGAATGGACAGGAGGTTGCAGAGGGTTTTGATGAATTAGGAAATAACTTTAGTGGAATGGAAGAGGATTGTAGTGGAAATGAAGGGGAGTGGAGTAAGACAGCAAACATAAAGAAGAGGGAAAAAGCCAAAATTAGTGGAAGATAATTCAAACTCAGAAAATGACAATCAAATTGAAGCTGAGAAACAAAAAGATGAACATAAAGTTATTATCAAACTAAATCAAGAAGGAGAATCGTTTGCTGAATGGAATCCAATACAACTCACCAAAGCAATAAACAAACTAATGGGTGAAGTCTGAAGTGCCAAGGTGTTACGAAGCGGTGCACTTTTTGTTCACTGCAGAGACATCACTCAACT
>NC_056512.1:13916875-13935904 GCF_014905685.2 Nematolebias whitei
CCTTGGCCCTCTTAATACCAGCAACCAGCTCTTTTCTTGTCCTACTCAGCTCCTCTGAGTTTCCAGACCTGAAGGCAGTGTTCCTGGCTTCCAGCAGGGTACGCACCTCTGCATTCAGCCAAGGTTTTCTGTTTGGGTAGCTTTTAACATTTCTGATAGTGGAGACTGTGTCAGTACATGTACTAATGTAACCCAGAACTGAGGATGTGTGTTGGTCAAGATCAAGCGAACCTCTATTTTCAGCAGCTTCTTTGAAAACCTGCCAGTCTGTTCGATCAAAACAATCTCTCAGTATGGGGCCACTGTCCTGGATCCAGCATTTAACTTTTTTTTGTACCGGTCTGGAGCGTCTCAGCGGGGGCATGTAAGCAGGAGCCAGGAAGATTGAGATGTGGTCTGACAGTCCTAGGTGGGGGCGGGGTTCGGCTTTGTATGCATCTTTTACGTTCGTGTAAACACGGTCCAGCGTGCGGTCTCCACGTGTCGGAATCGCCACATGTTGATTAAAGCTCGGGAGACAGTCCTTTAGATTCACGTGGTTAAAGTCTCTGGCTACAACGTAAAGAGCCTCGGGGTGTTTGCTCTGCAGCGAGCTGATGATTTCATGTAGCTCCTACAGTGATTCATTAGCATTAGAGTCCGGAGGAATGTAAACAACTGTGATAAAAGTCACTGTGAACTCTCGGGGTAGATAATGTGGCCGACATTTCACTGTTATTTGCTCCAAAGCCTTCGAGCATGAGCTATTTACAACAGTAGAGTTCGTGCACCAACTTTTACTCATGTAAATGCATACTCCGCCTCCCCGTGATTTCCCCGTTAGCTCGCTGCAGCGGTCTGCTCGAAAAAAAAGTCTGTCATCCAGCTGGAAGACTGAGTCCGGCGTTTCACTTATAATCCACGTTTCCGTGAGGCAAAGCACCGCACACTTCTTCATCTCTTCTGAGGCGCCCGCTCTCAGACGAAGTAAATCCATCTTGTTGTCCAACGAGCGGACATTCGACAGAAAGAGCGACGGCATGGGGAGTTTACCGGCTTTAGCGTTAGCTCGTAGCCTCACCATAACCCCCGTCCGGCATCCTCTCCTCTTAAGCCGGGAGCAGCGCTTCCTCTTCTGCCCGCTGGAACGCCTCTGCTGCAGCTTCCAGGTAGATGACTTTAAGATCTGCATTCTGCCGAGCGTAGTTTTGAGTTTGTTGCTGATTTCTGCTATATTTCGTGGCAAATCCGCTCCTATTCTCATCAGTTCGGTTCGGCTATAGTTCACACGCATAAATCGCGCGGAGTCAGGCACAGAGTCGATATCAAAACTTCTAAAAACTGGGATGGTACCGGGAGCCTGTGAAGCTGCAACTGCTCTGAGCGCGGCCATCTTGTGAATGTAGAGAAATGTAGAGAAATGATTAAAGAAAATATTAAAGATATTGAAGATTTAAATGAATGTAGTGAGTCACGTGGGTACGTGTCACTAGTTGTAGTATGACAAATATATGAGATATATGCATACAATTTTCACGAGTTCTTCATCTTTCTGACTGTGTAATGCCGTGCATTGAATTTAACAGAAATGCGAACGAGAGACGTTATTATCTTTGACCCATCAAATGAATGTGGTCATTTATTTTCAGAATCAAAGCTTAACATCAAACATTTACATTAATTTGGCAAAATATGAAAATAATAACAGACAAGTTTCACAGAAAATGAGCATCGATCACTCGGCGGTGAACGAGGACTTTGCTTCAGATATTTCTAAAATATCTGTACTGGTTTTGTGAGAGAGAGAAGAGTTTAAGATGAAATGGAGATTTATCTTACAGAGAACTATGTGAGGGAATTAATATCTGTAGACCAGAACGTGCACGCTTCATCAGATCTCAGCTCGCCTCCGGTACACTTTAGTCGAAGAAGAGACCGTTACCTGGTTGATGATAGATCAGCTCGATAGAGAATCCTCCAGACCTTTCAGCGTCTCCGTTGAGAGCTGCTGAAATCCTTAGATAGTCGTGCGTGGGTTGTTCAAACAGAAGTTATAATTCTAAACGTCTCTGACTCTCCTGAATTCTCGAATTCTCTTCCATTCACTTCACCATTCTCCATGAATTCTTCATGAATTCTAACAAATTCTAACCTGAACTGGGAAGTTGCCACATTTTAAATGGGTCGACTTCCGGTTCAATTTAGAGCTTTCTGATTCGTGGATGTACCAGAAAGAGGTGTGTTTTTTGACGTAAGGTATTATCAAAAGTCGAGGTCAGGGAATGAATTTGTTTTCAACATACAGAAAAGATTATTGCAGAATACCAGACTTTTTGGAGCCTCACTCTGTTGTATCTTTCCAAATAGTAAAACATGACATCCCATTTTCAGTAAACATTTAGTTGACCGAAGCTTCAACTTTCACATACTTACGACAGCTTGCTCATTGAAGACAGAAAATCAAGAAATACATATTAACCTGATTTCTTCTTTGAATGAGGAATAAAAATCATTACTTACTGTTTATGTAAAATAAAATGAGTAGTTCTTTTTCAACCTGTAAGCATTGAATGGAACTAACACAATTTGATTATCAAACATTTGTAAAACAGTAATGATTATAGAGGATTGTCTTTTCTGCTTGATTAATTCAAGAAAGAAAGTCATCAGATGGCTCAGACTTATTCAGATCAATGAAAATAACAGTCTCTGTCCATCTGATAGATTTGAGGTCATCAGGGTCAGATCAGGGCCAGATCAGGTTCACTACATGAAAAAATTAACAACAATAATTATACAGACTGCAAATAAAACGATTCCAAAAAGTACAGGCAGTAGAATTAAAAAGAATGTTCCTTGCTGGGATGAGGAAGGTAAAAAAGCTATTAAAGACAGGAATAAAGCATTAAAACAACTAAAAGTTCAACATACAGTTGAAAAGTTAATATATTATAAAAAGAAACAAGCAATTGTTAGAAGAACAATAAGAAAAGCAAAAAGAGAATACTGGCAAAAATGCTGCTCTACCACAGGGAGAGAAACAAAATGATCAGATGTGTGGGGGATGATGAGGAAGATGAATGGAATAACTAGGAAATATGAAATCCCAATAATCAAACATGAAAACACTGTTGCAATAAACAATCTAGACAAAGCAGAATTATTAGTTAAAACTCTGATTAAAACACACAGTTCACATAATATCTCAGAGAATGTTAAGAAGTTGAGGGACAATACATTAAAAAACATCCAAATATAGTCAACAGAAAACCTGTCAATGGAGGAAGATGGACCTATAACATTATTTGAATTAAATAAAAGCTCTAATGAATACTAAACAATCATCCCCTGGAAAATATATTTGTTACAATATGTTAAAACATTTGGGTGAGAATTCTATTAAAGTAATATTAATTTTGTTTAATTTAATTTGGGATAGTGGTCAAATACCAAACTCATGGAAAAATTCAATAATAATTCCAATATTAAAACCAGGTAACGATCATTCAAATCCTTCAAACTATAGACCAATTGCTTTAAATTCACAACTAGGAAAAACTATGGAAAACATAATCACTGAAAGGCTATATAGTTATTTATAATTTAATCATCTTCTATCACCAAATCAAAGTGGATTCAGGAAAGGGAGAAATACAACGGACCCTGTGTTATGTCTTGAGTCTGAGATAAGAAAAGCTCAAACTAATAAAGAATCAGAAATTACAGTCTTTTTTCATATAGAAAAAGCTTCTGATACACTTTGGAAAGAAGGTTTATTAATAAAACTAGAAACACTTGGGATGAAAGGAAAGCTATTTAATTGGATAAAAAAAATTCTTATTTAAAAGAACAATAGAAGTTCGAGTGGGAAAGGAATTCTCAAATAAATATATTGTGGAGAATGGTACACCTCAAGGGAGTGTGTGTAGCCCACTACTGTTCTTAATAATGATCAATGATATATTTGATAAAATAGATCCTGGAATAAGTAAATCTTTATTTGCGGATGATGGAGCTTTGTGGATTCGAGGTCGCAATCTAAAATATATTAGGAATAAAAAGCAAAAGGCAATTAATGAAGTTGAAGTATGGTCCAATAAATAGGGTTTTAAGTTTTCAAGTACAAAATCTCAGACTATCTGCTTTTCTAAAAAACATAAAACTATTTCTTTAAAACTATATGATCAAAACCTTGAACAGGTTAAAGATATAAGATTTCTAGGAATGATTTTTGACGAAAAACTTACTTGGAAGCAACATGTTGATAAAGTTAGAATAAAATGTAAAAATGTTAATAATATACTACGTTGTTTAGCAGGAAGGGAATGGGGAGCAACTAGGAAATCTTTAATAAATATATATCAATCTCTTATGAGATCAACAATGGATTATGGCAGCATCAGTTATTTGGCAGCAGCAGAAACAAATTTAAAGTTTCTTGATATAGAACAATCAAAAGCACTCAGAATATGCAGTGGAGCTTTTAGAACGTCACCAATTGCGGCTTTACAGGTAGAAATGGAGGAAATGCCTTTAAGACTCAGAAGATTAAAACAAATGTTGGTATATTGGGTTACTGTTAAAGGACATAATCAATCTCATCCTATTCATAAAATCTTACAAGAATGTTGGGAGCATCAAAAAACTGATATCTATAGTTTTGGCTGGATAGGGAATATAAAAGCAGAGTATGCAGGATTACATGAATTAAACATATGTCCAACAGTTGTTCTTCTAACATTCCACATTGGCTATTTACTAACCCCTCTGTTGATCTATCTTTACACCAATTAATTAAAAATAAAGGAAAGCATATCTCAGAACATTTATTAGTGCAACAATTCATCAATAAACAATATGGGAATAAGATTATAATATTTACAGATGGCTCGAAAGATCTCGAGTCAGGACGTACTGGAGAGGCAATATTCATACCAAGCCAAAATATAGAGATAAAGAAAAGAACAACCGATAATTTGACAGTGTACTCAGTAGAATTATTAGCAATACTTATGGGTTTAGAGTGGATAGAAAAACATAATGATAAAAAATATGTAATAGCATCAGATAACATGGCAGCTTTATTAAGCATCAATTCAAATAACTCAAAAAGAAAAGACATAATTGACAGGATCCACCACATTTTATATACACTTGACATGAGGCAGATATCTGTAGACTTAAGACTAGAGGGTAATGAAGGTGCGGACTTTCTAGCAAAACAGGCAGTAAAATTAATAAATATTAATTATGACATACCACTATGTAAAGACGAATGTAAAATGATAATAAATACATATATTAAGGAAGCATGGCAGGAGAACTGGGACATAACTGACACAGGAAGACATTTACATAACATACAGGAAAAAGTAGGTTATACAAGAAAAACTGGAAGTAACAGGAGATTAGAATCAATAATTACTCGAATTAGAATAGGACACACTGGACTTAATAAATATTTGAAAATAATAGGTAAACATGCAACAGGACTATGTAACAAATGCACCAGCAGTCTCCCTGAAACAGTACAGCATGTCATTATGGAATGCCCTGGGTATAACGCAGAAAGAAAGCTTCTCCAAAAAGAAATAAATAAAATTAATATTCAATTTACATTTAGATATGTTTTTAGTAGTAACATCAGCAAAGTTAAAAACCAAATTGGTATTTTCTTGAGGGATACAAACTTAATGGAAATAATTTAGTTGAGGTGCTAAATTAATTTCACAGAATTAGTTTTTTTTTTAGTTTTTTTTTTTTATATATCTCCTGTCCACACTCCAGCTCAGTAGGTGGCGGTAATGCACTTTACGTTGGTCTGTCAACCGCCAAAACACAAAACGAGAAGAAGAAGAAGAAGAAGAAAGTATCAATAGAAGAAGAAGAAGAAAAAAAGTTACGCGATCGAAGCTACGTAACCTTGTATGTATCTTCGTGATTTATTTCAATTACTAATGAAAAAAGGCTTCTTCTGAGTGAAAGAGTTTATTGTGTGATTTAGTTTCAAGTTGCTGCTGCCAGAGGCTTGTAACGCTGCAGCTTATTGTATGTTAGCATCTGAAGCTGTTAGCATCAGTAGATGTTAGCAGCTGTAGATGTTAGCAGCTGTTAGCAGCTACGTTTCGTGCTTGGGTAATGTAGGCCCCATTAACGACTTGTTTGGTACAAACACTGTACTGTACATAAACACATGTTAGCTCTCGAAGCTGTAACGCTACCAACATTCTGCTCATCTGTTTCCACAGGAAGTTTCAATCTCGCCCCCACATCAAAAGATTAGAGAACTTTTGTGTTGGTAAGTTAAATAAAAATAAAACTACTGTGCGTTTTTCTTGTTTTGACTAGTTGATTGGTGCCTTTCTTGCTGGTCTATATTCAAAAATGATTTTAATGTACGCCTGTGAATATGGATCAATAATATTTTGTCACAGTTTTGTGTTTTTTTTTTTTTTGTATTTTCATTTTGTGAAAATAAGGATGCAAATCTCTGTGTCTGGTGATTTGAATCCGATTTTTGGTGTCACGAGTTGATTCGGAAATTATGTTTCTATTGAAATGGTCACAAATTTTGTTTAAATTGTGTAATTGACGATATGAAAAGATTATACAAAAATGTAAACAAATAGAACATTCATTTAAAACAATAATTTTAGGTTCCTTACTGTATCAAATCTTTTTGCATAATTTTATATTCTACCAAAAATAGGAGCAAATATAGAAGTGCATAAAATCAGTAACATAAATTACCAGTATTGGATTAGCTTAGCTACTTGGCTTTCTCTATCCATCCATTATCTTTACCCACTTCTTCCTTTATGGGTTGTTAAAGACGGACGGGAGCTGGACACTGGATCCGGAAACCCCCTCCAGCTCATGTCTTTACCCCCGGCTCGAACCTCCTTCAGAAGTGGCAACTCATGCTAACAAATAAATCAAGGAAACATCCATTGAGTTTTACCAATTATATTAAACAAGGCAGGAGAAGATTACAATTTCACAGCGCTGAACTCCCTGGACTGTGATGCGCTCACAGAACCGGAAGAGCCCCCAAGTCCCGTGTCGTCACTCATTTATGGGGTCCTAGACTCCACCTTGCGCAGAAGGGGAGCTCAACCTGTCAGCGTGTGAGGGGGCATAACTAAGTGTGGTTTCATGTGGACTGACGTGTTAGGAAAACACGAGACGGTGTTCTATTTCGTATAGGCTTCGCCCTTTAAGGCCTTCGCTTTAGTGGGTTTATCCCGTTATGTGGAGCATAAGCACTGAAAAAATTTAGTCCACGCCCACCTGCTGTGTGGGCCCCACCCGGTCCGTATAAATTACGTTAAGGGCGGGAAATCGGCTCCCATTTTTTCTTCATCGAGCTAATTAGCACTGTCAGAAGAACAAAGAAGGAAAATTGTGTAAATGACCAACCTTTGTTAAGGATGCTTGGCCCGGCAGTCGACCTCCGGTCGTCCGGTGAGTTCTCCTCCCCGAGGAGAAGCTGACGAGCAGTCTTATTTCAAGGTATGCGCCGAGGAATATTTCTCAGTGACAGGTCACTACACGCTGGACAACGCCATCTTGTAATTTTTTCCTCTTATCGCCGACCCTCGGAGCGAATCGGATGGTTCCTCCGGGACAGGCGTGCTCAGCTGCAGCCCCCGCTGCTCATTCCCTCCTGGAGAGCGTAGTGTCGGTGGAGGGGGGCTGAGTGAATGCTCACCCCATCCCACCTCGTTCGCATCGGCGATCACACCGCTCCCGGCCGACGGCGCCCTCAGGGGTTGCCCGGCGTAACCCAGGAGGAGGCTGACATGATGGGACCCCTTTTTTTCTATCAGTTCGGATGATCCGGCGGGAAGGTTGTTTACCGGGCTCCATTCCGGCCCAACGTCTTGATCCATATGGCCTCGTGTTCCAACAGGACGTCCTACGGGCGCGGCCACAGACGGTTCTTTCCTGGTAGATTGGGGGAGCCGGTCTCTAGTCCGCACCCATCACCAGAGTGGAGGGGTTCACCGAGCGGGGCTATCCCTCGGTAACCCCCCTTGAGCCAAGCCTCGCGGAAGCTTTCGGAGCGAAGCTGTCCAGGTTGGATCAGCGTCCCGTCCCTCCTGGGAAACACGACCAAACGGTGACCACGCTCTCCAATCGAGCCCATCAATGTGCTTTTCAGGCAGTCGCAGCTAACAACAACGTGGCGCTGCTAGCAGTTAGCATGTGGGAGCTGGAGGCCGCAGACCTGCCTTAGGAGACCAAGAACTCCCTCTGTAAGGCAGCCTACGCCATCCTCAGTATGTGTGCCTCTTCTACGGTTTGCCTGTCCAGGATTGCAGCGTGGATGACGATGATTCAACATCCACCTAGCTCCGTCACTCTCCCTCGCTGCCGGAGAAACTGCACAAAGACCTGATGGAGGGCCCCATCACGGCGGACACGCCGTTCAGGAGCAGCTTCAAAACCACGCTGGCAAACTCGAAGCAGTCGGAGGAGGTGCCAGAGGCCGTGCACCACCTCATCAAGCCGCGCGGCTCATCCCGGCCATGGCGGCGGCGTCTTGCTCAGCTCCACCACCAGCCCCGCCCGTCAGAGTTCAGCCCTCTTCATCCCGGCAACCTGCAGTTCAGCGTTTCCCCAGAGATCGCCTACAAGACAGCGCTCTGGGCAAACAAATCCCAGAGCTCAAAGGGGAGAAGTTTTAAAAAAATGACGGTCTACGGAGGGTGTGTGTAAAAGTGACACGAAAGTTGAAATAAATCATCATTCAATGATCGAAGTGTCTGTTTTTAGCCAGTCTGTAAGCTCGGATGACCTCACAGCGGCTGCGCACACATCCTCCACACATAATGAGCCTGTGTCCTTTAATAAAGGTTTTTTAAAACTCACCGCCGCTCCAAGACATGACGAGTCAATCACACGACACAATGGTAAGCAAAATAACTTGTTGTCAATCCGAGCTGCACGATCCTCACCCAAGCGGTGTCAAATGCGCACTCGTGCAATGAAAACAGTCTTCATCCAACGGCGCTACGTTGATGGCGCACACACACAGCTGCCCGGCGCTCACCGGCTCACATCGGTATGAATGTGGGACCGCAGGCCGGGTCGGGTGGAGGTCCTCGCTCTCACAAGAGCAACACACGCCTCACCGAAGCAAACGCGAGCAGCCGTCACCCATCGCGTCTCTGCACTCGGCAGCTCACGGCAGCATAAGCGTGAGACGAACAAACCCGGTGACGAATCCCGCCTCCGGCGGGAGCAGTGCGCGTCCCTCCGGCGAGAGCGGCGCGCGTCCCTCCAGAGAAAACGTGTGCTCCCGCGGGGCTCTCAGCCTTCACTCCAACAGCACGGCGTAGATGAAGTCACGCCCTCCGCCTCTCAACGTTCGCACAGCGACGTTGAACGCGCAGCCCCACGGCGTCATCAGCTGTCACACGCTTCGCCTCAGCACACACCGGCCCACCTGTACATGAAGGTTGGTCCGCGGTTCGAATGCAGCGCACGGGCGCGTTCAGAGCCTTTTTTTCGAGGAAGCCTCGCCTTGGGTCACGCGGAAGACATTCCCGCGACGCATGACAGCGGTTGAGGGGCGGACTGGTGACAGCCGTACAAAACACGATGCATCACTTAAACGCACGTTCACTCCACGAACGTTACGTAGAGTGGCTAAAACATGCTCGCCGGTCAGATGGATGGACAAGGTGTTATGCAAATAGTTACAGTTTGCAACACGACCCCCTCCGTTCAGAAGAGTTATAGAGACGGTCCTGTCATCACCAGACCAAATCTCATCCCTAAATGCAGAAGTTCAAGTGCTTCTGATAAAAGTAATCTCCAGGGTTCCCAACGGAGAGGAAAACACAGGGTTTTACTCACGTTACTTCCTGGTTCCCAAACGGATCGGAGGGATGAGATCGATTTTGGATCTGTCAGTCTCAACAAGGCGATCATGGACAGACCGTTTTTTCACATGTTGACAACCAGTCAGCTGTTGAACAACATCCAGAGAAATGCATACCGATCATCCCAAAACACAGAAAATTCCTGCGTTTTCTCCTTTCAGGGGATGAAGTATCAGTACAAAGTGCTGCCGGTCGGGTATTCCCTCGCGCCTCGTACGTTCTCAGTGTGTGGAGACAGCCCTGCATCTGTTACACAGAGCAGAGATGAGAGTTTTGGTCACGCTCCAGACAGGAAGCAGTGATGCAAGCTCAGGTGTTGACATCACACCTGTCACATCTGAGTTTTTTGCCATAAATTGGAAGAAAAGCTCAATTTTCCCGGCCCAGACAATTGTTTATCTGGGAGTGGAGTTAGATTCAACCACCATGAAGGCTCGTTTATCACAAACGAGAATTGACACTTTTAGAGACCAGCTCCGCCACGTAAGACCTGGCAGAGTGGTAACAGCTGTCCCTGTCATGAAGCTGTTAGGAATGATGTCATCAGTTCACACAGTGGTCCCGCTGGGTTTATTACACATGAGACGCCGCCAGAGGTAGTTTGTGCGTCTGCGTGTGGATCCAGTAAAACAAAGAGACGGATGATCACTGTCCCTCCCTCCGTGAGAGCAGACCTCTGACACTGGGGAAACACCCTGGTTCTGTCGGAGGGAGCCTCCGTCAGCAGACCAACGTCACGTGTCAGTCTTCATGGACGGCGTCGCTGTCAGGCTGGGGGGGGACATGCCTATCTCAAGCAGTAGGGGCACTGTGGCCCATCACACATCAGCCCACATAAATGTTTTTGGAGTGTGTCACGGTGCTGAATGTGATTCAGCACTTTGCTCCCGTGCTACAGAACCAACATGTATCGATTTACACAGACAACAAGGTGACTGCTGCGTACATAAACCAGCAGGGGGGTATGCGCTCAGTCCAGATATTACACATTGCACGAAAGCTACTGTGTTGGGCTCACCAAAATCTGCTCTCCATCAGAGCAGTTTACATACCCAGTGTTCTGAACAAGGGGCAGATGTGATGTCCAGGGACGGTCCACGTCACGGGGACTGGACTCTCTATCCAGGCCTGATGGCTCAGACGCGGCAGAAATTTGGCAAAGCAGCTGTGGACCTGTTTGCGACACGAGAGAACGCTCAGTGTCAACTATGGTTTTCCTTGAGACCGCGAGACAAACCACCACTGGGGATGGATGCATTTCCCTACAGCCCATGGTCCAAAACGCTTCTGCACGCGTTTCCTCCACCTCCTCTGATTTTACGGTTTCCTGAACCGAGTTCAGGAGGAGGGATTGACAGCTCTCCTGGTGGCACCCTAGCGCGTGAACACACCATGGTTCTCAGCCCTACAACGCCTGCTGTTGAGGCGCCCGTGGAAACTGCCATGAAGGGAGGACGCTCTCCTCCAAGGGGAGCGATCAGGAGTTACCCAGAAATAGGCCAGCACCTGTGGATCCGGCCATTGAGCGGTTCCGCTTAGAGAGGATGGGTCTCCCTCAGGAGGTAGTGCGCACAATCCAGGGTTCACGTGCTGCATCTACCACAGCACTGTACACATCAAAGTAGACAGTTTTTTTCAGCGCTGGTGTACAGAGAAAGGTGTAGAGGCCACCTCATGCCCATTAGGCGGCGTGTTGTTTTTTCTACACAGCTGATGGACAGGAAGTTGGTTTTTCAGCACGATTAAAACGTACGCTGCAGTCATCTCTTTCTGCCACGAAACGTTAGGAGACAGAACAGCTTTTAATCACCCGCTGATGAAGCGGTTTCTAAAAGGCGTACAGAGACGCAGGCCTGCTTCACGCCCACTTGTGCCACAGTGGGAGTTAACGCTGGTCCTGCGAGCCCTGATCAAAGCTCCATTTGAGCCTCTGGATCAGGTTCAAATTAAATTCTTGTCTCTTAAAACAGCTCTGCTGTTGGCTTTTATCATCCGCTAAGAGGGTGAGTGATTCATCTGCCCTCTCTGTCGCTCCGTCATGTCTCAGAATTCAGGTTGACGGTGGTTCAGCTGATTTAAGACCAAACCCAGCTTTTATGCCTAAAAACATCACAAGCTCTTTTAAATCAAGAGCGATATCGTTAGAGGGGTTTTTTCCCTCCCCCACACAGATCAGAAGAAGAAGCATCTTTCCATCTTCTCTGTCCGGTGCGGGCATTGACGGGTTACATAGTGCGCACGGCTGTAATGCGCCAAACTCAACATTTGTTTGTGCATTATAGAGATGCACCTGCAGGTCGCCCGTTATCCCCCCAGCGCTTGTCACACTGGCTGTGTGAGGCCTCCTTCTGAAGCCTACAGAGCATCAGTTTTTAGAGCCTCTTGTCAACCTCAGGGCGCACTCGACCAGGGATATCGCATCTTCGACTGCATTGCATAATGGTATGACAATGCAGGATTTTTGCACTGCGACTGCGTGGTCAACACCCTGTTCATTCATTCGCTCTTTTCTATGTGATGTGACGGCCCGTTCCATGACACATTCTGTCCTTAGTGCTCTAACAGAATGAATATTGTTGTCTTCATGGAACTCTGTTTAAGCTCACATCTGTCTGCATGCTTCACAGTGTGAGTTGTTTATCAGTCACAAGTTGTGTCTGTTATTTTGGTTCTATTGTCACTAATCCGTTCATGACTAGTGTTACCAATCAGTTCATTTGATTAATAATCAGTCATTTGTTATTATTAATCGGTCTATACTGCTCAGCCATGAACGCATAGTTACACAACATGCGTCTGTGCATGGCTCACATAATTACGCAATGCGTAATTACGCACATAGGGAGCTGAGTGACAAGATGTTTTTTGGGCAAGCTTCTGCTTCATACTGTGTTCGAATGGACCCAGTGAGGCGAGGACCACATCTGCTTCGCCCTTTACCCACTAAAGCGAAGGCCTTAAAGGGCGAAGCCTATACGAAATAGAACGTTGGTTACGTACTGTAACCCCAGATTCTATGAGTATAGGTGTAGCCCTTTAAGCGTCGGGCCTCACTGGCTCCTAAATGGCTGAAGAAAAAGCTATTTGGGAGCCGATTTCCCGCTCTTAACGTAATTTATACGGACCGGGTGGGGCCCACACAGCAGGTGGGCGTGGACTAAATTTTTTCAGTGCTTATGCTCCGCATAACGAAGGCCTTAAAGGGCTACGCCTATACTCATAGAATCTGGGGTTACAGTACGTAACCAACGCTTTAAAGCCTTCCTACGTGTGGCAAGCTGATTAAACTATTTCTTGACAGATATTGAATTATCAGGGAGACTCTTAAGAGTTTACTGGCCCAGTTTAACCCAGTCAGAACCGGGTCATAATTTCATTATAATCCCATCTCTGAGCAGATCAAAACATAAGACCAGTCTAAATAGGAAATATCTTAACAACTCCCCCTGGGCGAGAGTCCCCAAAGGGGTTCTCTCGCATAAAAACTCCCAGTCCAATACCGCCAGATAAGCAAGCAATTAATCACTTTCCTCTGGTTGAATGTGAACTACTCCTTATATGTTGGCGGGAGATGCCTACAGGCTACAGCGTGCGACCCGACCACCTCAGGTCAAATAAGACGGCTAACGTGTGACCTGCCAGCCCTCAGGCCGCCTGACCCAGCATCTGGACATCTGCCTAGGAATTCAGCCTCTCCCAGGTGTGGTCGTATACATAATGGAAATTTCTAACATTTGTCTAAGTCAGTTTCTCTAAATGTGATTTAATAGTTGCAGGAAGCGCCCTAATGCAAGTAAAGCGTTCTTATCTAAAAATGTAAATCAGTTTTGTAGTACCTAATCTTCCTTTTTGACTCCAAGGGCAGGCCTGGTCCATCGTGTCCATCTAAAAAAAAGAAAAAACTCTGTGCCTCCTTCCCTTTTTCAATCGTGCCGTCCCATTTTATTTGCAGAGTGCTACCGGTATGTTTAGCCTGTCACAGCTAAAAAATGTGTTTGTGTGAATAACATCCAAACATTTTAAACATGTTTTAACGTGCATATGTATGTAAATAACAGAACCTGCCAACTCCCTCTGGTGATTTGTGATTTAATATAAAAACATTCGTAATTAACCAACAATTCCATTTACCCATGCCACCTTTTAATTTAATATCAATTTGGATTGAAAAGTGTCATAAGTTCACCCCCTGGAAAATCTATTATTATAAAAACCCATTTTATGTATTTATTAAACTCCTCTTCAATGGTCCAGCTGTAAAAATGTGTTATTTCATAGAAAACAACGTCAAAGATTAAGTTTATCATCGCAATTGCACCATCTAGTGGCGTTATTTCATCATGATCAGCTCTTAAAACTTGCACAAAAAACGCATTAAAATGTCATTTTTACCCATGTCTTCACACATAAAATAGTCATTAAATAAACAAATCATCAAGTAATAATTAAAAGGTAATATTTAGCTCAGTACCATGCAAAAGTGTCTTGTTCAACCATGTCAATTTTAAGAAAAACATCATCACAACGCTCCATAACACTGTCAATAAACTGCAAACGTTAATTTTAAACCCATCCCATAATTAGTCAGTCCATCAATCATCTCATCTCTCAAAGTAGTTGTAGAAGACCTGTCACCCAATTAATGCCGAGTTCAAAAATCAAATTAACCATAATTCTAAAGTACACATCTGTACTTAATTGTTAAAAATTTACCCAGAACTTAGCTTCATATTATCTGTTTAATCTCCTTAATAATCATCAGTGTTTGACTTCTACCTCGTTGGGTTGTAACACACTACTAGGAGGGGCCACTTAGTTATAACATCCTGAAGTTTACTCTAAAAATCCTTTGTTTCAAATAAAAATGGTAAGTTCTCTCCTCCCACATTCAACTAATCAGTTTTGGGATTTATTAACAGATAGGAAATTTGTAACTCTACTTTCAAAATATTGCTTTATATCCATAATAGCAGTTGTTTTAATTTATCTTTCAAAAATCCCCAAGACTTAGCTTCACATATAATCACATCAGTAATTGATTAGCATTGTAAACACAACCTATAAATATTTGTAATGTCAAAACAGTGTTCTATAATCATTTCAGTACATGTAAAAATCCCAAAACTCTAGGTCTATCAATAATTATTTATTAACTCATAGCTTAATAAAAATCAGCAAGTTCACTGTGTCACAGTGTTTAATTGGCTAGAGATATATTTTAAAGACGCTCCTCCATCTATGTTTAAAGGTAAATTCAGAAAATAGAAAACCCTTCACTGTGCGGGTAACGTTAATTAGATGTTAATAATGATAAGTGATGTTAATTTGATGTTACTTAAACTGTCAGCCAGATCAGTATGAATCTGAAAGAACCCTCATTCATGATAAATGATAACACCCTCATTTGGTGCGTGATGTTCTCAGTTCAGGGAGTAGAACCGGTGACTTTTTCCTCCCTGGCACTCCATTCCATTCCCCCTCATCAGGGGCATTTCCTCGGACATCTGTCCGGCCTCCATCATACAAACCCCTGTCATTGCACTCTCCACCTTTCCGTCAGCGACTCGTTTGAAGCTGCATTATCAAGAAAAAAGAACAAACATCCTTCTCCCACAAATATCACAAAACTCCAGTTATCTAACTAAATTTCTATAATTTTCATTATCAATATATAATTATCAATTATCATTCATTCTGGGTAAGTCAATGGTTCATACTCATCTGACCCCACTCTGGGAACGTTGATCACAAACTCACACAGGTGATCCCTGCGTTCACCTTCCCTGGATCTTTTTCATCTTAGGTAACCTGAACAGGTGATAAGAAACAAACACAAACAGCACAAACACCCTGCTGGCAACCAGCCAGACAGAGTCCATCCTTCTACCCATCATCCTATTCCTGTCAAGTTTTACTGAATTGAGTCATCACATTTAGTATTTTATCAGCAACACTTTCGGTTTTTCTTCATGCACCAAATTTCACAAGTCATTATATATAAGCTATAAATCATCTTAGTAGTTGTTAGAATTCATTATTATATATATTCTGTCAGTATCTGTTAAAGAATAATAAAAAGTAAAACTAGTGAAAAATAAAACTAACTCTGTTAGCACTTGCAAAAATCTTACCTGAGATAAAAACATCTATAGCTTTGATTTAATCTGCCTGTAACTCTGTCACTGAACATTGTAAGTGATTTAGAAGTCAAATATCTAGCAAAGTTTTTGATCCTTATATCCATCCATCCATTTTCTTTACCCGCTTGTTCCATTTTGGGTCACGGGGGTCGCCGGTGCCCATGTCCAGCAATCACTGTGCGAGGGGCGGGGTACACCCTGGACGGGTCGCAAGTCCATCACAGGGACACATAGACACAAACGAGACAAACAACCATTCACTTTCTCACTCACACCTAGGGACAATTTAGAGTTTGCTCCTTACATCATATACAATATTCCAGCCTAATTTTTATCCAAAACAACCTCTGACATTTATCTCATCTCATTATAGAAAAATCAATAGTCATTACTTAAAATCATGAATCGCGTCTTTCCTGATCATCAATATTTACTTGTATTCAGTCATCCATAACACTGATACCTCACTGGTTGTCCCATCTGTCCAGTTTACAGTTTTAGGTTCTCAATTCTCCTTATGGCATCTCCTGTAGAGAGAAAAATGGGGGGGGGGGGGGGGGGTGCATACAGCCCCAGCACTGCTCCAGAGACCTGTGAAGGGTTAACGTTGTTCTAGATATACAAATCACATCAATTAAATAATCCTCAAAGATAATCTTTGTTTAACCAGTAATTTTTTAAAGGGACAGGCACCGTTAAAATGAAAATTTCTTTTGAAAACAAAAAATTACCAGTTTTAATCTGCATTTCTTTAATTTACACTAAGACTATATCTTAAAACTGCAGGGCACTTGCTGTGAGATAATTCCAGCTCTCATCACGACTCCTTTAAGACATTCTGTTAAATCTCATATTTAATGTCGACTTGTATTACCGTTTAAAACTGTCCATAATTCAAAGGTGGATCCATTTATCTGTCGATTACTTGAAGGTGAATCTTCACTGGGGTGCATTTTAACATATAGAGTTTGTCTGAAAAGACGATGTCTTTCCATCTCTGTAAAGCTTGAAGCATTCTTTGTGTGTGCGTGTTTGTGTGTGCGTGTGCACATGTGTGTTTTTCAACATGACTCCTATTCAACCAGGCAAAATACCTTTTAGGTCAGACATCCTCAGCAGAGGAGGCCTTTTCTCTGCTGACGAGGCCCCGCACCTCGATTCTAACATGCATGTGTTAATCAGTGTTGCTTTACATGATAGTAAACATTTTATTTATTTATCTAGCTTTTAATGAATATGTGGAAGAAAAATGATCATGTATCCATTATATTTTTGTTTACATTTCTTTTTAATAACTTGTTATTCTTTAAATGTTCATGATGGACTCAGGGTCAATGTCCTAATGTAATCTGATGCACTCTGAAGAAAAGTGAAGAAGCCTTTTTACACAACATGCAGAAGCAGCCCCTCCGCAACAGGAAACATCTGCAGGAAGATAAGAAACGTTCCAATGAGTATCAACCGCTTGCATGCAAACGATCATAAGATGTTCTTCGTTTAGCAGAAGTGAAACATCCAAACTGTCACAATGTTCCAACCACAGAGAAAAACATGTTGTTACAAGATAAGCTTTCCGATGGGAAAAACACACCCACCAACTGAAGCACATTTGGATGTTGCAAACTGAAAATTTCCACTTGCATGAAATTGAATGTCTGCTCATGAAATGTTCGTGTGCTGTGAAAGTATAAATTGTGTACGCCCTCCTCTTGTACTTCAGAGCTCCTCCTCGATCTGCTCAGTCTGCTTTGAGACTCCAGCGAGGACAAGTTCTCCTTTTGCAAAAGAAATAAAAGCCAGCGTTTGATTTTCAAAGTGTCTCCGTTTCCAGCTGAATTTTAGACTTTATTCTTTATCGATGAGAGTCTGATCTTCTTCGAAAAATAATCCAAATGTTTAAATATTATTATTGTCTACTCTCCCCTCCTGAGTCCATATGAGAGCTGTCATCACCTCCAACAGACCCTGCAATTTGATTTATTAAAAATAGGAAACGCCTCAACATTTTACCTCAGGTGAAAATTCATAGCATTGATCATTTCACATGTATGTCAATAACAAACATGGGGGTCACTGTTGCCCATATCCAGCTATCACTGTGCGAGAGGTGGGGGACACCCTGGACAGGTCACAAGTAGGGCTGCAACAACGAATCGATAAAATCGACAAAAATCGATAAAAATCAATGATTAAAAGCGTTGGCAACGAATTTCATTATCGATTCGTTGTGTCGCGCGATTATGCGTCTTTCACGGTGCTGCAGAGCCCGTTTCGTTTTGTTCACGGGCAGTTCATTGTCAATGCTGACTGACTGAATAAAGTTTGGAAAAAAAAAAAACTCTGCAGCGCGAGTTGAACAGAGCGAGGGGGGAGGCAGAGCAGAGGCTGTTTTCAAAGGAAATTAAGTAAATTTTACAAATGACCAACGCAGCGAAAACTGTTTGACCCAAGTCCTTCAAAGAGTGGGAGAACTTCACAAAGATAAAACATGAGAAACATGCCGCTTTGAAAATCGCCGACACGACACGAGAGAATCACGCTGATAAACGTAAACATGTCGGAGTCACGAGCTGCAGCTGATACAACTCTTCATGTGTTGCAGGTGAGTCTCTACAATTTAACACATTGTTCTGTTTCCAAATGAGAAAACGTAACGTCAGTCAGTCTGTAGCTGAAGCTGCTGCTTGTTAAGGTGATAGAGAATGTGTGTTAGTTTTTTTTAAATTTAATTGGTACAAGCAGTGTTAAAATGTGATTTATAAATAAATCTAACACAAAGATAATAATTTAATGATTAAGCTTCAACTTTTAATTTGCTGGCAAAGACTGAAGACACTGCAGGTACGGCAGAATGAATTGCATTTAAACAGGAATTTAAGTAATTTATTACATCTACTCAAATGTGTGTAATTAAGTATTTTATGTGTGTGCGTGCGTGCGTGCGTGCGTGCGTGCGTGCGTGCGTGCGTGCGAGAGAGAGAGAGAGAGAGAGAGAGAGAGAGAGAGAGAGAGAGAGAGAG
>NC_056512.1:13935914-13947602 GCF_014905685.2 Nematolebias whitei
GAGAGAGAGAGAGAGAGAGAGAGAGAGAGAGAGAGAGAGAGAGAGAGTGAGTGGAAGGAACGAACGACAAAACTAACTAACTAACTAACTAACTCACTCACTCACTCACTCACTCACTCACTCACTCACCAACCCACCCACCCACCAACCAACCAACCAACCAACCCTTCCTTCCTTCCTTCCTTCCTTCCTTCCTTCCTTCCTTCTTCCATCCTTCTATCCATCCATCCATCCATCCACCCATCCACCCATCCACCCACCCACAGCCGGACTCATCTTCATCAAAGGACTCCCGAGGACGGCTCTATGTCTGTTTCAGCTGGTGAGTTTACGTTTGTTAACCTGACTGAAAAATGTTGGATTTTATACCTGGATTATTGAGCATGGACTTTGTTACGTTTGTTAACGTTATTGCAGCTTAATACGTACATCGCGGTGAAATAACGCTAACTTTAAGATATTGGTGTGTAAATATTTTTCATCTATGTAGCTAGCTAAACTCAGAAGCTAACTAAAGATTGACAATAACAGATGAAGCTTAGCTTGTAAAACTGCCCATCCATCCAGTCAGCTGCTTAAACAGTTCATCTAATGTTCACCGTTTGTCCTCTCAGGAGGTTCTGACCCAGATGTGAGGGCAGACAGAAAAGTGAGGTGGGGGCCACAGGACAATCAAACTTTGTTGTTTAAAGTTTGCTGTCTTTCTACAGTGGAGCTGCACGCTGGAGGTAAGTTGAGTTGTAAAAGATTTTGTTGACCAGTTAAACTTTTATCTCTCAGCCTAGATAATGTTTTTTGAGCAATAATAACACAACCATGTTATTGTGTATGTTTTGTTCTCATGTCATTTAGGGAGATGATCAGAGCCCTAAACCCCAGAGAACCACAGAGAAGATTCAGGCAGAGACACAGAGGTGCAGATGTCTGCATCAACTCTAACCTCATTGAATCCAGTGACCTGCTTGTGGGATGTGAGAGACAATGTCAGTGCTGTCCAATGACAACCAGGTATCTGTGTGTGCAACAAGCATCATCTGCAGCCTCAGAGTGAACATGTTCTACTGTTGGAGACACAATCAGCCAGGAGCAGACTTGTTTGTGTCCAGAGAAAGAAGACATGTTGTTTCTGAAGACAAACTGTTAAGTGAAAAGGTCCTCAGTGTGTAACAGTGAACATTAGAAACTGACGTGTCACTTGTTGTTTGCAACTGTTCTTTTGAACTGGAAATTATTTGTTTATTTTAATGTAAGAAAACTGCTTGGAATAGAAAAGTACCAAAGTTAAAAAATAAAATTCACTATGTACTGTAATGTGTAATGTAATTTTATTCTTGTTAGAATTTATATTAATTACAAAATTGGTACCAAAAAAAGAACCATCCAGGAACCGACACCGAAGTGAAGGTACCGACACCGGTACCGATGCCGATTTTTTTAGAAAGGTACCCAGCCCTAGCTACAGCCATTTCTTCCTGTCACGAAGGCTTCGGTAAAAGAACAGTTTTTAATCACCTGCTGATGAAGCGTTTTCTAAAAGGTGTACAAAGGCACAGACCTGTGTCACGCCCATTAACTCCTCAGTGGGACTTAACAATGGTTCTGCAGGCCCTGATCAAAGCTCCTTTTGAGCCGTTAGGTCAGGTTTCGATTAAATTCTTGTCACTTAAAACAGCCCTGCTGTTGGCTTTGACATCTGCAAAGAGAGTGAGTGATTTATCTGCCCTCTCTGTTGCTCCGTCATGCCTCAGGATTCAGGCTGATGGCAGTTCAGCTGATCTGAGACCTAACCCAGCGTTTATGCCTAAAAACATCACAAACTCATTTAAATCGAGAATGATAACGTTGGAGTTTTTTTTTCTTCCTCCCTACAAATCAGAAGAAGCATCTTTTCATCTTCTCTGCCCTGTGCGTGCGTTGGCATGTTACGTAGCACGCACGGCCACACTGCGTCAGACTTATCATTTGTTTGTGCATTATAGAGACGCCTCTGCAGGTCGACCGTTATCCACCCAGCGCCTGTCACACTGGCTGTGTGAGGCCATTTCTGAAGCTTACAGAGCATCAGGTTTAGAGCCCCCTGACAACCTCAGGGCGCACTCGACCAGAGGAATCGCATCCTCGACAGCCTTGCATAATGGTATGACAATGCAGGATATTTGCACTACGGCCACATGGTCACCGCCCTGCTCATTTATTTGCTTCTATTTGCGTGATGTGTCGGCTCGCTCCATGACGCATTCTGTCCTCGGTGCCTTAACAGAATGAATCTCATTGTTTTCATGGAACTTCGTTTAAACTCACATCTGACTGCATGCAATTACAGTGTGAGATATTTGTTATCAGTTACAAGTTTGTGACTGTTGGTTTTTGTTCTAATGTCACTAATCAGTTCATGAATACTGTTACCAATCAGTTCATTTGATTACTAATCAGTTCATTTATTTTGAATCTGTTCACTGTTTTTTCAGCCTCTCCCCTTTTTCCCGTCGAGAACTTTTCTCTCCGGGCGCCCATGTACACGGAATGCGTAAATTACGCAGCACGCATCTGTACATGGTGCACGTAATTACGTAGCGCGTATTTACTCACATGGAGGGCTGAGGGATAAAATGTTTTTTACTGCAAGCAGGCGCTTCATACGGTGTTCGAATGGACCCAGTGAGGCAACGACTACATCCTGCTTCGCCCTTAACCCACAAGCGACAGCCTTAAAGGGCGAAGCCTATACGAAATAGAACATTGGTTACGTACTGTAACCCCAGATTCTATGAGTATAGGCTTAGCCCTTTAAACTCTGGGCCTCACTGGCTCCTAAATGGCTGAAGAAAAAAGCTATTTGGGAGCCGATTACCCGCTCTCAACGTAATTTATACGGACCGGGTGGGGCCCACACGACAGGTGTGCGTGGACTAAATTTTTCAGTGCAACGGTTTGCGTGACGGAATAAAACTCACAAGCGACAGCCTTAAAGGGCTACGCCTATACTCATAGAATCTGGGGTTACAGTACGTAACCAACGATTTTATTCTATCACTACCACAAAAAACGTTTCAGGCTCAGGATTTTTTTAAATTTTTTTTATTTTTTTCACTTTAAGCGCTGAGTGTGTATGTGTGAGTGTATCTGTGAGTTTGTATGCGAGTGTGTGTGTATAAGTGAATGTGCATTGAATGTGTTTTGAACAAAACACATTTGTCTACAGAAAAGCCCTGATGGCTGCAGAAATATAACTTAAGTGTGCACTGTTCATCCAACGTAGGAAGTTAGTACTAAACAATTATTAGCAGGTTATATTTCAGATAACGCACATAAATTCCACTACAAAAGAAGTTTGTATTGGGAAATGACTCTAGCCGTCTACTCTGAGTCGTTAGTCTCCTACTCAAAAACTTATTGAGAAGGCTGTAAATTACAGTTTTCACATTGATTTTGTTTGCCTGTATTGTTGCCACTGATGTGGTTTTTATTGTTCAAGTATAGTTGGCGACAAGAAAGTTCATAAATTGAAATTTATAACATAGCAACCTTCATCATGCGCAAGTTGATGCTCAATGATAAAACTACTAAAGGTTGACACTGGAAGGGTGATTTTGCTGTTACGTAACTTTGTTAAAGTCAAAAGGGTGACATTAAAAAATGCTTTATCACAGGTGGTCCTTTCTTCAGAACATCCATCCATCCATCCATTATCTTTTACCCGCTTCTTCCATCTTGAGTCACGGGGGTCGCCAGTGCCCATGTCCAGCAATCACTGTGCGAGGGGTGGGGTACACCCTGGACAGGTCACAAGTCCATCACAGGGACACATAGAGACAAACAACCACTCACACCTAGGGATAATTTAGAGTTGCTAATCAGCCTAACATGCATGTTTTTGGTAAATGGTAAATGGACTGTACTTATCTAGCGCCTTTCTATCTTGGCGAGATTCTCAAAGCGCTTTACAACACAATCTGTGCCCACATTTACCCATTCATACATCACTCTACTAGATCTCTACAAAGCTAATTGAACAAATCATTCTAAAGAGACTAATCCGAGCTTTTATCACATTCCTACACCGATGGGAGACACATCAGAGGCAACGAGGGGTTCAGTGTCTTGCCCAGGGACACTTCGACATGTGACTGCTATTGGATTCGAACCCCCAACTCTCGCATTGGAGGATGACTGCTCTAACCCCTCAGCCACAGCCGCCCACACACTGGTCTGTGGGAGGAAACCGGAGTACCTGGAGAAAACCCACGCATGCATGGAGAGAACATGCAAACTCCACCCAGAAAGGCCCCTGGACTGGGATTTTAAACCAGGGACCTGCTCGCTGAGAGGCAGCAGCTCTGCCAGTTGCGCCACCGTACTGCCCCTTGTTCAGAACAGAAACGGAAAAACTTGAAATTGCAGTATTTTTCTGCCTTTAAAATGGTTCTTTTGTAGTAATATGCTGGTATCCTCAATGTATATGCAGACAAAAAATGGTGATTGTGAGGGTAAAATAGTGTGTGTGCACATCCACCTGCATGTGTGTGAGTGTTGAAGTAACATTGTCCTCAATGTACATGTGTTTCAGTGGTTCCTGCCTATGTTTGGTGCTGATTAAAAGAAGAAACTCCTCAAGACTGAAGGCCTGATGTGGACCAGCAGGACCCAGAGCCTCTTATCATAGAGTGGAAGAGAAGACCCTTGGACCAGTGTGGTGGGAGACCATCTCTATATGGAGAAGACTGATCTCAGGTTTTTGGTCTCTACAGTTCCTTTAAAGAGTGAGGAGGATAATAAAAAACTTACTAGGAACCCAGATTTAAAGACTCACAAAGACACTTCCAGCTCTTCAAAGACTGACGTTAATGAGGATGATGAAGAGGATGGTGAACTGACCAATCTTGATTCTCCGCTAAAGAACTCATCAGACTCTGAATCAGAACGTGAAGACAGCATCAAAGACTGGAAGGAGAGCAGGGCTCCTGAAAAAGAGGTAAAAACTGTCAACAAATCTTTGAGCTGCTCTGAGTGTGGTAAGCAGTATGTCAGCAACTCGAGACTTCAAAGACACATGGCAAGTCATTCAGGAGTGAAGTCTTCAAGATGTCTGCTTAATAAAAAATGTGTTGGAGAGAAGAAAAATTTAGAGTCATGCAGGAAAGTCCAGGCAAGGCCAAAATCAATAAGATGTGATGACTGTGGTAAAAGATTTACTTCGAAAGCAGATTTAAACAAACACATGAGAGTCCACACAGGAGACAAATCATTTCCTTGTGATCTTTGTGGACATAGATTTAGTTGTGAGACGTCTTTAAACACACACTTGAAAGTCCACACAGGAGAAAAACCGTTTCCTTGTGATCTTTGTGGACATAGATTTAGACATAAGACCAATTTAATCAGACACATGAGAGTCCACACAGGAGTCAAACCGTTTCCTTGTGATATTTGTGGACAAAGATTTAGGTGTACAACAAATTTAAACACCCACATGAGAGTCCACACAGGAGACAAACCATTTCCTTGTGATCTGTGTGGAAAAAGATTTAATCAGAAGTCAAATTTAAGCTCACACATGAAAGTCCACACAGGAGAAAAACCATTTACTTGTGATCTGTGTGGAAGAAGATTTAGATGGAAATCATATCTAAACTCACACATGAGAGTCCACACAGGACACAAACCATTTCCTTGTGAACTTTGTGGACAAAGATTTCGTTGGAAGGTACATTTAAACTCACACATAAAACTCCATACAGGACACAAGCCATTTCCTTGTGATCTTTGTGGCCAAAAATTTAGTCGGAATACACATTTAACCTCACACATGAGAGTCCACACAGGAGACAAGCCATTTCCTTGTGAAGTTTGTGAACAAAGATTTAGTCATAAGACTGCTTTAAACTCACACATGAGAGTCCACACTGGAGACAAACCGTTTCCTTGTGAACTTTGTGGACATAGATTTGGCCAGAAGTCAAGTTTAAACTCGCACATGAGAGTCCACACAGGAGACAAACCGTTTCCTTGTGAACTTTGTGGACATAGATTTGGCCAGAAGTCAAGTTTAAACTCACACATGAGAGTCCACACAAGAGTGAAAACTTTTGTACTGTAAATATTAAAATAACTATTATAGGCAATTAGATGCAACTGGTATCTCATCAGCCAATTACTTTTTTTTTTGATTTTATATAAAAAAAAAAATTGACAATTTTCATCAAGTTTTCCAAACTGAGTTTGTTGTTGAATTTTCCTGCTTTAATTTGTCTCAACACAGAAACAGGTGAAATTAAAGATGTCTTCAAAAATGGTCTTTGTCAGACACACGTCACACAGCCTACAGAGGTGTGTATATGACTAGAAGTTCAGTCCACTTTTATAGCTTGTTCATGTGATGACAACCGACAAGTACAATGGATCAGAAAGGAATTGTGCTCTGTGTTCTTTGATAACTGGGCTGTTGTTTACATACTCTGTTTTATTTAAATTAAACCTGTACCAGTTAGACAAGATATCAATCATGAGATGTATTTATTCGTCAGATAAAACAGGAGATACATGATTCATCATTTTATCAAAACACTCTGAACATAGTATTTTTCCACTGTGTAGACAGGCACATACATATGAATGTTATATTTAAGGTAAAGTGCAAAAGTTCTCTATAACAGAGTTGCTCCTATTTTCTCAAGAATTCTTTAAAAATTGTAAAATTAATTTAACATTTGTTCATGTTTTGGACTCTAGATGTTTGTTCTAAAATTCTAGTTCAGTGGCTGTGCAATAATCGGAGAGAACCAACCAACCAATCAAATTACTAAGATTTCTAAAATGGCAGACCCCATACAATGTGTTATTCATGTAATTCCAGAGGAAAAAGTGATTTAATTGATGTTTTTGAGAGAAGTTAATAAAAAATCAAGGAATGTTTGTAAAGGTAAACACCAAGATGGTACAACAACCTACCACCACTAAACATTTTAAAAGTTACAAAGATGCTTCACTGATAAGACTATAAAAGAAATTTCCATAAAGTGAGCTAAAAACATGAACACTAGACCTGACGACTTCTGCAAGGCCACACCACCATAAAAAGTGCCATATTGTCTTTTCAATTCAGGTCAATTCAATTTATTTATCCATCCATCCATTTTCTTCCGCTTATCCGGGGTCGGGTCGCGGGGGTAGCAGCCTAAGTAGGGAGGCCCAGACTTCCCTCTCCTCAGCCACTTGGGCCAGCTCTTCCGGGGGAATCCCGAGGCGTTCCCAGGCCAGCCAAGAAACGTAGTCCCTCCAGCGTGTCCTGGGTCTTCCCCTGGGCCTCCTTCCGGTGGGACGTGTCCGGAACACCTCACCAGGGAGGCGTCCAGAAGGCATCCTAAACAGATGCCCAAGCCACCTCAACTGGCTCCTCTCGATGTGGAGAAGCAGCGGCTCTACTCCGAGTCCCTCCCGGATGATCGAGCTTCTCACCCTGTCTCTAAGGGAGAGCCCAGACACCCTGCGGAGAAAACTCATTTCGGCCGCTTGTATCCGAGATCTCATTCTTTCGGTCACAACCCAAAGCTCATGACCATAGATGAGGGTGGGAACGTAGATCGATCGGTAAATTGAGAGCTTCGCCTTTTGACTCAGCTCTCTCTTCACCACGACAGACCTGTACAGCGCCCGCTTCACTGCAGACGCTGCACCTATCCGCCTATCGATCTCACGCTCCATTTTTCCCTCATTCGTGAACAAGACCCCAAGATACTTGAACTCCTCCACTTGGGGTAGGACCTCCTCCCTGACCCAGAGAGGGCACTCTACCCTTTTCCGGCTCAAGACCATGGCCTCGGATTTGGAGGAACTGATCTTCATCCCGGCCGCATCGCATTCGGCTGCAAACCGCTCCAGCGAAAGCTGTAGATCACGATCTGATGAAGCCAATAAGACCACATCATCTGCAAAAAGCAGAGACGCAATTCTGAGGCCACCAAAACGGATCCCCTCAACACCTTGGCTGCGCCTAGAAATTCTGTCCATAAAAGTTATGAACAGAATCGGTGACAAAGGGCAACCTTGGCGGAGTCCAACTCTCACCGGGAACAAGCCCGACTTACTGCCGGCGATGCGGACCAGGCTCTGACACCGGTCATACAGGGACTTAACAGCCCGTATCAAAGGGCCTGGTACCCCATACTCCCAGAGTACCCCCCACAGGGCCCCCCGAGGGACGCGGTCGAACGCCTTCTCCAAGTCCACAAAGCACATGTAAACTGGTTGGGCAAACTCCCACGCACCCTCCAGGACCCTGCTGAGAGTGTAGAGCTGGTCCAGTGTTCCACGGCCAGGACGAAAACCGCACTGTTCCTCCTGAATCCGAGGTTCGACTATCCGACGGACCCTCCTCTCCAGAACCCCCGAATAGACCTTACCAGGGAGGCTTAAGAGCGTGATTCCCCTGTAGTTGGAACACACTCTACGGTCCCCCTTTTTGAATAGGGGGACCACCACCCCGGTCTGCCAATCCAGGGGAACTTCCCCCGATGTCCATGCAACATTGCAGAGTCGCGTAAGCCAACACAACCCTACAACATCCAGAGCCTTAAGGAACTCTGGGCGGATCTCATCCACCCCTGGGGCCCTGCCACCGAGGAGCTTTTTAACCACCTCGGTGACCTCAGCACCAGAGATTGGAGGGCCCGACCCAGAGTCCCCAGGCTCCGCTTCCTCAGTGGAAGACGTGCCGGTGGGATTGAGGAGGTCTTCAAAGTATTCCGCCCACCGACCCACAACATCCCGAGTTGAGGTCAGCAGCACACCACTCCCACTATAAACAGTGTTGGTGGCATACCGCTTCCCCCCCTTGAGACGCCGGATGGTGGACCAGAAACGTCTCGAAGCCGTGCGGAAGTCGTTCTCCATGGCCTCTCCGAACTCCTCCCATGCCCGAGTTTTTGCCTCAGCAACCACCCGAGCCGCATGTCGCTTGGACTGCCGGTACCCATCAGCTGCTTCCGGGGTCCCACAGGCCAAAAAGGCCCGATAGGACTCCTTCTTCAGCCTGACAGCATCCCTCACCGACGGTGTCCACCATCGGGTTCGAGGGTTGCCGCCGCGACAGGCACCAACAACCTTGCGGCCGCAGCTCTGGTAAGCCGCCTCGACAATAGAGGCACGAAACATGGTCCACTCAGACTCAATGTCCCCCACCTCCCTTGGAACATGTTCAAAGTTCTCCCGGAGGTGGGAGTTGAAACTCCGTCTCACAGGAGACTCTGCCAGACGTTCCCAGCAAACCCTCACAATACGTTTGGGCCTACCAGGTCTGACCGGCATCCTCCCCCACCATCGGAGCCAACTCACCACCAGGTAGTGATCAGTTGACAGCTCCGCCCCTCTCTTCACCCGAGTGTCCAAGACATGTGGCCGCAGATCAGATGAGACGATGACAAAGTCGATCATCGAACTGCGGCCTAGGGTGTCCTGGTGCCAAGAGCACATATGGACACTCTTATGCCTGAACAAGGTGTTCGTTATTGACAATCCATGACGAGCACAGAAGTCCAACAACAGAACACCACTCTGGTTCAGATCAGGGGGGCCGTTCCTCCCAACCACACCCCTCCAGGTCTCACTGTCATTGCCCACATGAGCATTGAAGTCCCCCAGCAGAACAAGGGAGTCCCCAGAAGGTGCACTTTCCAGTACCCCCTCTAAGGACTCCAGAAAGGGTGGATAATCTGAACTGCCGTTTGGTGCATAAGCACAAACGACAGTCAGAACCCGTCCCCCCACACGTAGGCGGAGAGAGGCCACCCTCTCATTCACCGGGGTGAACCCCAACACACAGGCACCAAGTTGGGGGGCAATTAGTACGCCCACGCCTGCTCGGCGCCTCTCACCAGGGGCAACTCCAGAGTGGAAGAGTGTCCAGCCCCTCTCAAGGAAACTGGTTCCAGAGCCCGAGCCATGCATAGAGGTGAGTCCGACTATTTCTAGCCGGAACCTCTCAGCCTCACACACCAGCTCAGGCTCCTTCCCCACCAGTGAGGTGACATTCCACGTCCCAATAGCCAGCTTCTGTAGCCGAGGATCAAACCGCCAGGGTCCCCGCCCTCGGCCACCACCCATCCCACATTGCACCCGACCCCTTTGGCCCCTCCCACAGGTGGTGAGCCCATGGGAAGGGGCAATTTATTTATATAGCGCCAAATCACAACAAAGTTGTCCCAGTGCACTTTACAGAAACATTCACATACATAGAAAAGCCAATTAGTAAAGTTCTCTATCTAAGGAAGCCAGCAGAAACGTTGAATCTTCACTTCGTTGCTGTCTCCCATTCCTGCTAATAATGAGAGCACTTCACAGCGGCTGCCCAGATGCAACAACCATGTGTTGCCCGAATACTATAGTGCATAATCGGCATCAAGCTAAAATTGCATGACACCATTGTGCATCTAAATCAAGTAAAGTTTGCTTGCCCCCAGTGAGTTGCCCCGAACCCAAAAACCCAGTGCAAGATCTGTCTTCTTAACTTTTTTTACCCTTTTCTCAAGAAAATCCCGTCGAGATTTAAAACCTTTTTTTCCAAGGTAGACCAGGTCAAGATAGGCTGCAGAAAATACAAAACATAGTTAACACATCACTGTCAATGAAATAAATTGAAACATCATATTGAGAAACATTAAAAACAACAAATAAATAAATACATAAAAATTTAAAACATTAGGTACAAGTGATGGAATTAATCTCAAGTCCATTGAATTTTGAGTTAAAAGCGCCCATTGAAATGAACTCTTTTCAAGTCTTTCTGCAGTGTGTTACATGCAGCTGGTGCAGAATGGACAAAAGTATTTTTACCCTATCCAGTATGGGCAAACGGAACAGCATGCATCAAATAGTCCTGCGAGCACATGGGGTAAGAGTCATCACCTCTCTGTACAGAGAACAAATATAGGAGGGAAGAATTCCACATATTGCTTTATATATGAATGTACACCAAAGGCGGACATTTCTGATGGTCAGAGCAGGCCATTCTACACTGGAGTATAACTCACAGTGATGTCAATGCTTTACAATTTGGAATGAACCTGAGAGAGGCATGATGAACAGTGCCAGTTATTCACAAACATTGAGCAGATGAGTTCATATACAAAACATCTCCATAATCCAACGCAGGTAACAATATAGCAGCAACTAGCCACTTTTCCACATTACAAGAAAAACACAAAATATGGCCTATTAACCCACCAGAGGTGACAGATCTAAAGTCACAGTTTCAGGTTTGTTGTTAAATAGTCTGTTAAGTGTGGAGGTTTGTGATCCAAACACATCTGTAGGTTGTGTCTTCTGAATGCTGTTTATTAGTTAATTTTTTTTATTTGGACTTATTCTCTGTATACCAAATTAAACTTCATAGGTAAAAGTTTACGTTCAGCTTAACCAGTGGTTTTTACTTTTTTTGTGTGTACATATTCCTGATTGTTCTTTGTAGTCTTTCGCATTCGAATGGAAAAAAAGCACAACTAAAGAGATACAAATTTTTACATTTAAATTAGGGGTGCACCGATAAATCGGCCAGCCGATTTATTGGCCCCAATTTCCTTAATTTTGAGAAATCGGAAATCAGCCGATACTTGCATGAAGAACCAATTTTACTGATTTCAATTTTTATTATATATATATATATATATATATATATATATATATATATATATATAT
>NC_056512.1:13947612-13949352 GCF_014905685.2 Nematolebias whitei
TATATATATATATATATATATATATATATATATATATATATATATATTTAGTTTTAACAAAAATTGTCTAAATTTCATTTATATTTCAGAGCACTACCTCTTGGTCAGTTAAAACAAGTTTTTATTGTTTCTAGGATATTGTTCAAGGGTATGTTTTTCAATAGAAACAATATTGGAAAATTGAACGTGCATTGTGACCTTAACACCTGACAGTGTCGCTTATAAAACAAAATCGGTATCGGACAAAATCAGAATCGACAGATCAGGCTTTTTAGAAATCGGTGATCGGCAAGGAAACTGCAATCGATGCACCCCTACTCAAAATACACCACAGACCTCTTTTGACAATAGTTTGATTTCATATTATTACTATTATTTTCATTTCTAAAAAAGTTAAGTCTGGTCCTCTGGATATTCAAAAAACAAAACAAAGCAAAACAAAAAAAAACTAGAAAACTTTCATCTTTCATCCGAAAGACTTCTTCAGTCTGAGGTGCTGTATTCAGCTCAGTCTTATAAATAGCACCTTCTCAGAGTGGATCAACCAGTTTGCTGCTGACAGCCTGGGGAGGCCACACCTAGTCTGTATGGTTTACCTAAAATCCACAAACAAGGTGTACCTTTAAGACCTATTGTTAGCATGATTAACTCTGTCACTTACAATGTTTCCAAATATCTGGCGTCTGTACTCATCCCTTTAGTTGGCATCTCAGAACACCACATACAGAACACCATGGACTTTGTGGATAAGGTGAGGGATGTCATCATGGAGACTGATAAAACAATGGTCTCTTTTGATGTCACATCACTCTTTACGTGCATACCTGTTGATGATGCAGTAGAGGTGGTCAGTTTAAAATTAAAATCAGACACCACTCTGAGCAGCAGGACCACGCTTTCCACAGAACAACTGTGTCAACTCTTGAAACTGTGCCTGCAGTCAACCTACTTCACATATGGGTATAGGCAGAAACATGGGTGTGCTATGGGGTCTCCAGTTTCTCCTATTGTTGCCAACCTGTACATGGAGGAGGTAGAAAAGAGAGCCTTGACGTCCTTTTTAGGGACACCACCAAGTCATTGGTTCAGGTATGTTGACGACACCTGGGTTAAAATTAAATCTCAGGAAGTCCAACATTTTACTGACCACATCAACTCTGTGGATAAATACATCAAGTTCACACGAGAAGATGTAAAAAATGGCAAGTTGGCTTTCTTGGACTGTGAGGTCTCAGTCTCTGATAGAGGACATTTGCAAACTAAGGTGTACCGCAAACCCACCCACACAGACCAGTGTTTGCTATTTGATTCCCATCACCCTTTGGAGCACAAGTTAGGAGTCATTAGGACTCTGTACCACAAAGCTGACAGTGTCCCCACTAACTCAGGAGCCAGGCAGAAGGAGAAATCCCACACAAGACAGGCTCTAGAGCAATGTGGATATCCTAACTGGGCCTTCCTGAAAGCAGAGAAGAAACCCAAACAGGACTCCAGTCAGCCAACAGGTGAAAAGGAGGAACCCAGACCCAGACCAGTGGTCATTCCGTATGTTGAGGGAGTATCAGAGAAACTGAGATGTTTATTTTCTAATCACAACGTCCCAGTGGCTTTTAAACCCCAAAATACATTACGGCAAAGACTGGTTCATCCCAAAGATCCAGTCCCCCGGCACAAACAGAGTAATGTTGTGTATGCTGTTCAGTGTCAGGAGGGCTGTGATCAGTCTTACATCGGGGAAAC
>NC_056512.1:13954352-13964214 GCF_014905685.2 Nematolebias whitei
AGATAGATAGATAGATAGATAGATAGATAGATAGATAGATAGATAGAGATATTATTTTCTTACTTTTATTTTTCAATTCATATGCTTTTTTATGATTGTCTACTGTTGTAATCATTCTTTTTTAAAAACAGGTCTTTCTTGTAAATGAGTCCTCGAGGCTCATTGAGACTAACCTGTATAAATAGAGGTTGAATGAATGAATGAATATTGGCTAATATTAAACGTCTACACCAGGGCTATTCAACTGGCGGCCTGCGGGCCACTTCTGACCCGCGGGTGACTTCAATCCGGCACACTTCATAAAAAAAAAAAAACTTTTTTTTTTTTGTTCTGGGTTTAGGTATTATTTTATTTTTGATGTTTAGATTTTTTTTTTTTTTTTTATATATATATATATATATATAGTTGTCTTATTGTTTTAATGTTTTTTTTGTTTTGTTTTTTGTTATTGCTGTTTTTTTGTTTTTGTACAGCACTTGGGTCGACTGCTTTGTTGTATTTTAAGTGCTTTAGAAATAAATTTGTGTAGTATGGTAAATGAGTAGATTTTTTTAGTAGCTCGTAGCATTCTTTCACATCAGAATGTTGTTGACAAGGAGTTTTTGTATAAACAATCACATTGGCTGACTTGCAACAAATGTTGATAGAGAATGAGATGCCATCCCATAGCAGTGTGTAACCAAGCTGGTGAGCAGCATGAAGAGGTGCCAGGCTGTTGTGGCTGTGTATGGTTTTTCCACATGCTTCTGAGACTCCAGTTTGTTAAATGAGTAAATTAAGTTGTCAATATGTTTCGTTTCTGAAGATTTATTTTTTGACTCCAATAAACGAAACCAAACAAGAGTCAACAGCAAAATGTTGTTGATGTTTGGTATTGCCAGAAGATTTGACGAGTTTAACATGAGTATCATACTCATTTAGTTCATCTCCTAAAATGACAAATTCATCCAAAAGTTCTACTGTTCAAAATATTTTGTGATAATTCAGTCATGTTTCCAATCATTTTACAACAAGCTTTTTGGTTTAATATTACTCATTCTCACTACTATACAATACAAATGTATTGTAAATAGTTTGCCATTCTCATTGTTCAATATATATTGGACATTATTATTGTTATTGGTTATCTAATTACTTTATGTATATATATATATATTTTTTATTTTTTATTATTTTAAACATTTTAGGAACTTTTTGGTGTGAATCATTTTATCTGTTGCTGCTGTTCAATTTCCTATCCGTGGGACAATAATGACTGTTTCTACTATTCTCATAATACCAATCATTATTGAAAATGTATTATCAAATTTCATTCTTGATGATGTATAGGCTTCATTTTTATTTTGCTGTTTTTATTTAATTTTACTTTTGATTGCAGTAAAGCTTATGATCTTGGAATAATTTGCATCCTGGTAATAATTTGAGTGAAATGCACTGATTTATTTCCAATAGAACAAAAATCTTTATTTTAATTTGAGACCTAATTTTGAAAATCTTGAAGTTACATAAAATCCAATCAAAACAAGTTTTCTGCTTTAATCCCTGCCTTAAATTTGCTGCAAGTGCCTCTCAAAGAGGAGGAGGAGAACGAGGAAGTTCCACTCCAGCAGCTCCTGAAAGAGCCTGCCACTCAGGAGCTTGGTCATTACAAGCAGTCTACAAGATGTCTGACTGAGAACATTCATATATAGTAAACTTTGTATATTGTGCAATATACTTATTGAATTACATGTTTTTTTTAGATGTTTTGTCTTGTTCATTGTAAAGGTTGCAGACAACTGGATTTTGTCAAGAGGTTGACCACTGGACAACCTAGAAAGTTTCCTTATTAGTTTCCTTAAAGTGTTTCTATGTCTTTTCTTTTCAACAAACACAACATCCCAGGACATTTCAAACCCAACAGGACTCTCAGACAGGCTGATCCACCCTAAGGACAAAACACCCATATAAAAACAGCTGTGTGGTGTATACAGGTCCTTCTCAAAAATTAGCATATTGTGATAAAGGTCATTATTTTCCATAATGTAATGATAAAAATGAAACTTTCATATATTTCAGATTCATTGCACACCAACTGAAATATTTCAGGTCTTTAATTGTTTTAATACTGATGATTATGGCATACAGCTCATGAAAACCCAAAATGCCTGTCCCAAAAAAATTAGCATATTTCATCCCACCAATGAAAGACAAGTGTTTTTAATACAAAAAACGCCAACCTTCAAAATAATCATGTTCAGTTATGCACTCAATACTTGGTCGGGAATCCTTTTGCATGAATGACTGCTTCAATGCGGCGTGGCATGGAGGCAATCAGCCTGTGGCACTGCTGAGGTGTTATGGAGGTCCAGGATGCTTCGATAGCGGCCTTAAGCTCATCCAGAGTGTTGGGTCTTGCGTCTCTCAACTTTCTCTTCGCAATATCCCACAGGTTCTCTATGGGGTTCAGGTCAGGAGAGTTGGCAGGCCAATTGAGCACAGTAATACCATGGTCAGTAAACCATTTACCAGTGGTTTTGGCACTGTGAGCAGGTGCCAGGTCGTGCTGAAAAATGAAATCTTCATCTCCATAAAGCTTTTCAGCAGATGGAAGCATGAAGTGCTCCAAAATCTCCTGATAGCTAGCTGCATTGACCCTGCCCTTGATAAAACACAGTGGACCAACACCAGCAGCTGACATGGCACCCCAGACCATCACTGACTGTGGGTGCTTCACACTGGACTTTTGGCATTTTGGCATTTCCTTCTCCCCAGTCTTCCTCCAGACTCTGGCACCTTGATTTCCGAATGATGTGCAAAATTTGCTTTCATCCGAAAAAGTACTTTGGACCACTGAGCAACAGTCCAGTGCTGCTTCTCTGTAGCCCAGGTCAGGCGCTTCTGCCGCCGTTTCTGGTTCAAAAGTGGCTTGACCTGGGGAATGCGGCACCTGTAGCCCATTTCCTGCACACGCCTGTGCACGGTGGCTCTGGATGTTTCTACTCCAGACTCAGTCCACTGCTTCCGTAGGTCCCCCAAGGTCTGGAATCGGCCCTTCACCACAATCCTCCTCAGGGTCCGGTCACCTCTTCTCGTTGTGCAGCTTTTTCTGCCACACTTTTCCCTTCCCACAGACTTCCCACTGAGGTGCCTTGATACAGCACTCTGGGAACAGCCTATTCATTCTGCAATTTCTTTCTGTGTCTTACCCTCTTGCTTGAGGGTGTCAATGATGGCTTTCTGGACAGCAGTCAGGTCGGCAGTCTTACCCATGATTGCGGTTTTGAGTAATGAATAAGGCTGGGCGTTTTTAAAAGCCTCAGGAATCTTTTGCAGGTGTTTAGAGTTATGTCGTTGATTCAGATGGTTAGGTTAATAGCTTGTTTAGAGAAACTTTTCATGATATGCTAATTTTTTGGGACAGGCATTTTGGGTTTTCATGAGCTGTATGCCATAATCATCAGTATTAAAACAATTAAAGACCTGAAATATTTCAGTTGGTGTGCAATGAATCTGAAATATATGAAAGTTTCATTTTTATCTTTACATTATGGAAAATAATGACCTTTATCACAATATGCTAATTTTTTGAGAAGGACCTGTACAGTTCAGTGCAACAAGGAATATCCAGATCTCTATATTGGGAGAAACAAACAGTTACTTCACAGACGCATGGCTCAACACAGGAGAGCCACCTCCTCGGGACAAGACTCAGCTGTTCACCTGCACCTCAAGGATAAGGGACAGTCATTTGAGGACCAAAATATTCACACTTTGGACCGAGAAGACAGATGGTTTGAGAGGGGGCTGAAGGAAGCGATTTATGTAAAAAGAGAGAAAACATCTTAAAACATACAAAAACCTACACTTGAACAATTTCCAAATTGAAAACAAAACACATCAAGTATCTTTTACCTGGCACTATAACTTCTCAACAGCTTTAACTTTTTCATTGTTTTAAACATATAAATTCTTTTAGAAATTTTTATGGTGATATCAAGGCAATTCCACAATCCTATTCCCTGAATTACAACGCAGCTCCTTCAGACTAGTTCTAAATGGAAGTTTTACAAACATTTACATTCCCTTAAGGTTATATTGACTCTCTTTTTTAAACAAAGTTTAATTGAATATTTGGGGGTAATATTTTTTACGAGCTTTATACATGACTTGTAAAATACTATATTCAACCAAATCATAAAATTTGAATAATTTTAACTGATGAAGTAATACACTGCCTGGCCAAAAAAGAAGTCACCACCTGGATTTAACGAAGCAAATAGGTACGAGCCTCCTATTGGATAATTACTGCATGAGTGATTATCTTTCAGCTGGCAACAAGTTATTTAACCCCAACTGGTGCAATGAGTTGCTTCTTATTTCTTAAACAACCATGTTGAAAGGCATCATGTGGTCGTGGAAAAGATGTCAGTCTGTTTGAGAAAGATCAAATCATTGGTATGCATCAAGCACAGAAAACTCAGGAGGTTGCAGAAACTACTTAAATTGGGTTAAGAACTGTCCAACACATTATTAAAAACTGGAAGGATAGTGGGGACCCATCATCTTCGAGGAAGAAATGTGGCCGGAAAAAAATCCTGAATGATCATGATCTGCGATCACTTAAAAGTTTGGTGAAATCAAATGGAAGAAAAACAACAGTAGCATTCAGGACTATGTTTAATAGTGAAAGCAAGAGCATTTCCACACACACATTGTGAAGGGAACTCAAGGGATTGGGACTGAACAGCTGTGTGGCCTTAAGAAAACCACTAATCAGTGAGGACAACTGGAAAAAAGGCTTGAATTTGCTAGGGAGCATAAAGATTGGACTGTGGAGCAATGGAAGAAGGTCATGTGTATTGCAGAAATTTATTGAAACAATGCCACAGTGAATGCATGATGTAATCAAAGCTAAAGGCGGTCCAATGAAATATTAGTGTGTGTTTTTGTGGCGACTTTTTTTATTTGGCCAGGCAGTGTATATTTGTTTGGTGACCATAGCACTTTCTACTAATAATTCTTATTGACCCTTTGCGCGTGACATCACGCTCTTTGGAAAAAAGCCCCCGCCACCTTGACAGATGTCAACACATCGCCTCCACTCCGGTGTAGCTAGTCAAAACTCAGCTAGTTGCTTGCCTAATATCCTTGTTATTCTGTCAATTCATCTATAAAAATGGTCATAGGGCACTGTGCGGGCTGCTCAAACAGACAAGGAAAGAAACCAAACGTCCTTTTATGGCATACCTTTTGATGAGGACCGAAGATGGCGATCGATGGCGGCCATCAACCATAAGGACGGACAGCCCTCGGTATGTTAGCGGATTTGCAGTGAGCACTTTTTCAATTCAATTCAGAAATACTTTATTTATCCCAAAGGGAAATTATTTGTTGTTGTAACTCATTATCCTCTTTTCATTAAAAGATGTTATAGATACTGAGGCTGTAGACAGGAAGGATCCTAAGAAACTGGCTGCAGATGCCGTCCGATCCATCCACCCAGACTCAGCAGGCCTCTCGGTTCCCCCGGGCTGTAGGACCGCCCAAATGCTGGGCTGAGCTCCTCCCAGAGCCATGGCCACTCCTCCCAGCAGTCTGCTGAGCTCCTCGTCGCTGCGGACAGTCAACTGTAGGTGCCGAGGGACGATCCTGTCCTTCCGCTGTCATGAGCCGTGTTTCGTGCTAGTTCCAGGATCTCAGTGGTCAGACACTTGAGCACAGCTAGCAGGTAGATGGGAATGCATCCACAGTACATCCTTTCAACTCATTTGAGATGTGGGGGCTGTAGTTGAGATATTATTTGAGCTTTTGAGATGTTAATCAACTGCTGTTGGTTGTAGAAAACTGCCTTGTTGCCATGGTTACTGTAGGGCAGTCCTTCTCAAATAGTGGGGCGCGCCCCCCTGGGGGGGCCCGGGGCAATGCCGGGGAGGGGCGCATGTAACCCTTGAAAACATGCTTTTTTTGGCCGCAGGGAGTAGGTTTTTTTTTTTTTTTTTTTCACCATTCTCACTTTGTCGCGTGCGTTCCTAATAAATTATGAACAAATATGGCTGACTTGTCATTTTGGGAGCCATGCATGAACCGTGTCTCTCCCCTCTGCTGCTGACATGATAAATAAACTCCGACCGTCACCTCCTCAGTCCTCTGCTGCTGTTTTTATGTCCACGCGCTCTGTACGTCACTCACAGCGTGCATGCAACAAAGAGTGAACTCAAGCGAGAGCGACACCTTCCCCCTCTTTCCTCTTTTGCGTTGACTAAATGTTTTAGTTTTATCGATGAGTTTGTCAAAGTACAATTTACAGAAGTAATGTTTAATAAATGTTAGGACTTGATTCTTTGCTAACAAAATTAATTCACCTCCTTAGTTAAGCTGCTGTTTTTTGATGCTCTGGACGCTTGTCACTCACAGCATGCAGGCGACAAAGAGTAACTCAAAGCAAGAGGGTTACCTGCCCCCTTTTTCCTCTTTTGCGTTGACAATTTTTTAAATTTGTTTTATCGATGAATGTGCTCATTGATCCTGACTTCCTCATTTTGATTATTAAAAAATCAGCATAAATTGTTTTATTCATTTTTGTTTTGTAGGTCAAAGTGTTTTATATAACTCCTTTATACACTCCTGAGTTAAAATGTTGCTGATGAATTTGAATTTATTATTATTTATTGATTATATTTAATTTTATTTTTCAGTATCAAATGGTACAAAATGTTTACAGTTTAAAAAATAATAGATTTTTTTACAGGCAAATTGATACAGACTAAGGAAAAAAAACAATGCTATTCTTCCTTGTAAGTTGATCTATGTTCTTTTTTTCCTTTAATGTTAATAAGGACACAGTGTTAGGTAGAGAGAGGTGTACTTATAACAATTTTATAGACGTACTATTTACAGTTGGCGCGGAGAGTTGTGTGTGGGGGGGGTTCTTCCTGGGGGGGCATAAGAGAAAATAATTGAGAAGCGCTGCTGTAGGGGAACACCACCTCAGAAACAGTTCACCACGTCAGAAAAAGAACACCTCATCTCAGAAACAGTTCACCTCATCTCAAACAAACATCATTCATGTGTTTTGTGTTTAAACTGTTTAAAACCAAGATGCATCTTTTCCCTTGGGAACAAACAGACTTCACTTTACATTTTGTCCAGCTCAGCACTAACATTTTAGTTGACACTAATGAAAGTGTAATAAAAAAAAAACTGTCACTGTGTTAACTTCACTGTCAAAATGAACTCCTTTCCCATGAAACGGACCGATCGTTTTAATGAGTTTTGGTTCAACTGACCTCGAAGTAAAACATCTGCTGAGACTTTAACTTTTATCAAAAATGGGAGTATTACTCCCAGGATGGGTTCCCATGAAGATAATACATTTTAAAGAACCCCTTTGTTTAATGACATTTTTCTTTTCAGGAGTTGAACAGCGACACCTTTTGATGAACATTGCATGTTATTTCAAAATATGTCATATCTGAATGTTTATGAAAATGTGTGTTTTAAGTAATCTCTCTTTAAGATAATTGTTTGTCTTATTTTTTCTTGTTTAAAAGAAGAGTGACTTTTTAAAGCCAGACAGAGAAAATGGACTAGATTTTATAAAGCATGACAAAGAGTTAGGACCATCCCTCTTCTGAGAGGTGGACCAAAGTCAATCTGTAACACACAGACAGTTAAGTTAAGTTTCACTACTTCGTCTTCACTTCTTCTTCAACTTCAAGTCTTCAACTTCAAGCAACTTCTACACAACCCACTTCATCTTCCTCCTGGTGAGATTCTAGGAAGGAAGAGAACGGGAGAGAAGCAGCCTTTTCTGCAAACGTCTCAGGACGAGAGAACCTGACCGAACCATCCCAGCTGACTTCAGAGCCAGTGGCCGGACCTTAGTCCCTCCAACCGATGAGAGGTGACTTTTGAGGAAAAATCAGCCTTTCAGTCACCGGAGCATCTCAGGCCTTGCTGGTATCATTTTATGCAGTTGTGGAACATTCTGACAGCTCGTTCTGGTGAGAGAGACCTTTAATGCCTTTCTGGTGATCATACATCACAATAATCTTACTTTACACACACTACAGCTCATTTAGACACAATTCTAATTACTCCACAAACAGAACCAGTCCAAAAAATCTGCCTTTTTAAAGTTTCACTGATTTGAATAATCAAGTAGACCTTTAATACAAAGCTATTTGCTATTCGTTTGTTATGCATAATCTTCATCAGATATATCACAGATTCTTATTTTTGTAATAAAATACATAAAATCAACTAAATTTGTGATTGTTTTGGCATATCTGTGTGTATTAACTGATTTGATGTCCTTTAAACACGAGAAAATAATCCACGTTTCAGTTTACATTTAATTTGGGGTTAGAGACTTATTTTTCCTCTGAAAGGGGTGGTGCCCATACACAACGAGGTTATTTGCATAATAAATGCATATCTTGTGAGCTTAACTCATAACTGATCATTTACAATATATATCCAACCCCATATCCCTCTACATAATGCATCATAACAAATGTCCAAAACTAAAATAGTTTCAGTAAAAATCCTTCCAGCTGCACAGCATCCGATACCAGAGGAAACAATCATCCAAAAAATGTGATTTACATCCAGAAAAAGAGGAATTAAAGTTTCCAAAAGCAAAATCTCAGAATGAAAGTAACAGAGCTGCTTCAACGTGCAGCCACCTTGAGCGGCGCAATTCAAACAAGGTAAGAAGATTAATGTCCATATACTTTATAAGTAATATTTGTAAGATTTAATAAAATATTGCAATATGAAGAAGGAAAATCTCCCACCATCATGAAAATGAATGCAAATAAAAAAAAATCCTGATTTTTTTTTTTTATATATAAAATTTATTAAACCAATACAGTAGGTAATGTATCAGAATCAGAATAAACTTTATTGGCATTGCACCGAGATACAATGCGAATATGTACGTACAGTCGTCCGAAGATGGGTGGAGTGCACGAAGCTGCGGCTATAAATAATTAGCGTGGCCTTCTTATTCTTATTCAGAATAATATTTTGCTTAGATGAGAAAAGGAAAGAAAACATGAGGAGAGACGGTATAAAAAAAAAGATCTCTCACACCGTGTCCTAGACAGGGCACGATTTGAGGCATCAAAAAAACCTACCACAGCAAAGCAACATAAACAGATGTTATACATTTACATATAGGCGGTGAAAACATTGAATTTTTAGGGGAAAGTCGTAGCATAGTCCAGAGCCCCCCCTCAGCCATTGTCCAGATAAGAGGTGACGTTCATCTTGAGCTCAGTTGAGGTTCTGTTACATGTCCAAGGCCTTGGGGAAGGGAGGGGTGAGGAGACAGTCAAAGCATCTTTGTTGTCTTCAAAACATTCCAGGAGGAGTTGAGATAAGTCCGGCGTCAAGGCCACAGTTTGGGTCAGGCAGAACTCGTAATTGTTGTTTCTGCCTTTAAAGTCTCGTTGGTACATATTCTCTGATGGAAACTCCAAAACAGCCGAATTGATCCTTTACTCCAAAAGTCGAGCTCACAGCTTCTCCAGATTATTCCAGCATTCATGAGTGCTGCCAGGGAGAACACAGTCCTGATACAGCTGCTCCAACTCTGTCACAGCTCCACTTTCAGTCCGAGCACTGTCGAGCTTCAACACCTCCACACGAATTTGTAGACAATCCAGATTTCACCAACCAAACAACAAAAAACAGTTGTCACCATGAATCCAATTGTTTCCATCGAGGTAAGAGGGTCCTCCTTACCCTGACTCCTGTCGGGAGAAGTTGATCGATTTTGTTGAGAGACCAGCTGATCCTTCCAATTAAGAGGTATGCAGGAAAAAAGAGGCTTTTTAAGGGTTCACAGGACAAAAGAGCGCAGCAGGGAAGCGCG
>NC_056512.1:13964314-13974967 GCF_014905685.2 Nematolebias whitei
GGTTCCACCGGAGAATAGAAAAAAAAAAAAAGTCCAAGATATAGTATATATGTCTTAGAGCAGGATAAAGTACTTTTAGTGGCAATTTTTTTTAACCAACAAATGTCTCGGCAGGCTCACCAGATGAAGCTAACAACACAACAACAAAGCTTGTGTTCAGACAAGAATTATCACTTTAGCAAACTGTATCTGGGCTATTTTCAGTTAAATCATGTTTGTTCTTCATTGAGTGAAGTAACTCAGTGTGTAGAGTATCTAAAAATTTTAATTATGTAAGAGTACTGATACTAAGTTTTAATATTACTCCATTAGTTAAAACTCAGTGTGTACTCTGAAGAAAAGTGAATTTGATATAAAATGGATGAAATGATGCATATAGAATATCCAGACTGGTATTTACACTTAAAAATCTGAATTTACTCCTCTATTGGTGCAGGTTATTATTTTATTTCATACTATCAAGCATATTGCTATGTTTTAAAATGATAAGCACCAGTGAGGACCATTTGAGCATTATATTAGCTGACTTAAACTACTGATTTGTTTTGCCAGGGAAGAAGAGCCAGGACCCCTGTCACCTGATTACACCAAACAGTAGCTTTTTGGATCAGCTTATACCTGGAGATGTAATCCTTGCTGACCGTGGTGTCACCATCCAGAACCAAGTCGGACTGTACTGTACAAAGGTTGAAATGCCGGCATTCATACGGGGCAAAAAGCAGCTGGGTGCAGTTGAGCTGGAAGACACCCAAAGCCCCGCAGCTGTTTGCGTACACGTTGAGAGGATCACTGGACAAGCATGTTCCAAGTATAAGATGTTGCCTGGACCATCAGTCTTCTGTCAAGTGATGATGAAGAGTACACTATTATGAGAGTGGCATGTGCCCTAACAAATCTGTGCCCCTCTGTTGTCCCAGTTGATTAACAGGTGTGTTCAAATCTCTACAACATTTGTACTATAAACTTAACAATATGTAGTCAATCAAGTCCAAGAAAAGATCCTAACAACTTTATTTGAATACTGTAAATGTTACGCATCAACAAAATTGTAACAGTTTAAAAAAGATGAAAGATTGGTGCTATTTGTAAAAACAGAATAGCATATTGCTAAATCTGCAGTTATTTATGAAATATAATCTTAAAATATCACCACTGGAATCTTACAAAGCTTAATCCTGTGCTTGAAACCTGTCTTAGTTTGGCTACTAGTTTGTCCTCTTCCAAATTTTAATGCTCCAAAACATGTAACAAACAAAACTGATTCTGATTTTAAAACCTGAATTACAAATTTAGCTGTCTAAAAATCTTGATTTAAAAAAATGTGCAGTCTAAACATGTTTAATTGTTAAGAGCAATGAACAGTGTGGTTATTTATTTCTTTTAACAGTTGGTGTTACTCCTGCACTTACTCCATTGACTCTGTGCTCTGAGTGATGTCTGACAGTAGTTTATCTGGACTTGTATATTTTTTGGCCAATAGCTCAGGTAAAAATGCTGCCCTATAGAACATTTCTACATTTTTCACAGCTTCAGTAAAGAAATCACATCAGACACACTCCTCCCTCTGAATAAAGTAATCTGACCCAGACCACACCATGAAGTCACAGTACTCCCACTCTGTCACAAATGACTGAGCTTGTACCTGGTGCACCTGTGTGACCTCTGCTTACTTCATAGGACCCGTTTGTGTTGTCAATGCAGAAATGTTTCTTAACAGAGGCACCGAGGACTCCAGCATCTTTGGCACAGTGTGGACATTTTATTTTCCAAACACCGTTGCCACAGCAGGTGCAGGAGAGCAGAGCATCTGGAGAAGCTCCGAGGTATGGTCCGCTGCAGTTCATGTGTAGCCTGGAGTCACAAACTCTCAGATCCTGATGCTGCGGTCCAGCGATGGCTTCATATGTCTGGCTGGCTGTTTTCACATCCCCATCTGACAAACAACAAAAAAATTATTGTTATAATCTCCTCTAAACAGAATTATTCTTTGCTTTTATCTGTAATTTTCAAGTTTTGAATGTTTGTGTCATGACATACTTGCTTTAAAGTGCAGTGGCCACACATTACTGCCCCATCCTTCTCCAAGGACACCCGTGGCTTTAGAGGATCTGCAGACAGGAACTGAATGATTAACCTGAAATGATACACATTACGTGTTAATACAGGTCTGTTTAGTTAGTACTGATGCTCATCCATCCATCCATTATCTTTTACCCGCTTCTTCCATTTTGGGTCACAGGGGTCACCGGTGCCCATGTCCAGAAATCACTGTGTGAGGGGCGGGGTACACCCTGGATGGCTCGCAAGTCCATCACAGGGACACATAGAGACAAACGAGACAAACAACCATTCACTCTCTCACTCACACCTAGGGACAATTTAGAGTTACCAATCAGCTTAACATGCATGTTTTTGGTCTGTGGGAGGAAACAAGTATTTCATGTTTTTCTATAAGTTACAATGTGGTCACAATATCTGATAAACACTATCATATTCTGTGACCGTCTATATTTCCATAATAGTCATGATTTTAGTGAGCAGGTGTTAATTTTTATTCTTTGGAGGAAGGAGAGTCAGCCTCCTTCCTCCAAATTTGAAGGATTTGAAGGAGTTCATGTTAAAACTCAATTTTTCTGAGGTTCCCTTTAAAAATGCTAATTCTGATCTAGTAGGAGTTGGTGTCAGTAAATGACCTGCTTGCTTGTGTAAGACACAACAGCGACCATATCAAATCTGTGCCAAAAGGAGATGAATATTTTAAACAGTCCTGGACATGGCATGGAGATAAAAAGACTTGTTAAGCTTGACTAAAAATTTGAGGCGTATCAGTCCTGCATTCAATCTCTTTAATTGCATCAAGTTGTGACGGTATGTTCCCACCAGATGGAGACATGAACACACAGAACTTGGCCCACACCACTGTTGTCTTGAGTGTCAGCAGAATGTTCTGGCTCACCAAGGAGTCACATTCCGAGCCTGGCCCATTTAGATGAAGTGCTGCCTTATCAAAATAAATATGAAGACTGAGATTTACCTGAAATCTTTGGCTTTTACAGCACACTTTGCTAAACGTCCTTTGCAAATCATTTGCAAATGTGTTTGAGTTAGTCTTGTTGAGATAATTTTGAAACACAGTCTTTGTTCTTCAAAAAATGTAAACCATTTTGATCTAGTGTGAGGACTCCGTGCCAGTTTTTTTATGCTAATTCAGAAACTGTGCACAATCTGTAACTAACTTATCAATACATAAATGCTCTGTCACTGAAAAACAAACAAACAAGTAAACGTTTTAGCTTTTTGCAAACCAGACCATTATTTATGAAGTTATTATTATTAATTGATGTCATTATGAGTACATACATACTCTACAGAAACTGGTAATTATTATTCAAAGAAACATAAAATGACTTTCAAAGCAAAACAGCAAAACAAACAAGCAAACATCAACAACAGAAATACAGCGAGGTACGTTATTAAAAATGAACATAAACTGCACAGTTTCAAACAGAAATCACCTGCAAAAGCTTACAGTACTGTCGAATAAAGTTACGCCAGGTTCTCTGAACGGATTCTTCGTTGTTGAAACATTTCGTCTTTTATCCAGAAGACTTCTTCAGTTTGAGGAGCTGCAACAAACTCAGTCTTATAAATAGCACCTCATGTGGATCAACCAGTTTGTTGGTGACAGTCAAAACTAGTTGTTCACATGTAAAAGAGTCAGTCAGATATTCTTTATTGTTATTCTCGCCACGTGGTGGAACGAGATTGTGTACACAGTTACAGCCAACAATAAAATGTAAAAGAAAAACAGTAATAAGATATGAACTAAGAAAAACATCAACTAAAAATACGCTAAGCACTAATGGCATAAAAACAATACGCCGAACAGCAGCACGAACATGAGCATGAGTCTGTGTGAGCAGATGAGCACTAATGAACACAGCAACATGAAACAGATCAGCAGCAACATGAAACAGATCAGCAGCAACATGATGTGATTTGTATAAAAGATTTGTGTAAAATGAGGACCATCAGCATAACAACTGATCGATAAAGCCCTAACAATTGATTGTTAGTGCCCTGATGTCTGTGTAGTGAACCTGATCTGAACCTGATCTGACCTCAAATCTTGATCAGATGAACAGAGACTGTTATTTCATTGATCATCATCCAGAAATACAGTTTGAGCCATCTGGTGACTTTCTTTCTTGAATTAATCAAGCAGAAAAGACAATTCTCTATGATCATTACTGTTTTACAAATGTTTGATAATCAAATTGTGTGAGTTCACTCAATGCTTACAGGTTGAAGAGAACTACTCATTTTTATTTTACATAAACAGTAAGTAATGATTTTTATTCCTCATTCAAAGAAGAAATCAGGTTAATATGCATTTCTTGATTTTTCTGTCTGCAATGTAAGTATGTTAAAGGTCGGTTCTCGGTCAACTAAAATGTTTACCGAGAAAAATGTCATGTTTAAACTTTTTCAGAAGATAATAAGAGTGAGACTCCACGAAGTCTGAAGTCCTACAATAATCTTTCTGTTGTCACTAAAACAATCCTTGACTTATGATAACATCTTACATCACAAACCACACCTCTATTTCTGGTCCATCGACCAATCAAAAAGCTCTCAAATGACCCGGAAGTCGACCCATTTAAAATGTGGCAACTTCCCAGTTCATACAGAGGCTGAAGAAGTTCTAGAGTCTGGGAGTGATAGAGTCCAAGAGTCTCAGAGTGATGGAGGTTCTGAAGAAGTTCTAGAGTCTGAGAGTTCTGAAGGCTGAAGGAGAAAACTCTGATGTCCGATGGAGAAAGTCTGATGTCTGAAGCCCAGAGTACTTCCGTTGGAATACAGAACGCAGTGACGATGTTGGGATTATAATTTCTGTTTGAACACCACGCACGACTCTCTAAGGATTTCAGCTGCTCAACGGAGACGCTGAAAGAGTCTGAAGGATTCTATACCGAGCTGATTTCATCGTCAACCAGGTAACGATCTACTTCAACCGAGCGTACCGTCGCAAGCTGAGATCCGATGGAGCGTGCACGTTCTGGTCATAACAGATTAATTCCCTCACATATCTCTCTGTAAGATAAATCTCCATTTTCATCTTAAACTCTGCTTTCTCCTAAAATCAGTACAGATATTTAGAAATATCTGAAGCTAAGTCCTCAATCACCGCCGCGTGATTGATGTCCATTATTTTGTGAAACTTGTCTGTTATTATTTTCATATTTTGCCAAATTAATGTAAATGTTTGATGTTAAACTTTGATTCTGAAAATAAATGACCGCATTCATTTGATGGGTCAAACATAAATAACGTCTCTCGTTACATTTCTGTTAAAATTCAATGCACGACATTACACAGTCAGAAAGATGAGGAACTCGTGAAAATTGTATGCATATATCTCGTATATGTACTACTACATCTGCTTGCTATTCACAGAGGGCTGAGTGATACTAGCAATAACAGCATTGTAAGAGGGGGACAGTTGGACACAGAGGCATTTTCTTCTCCCCTTTTTAGCAATGGACAGGTTCTTTTCACAAAGATGGATTCCTTCACTTCATTCCTTGGGGCGGCTGTGGCTGAGTGGTTAAAGCAGTCGTCCTCCAATGCGAGAGTTGGGGGTTCGAATCCACCAGCAGTCACATGCTGAAGTGTCCCTGGGCAAGACACTGAACCCCTCATAGCCTCTGATGTGTGTCCCATCAATGTATGAATGTGATAAAGCTCTGATTAGTCTCATTAGAATGATTTGTTCAATTAGCTTTGTAGAGATCTAGTAGAGTGCTGTATGAATGGGTAAATGAGGCACAGATTGTAGTGTAAAGTGCTTTGAGTATCTTGAAATAAGATAGAAAGGCTCTATATAAGTACAGTCCATTTACCATTCACTCTTCTCCATCCATCTCCATCCCAAAGACTTCTGTAGCATCCTGCCTTGATGACTTTCGGCCCATAGCCTCATATCTGTCATCATGAAGTGCTTTGAGCGAATTATCAAGTCTCACATCTGTGTCTCCCTCCCTGACACCCTGGACCCCCTACAGTTTGAATATAGAACAAACGGGTCTACAGATGATTCCATTGCTTTAGCAATTCACACATCCCTCAGCCATCTGGAGAAGGAAGACACCTATGTGAGAATGCTTTTCACTGACTATAGCTTAGCATTCAACACCATAAGCCCCTCCAAACTGGTCTCCAAGCTCACCACAATGGGCCTGAAGAAGTCTATCTGCTGCTGGATACTGGACTTCCTCACCAATAGACCGCAGGCAGTGAGAATCGGCAGTCATCTTTCCTCCACACTAGTCCTCAGCACCGGTACATCTCAGGGCTGTGTCCTCAGTCCACTCTTCTACTCTCTATTTACACATGACTGTACCGCCAAGCACAGCTCAAACATCATCCTCAAGTACGCTGATGACACCACCATCTTGAGCCTCATCACCAACAACTACGAGAGTGCCTACAGAGATGAGGTTAAATCACTGACTAGCTGGTGTCAGGAAAATAACCTCTCTCTAAATGTCAACAAAAAGAAAGAGATGATAGTGGACTTCAGGAAACAGCGTGGAGGCCAGCACTCCACCATCTACTGGTATATAAACAATGCTGAAGTGGAGCAAGTCAGCAGCTTCAAATTCCTCGATGTTCACATTACTGAGGATTTGTCCTGGACATTACATACAAATACTGTGGTCAAGAAAGCCCGACAAATACTGTACTTCCTAAAGAAGTTTGGTACTAACACCAGCATCCTAACTAACTTTTATAGATTCACCACTGAGAGCCTGCTGACAGGCTGCATTACAGGACGGTACAGGAACTGCACCAGTCAGAGCCGGAAAGCAGTACAGAGGGTGGTAAAAACAGAAGAGGACATCACTGGTAGCAGTTTCCACACCATTCGGGACATCTACCACAGCCGATGTCTGCGTAAAGCACACAGCATCATTAAGGACCACACCCACCCAGCACAAACACTTTTCCTTCTACTACCTTCAGGCAGACGATACAGGAGTCTGTCATCACACACGAAAAGACTTAAAAGACAGTTATTACCCACAAGCTGTCAGATTACTGAACTCTTGATAATAATACTAAACAAGTGATAATAACATCGAAGTTCATGCTCAATAATTCAGGTACAAACAATCCAACAAAATTAAATCAGGTCCTCTGGATGGTTTCTTTATTACTGTATATCTTGATATATATATGTATATATATATCCGGCGCCATATTGGTTTTTTCCAAGATGGCGCCGGTGTGTAGGGCTGCCCGTCTCTCGCTCTCTGCTTGTATTTTATTTTTGTTATTTTTACAATGGTTTGTGCAGTGTGCCGAGTCATATTTTCAGTATGATCGTCGGGCACTTTTGGAGCTCCGTACATTTGCTGAAATTCCCGCGGAGTTTTTGAACAGCGGCCATCACTCTCCCCCACCGGTCCTGTCTGAGATTCCTGCGTTCCTTCTGCGTGACCCTGGCCTTTCTCCATGGAGGAAACGTCGCAGACGTCGTGGGAAGCGTGCAGGGATTTTGGTGAAACTGAGGCAAAGTGTGGATTATTCTAACAGGACTCGCTCTGGATCTGATCATCTCCTCTCTGACCCGTGGTGCTCCCGGGGCCCGGCTGCTGGCCAGCTGCCCGCGCACTCAGTCCATGGAAACACCTGGAGTTGTTTACCTGTGCGCCGCACCAGCAGACCAGGAGGAGCTGTTCTTCATAACCTGCGCCCGCTGGCGCGCGCGTCTCCCTCCACGGCTGTGCCTGTGTCGGACAATATCAGGATGTGTTTAATCAACGCAAGGTCTGTTTCCAACAAGACGTTTATCCTCAATGACTTTTAAAGATGAGGAGTTGGATTTTCTGTTCGTCACAGAATCTTGGATTTCTGATGGTGAGTCCAGCACCCTGGTGGAACTACTTCCTTCTGACTGTGTATGTTGCAATGTCCCGCGGCCATCAGGTCGGCGCGGGGGGGATTATTAACAGTTTTTAAAGCAAACTTTGCGTGTAAACAGTTGTCCATCCCGGTGTCCCGCGCCAGCTTCGAGCTGAGCGCCTTTGAACTTGGACACTCTCCTCCGGTCCTGTGTGCGCTCATCTACCGCCCACCTCGTTCTAAGGACTTCATAAATGAATTCTCTGACTTTTTGGCTGATATCACTCAGAGATACACTCACTTTTTGCTTATTGGTGACTTTAATTTGCATGTGTGTTGTCAGGAGAAGCCCTTAGTGAAGGACTTTCTGGATTTATTGGACTCTTTTGGCTTAGCTCAGCAGGTGAGCGGCCCCACCCAAGAACATGGTCACACGCTGGACCTCGTTTTAACACGAGATGTCTCTGTTTCTAATTTGAAAATCGGTGACAATGTTTTTTCAGATCACATGCCTGTATTGTTTGACTTCACCCCCCCTTGTCATACTGCTAAGACGTGCGTTCCTGCACGTACGCGTTCCATTAACCATTTCACTGCTGCTCGTTTTAATGAAGGTTTTAATTCTGAGAGGATCGAACAGCTCTCGGTGTCTCTTACTACTGAGGAGCTAACCTCTCAGTTCAACTCTGCCTGTTTAAATGTTCTGGACCGTGTTGCTCCCCTTAAGACCAGAAAAACAAAACTTAGATCAGAGCCTTGGCTGAATGACGTCACACGAGCCGTTAGGCGGCAGTGTCGCAGAGCTGAACGAAGGTGGAGGAAGGACAGGCTGCAGGTTTCTTTTCAAATGTTAAGGGAGAGTTGGCGTCACTATCAGAAAACCGTTAAAGCTGCCAAATGTAAATTCTTCTCTGATTTAATTGTCTCCAACTCCCACAACCCCCGAGTTCTTTTCTCCACCCTGAACTCAGTTCTACACCTCAGTGAGCCTTCACCTCTGGAAGCCTCAACTGAGCTGTGTGAGAACTTCCTCCATTTCTTTTTAGAAAAAGTGGCAAACACCCGGGCACTCATTTCTCCACCAGCTCATGATCTGTCCATCCCATCTCAGTGTGTGGCTGTGTTTGACCACTTTGAGCCCATCTCTCTGTCCTCTCTGGAGCAGGTAATGTGCAGCATGAAGCCATCTGGTTCCCCCTTTGATGTGGTCCCCCCTCGACTGCTAAAGGAAGTTTTTCCTACCCTGGGTCCTTTTATCCTCACTATTCTGAATAGCAGTTTATCCTCAGGTGTGGTGCCAAAGTCTTTTAAACATGCTGCTGTCCAGCCCCTCCTGAAAAAACCTAACCTTGACCCCTCAGTCATGTCCAACTTCCGGCCTGTCTCCAGACTCCCATTCACCTCTAAACTACTGGAAAAAATTGTGGAGTCTCAGTTGAAACAGTTTTTGGGGGATCACGCTATCCTTGAGTTATTCCAATCTGGCTTCAAATCTCTCCATAGCACTGAAACTGCTCTACTGAAGGTTTTTAATGACATTTTCATATCCACAGACGCAGGTGATTCTGTGCTGCTTGTCCTATTGGACCTTACATCTGCTTTTGACACCATCGACCACAATATCCTCATTTCTAGACTGGAGCAGTGGGTGGGCATCACAGGGTCAGCCCTTAAATGGTTTGGGTCCTACCTCTCTGACAGAACCTTCTGTGTCAATATCAAAGATTTCAGTTCGGCATCGACCGCACTCCAGTGGGGGGTACCGCAGGGGTCCATCCTCGGTCCCCTTCTCTTTTCTTTATACCTGCTGCCACTAGGTGCTATCTTCCGCAAACACGACATACCCTTTCATTTCTATGCCGATGATTGCCAAATTTACTTCCCCCTGAGGCACAGAGGCACACGCTCTATTCAGCCTCTTCTTGACTGCCTGGCTGACATCCAGGACTGGATGGCTTTAAACTTCTTAAGCTTCAATGAGAAGAAGTCTGAAGTCATGCTGTTCCATCCCAGTGGCTCACTCATGAACTATGACATTGACCTATTCTCTCTAGCCCCGCTAGAGAAACAAAAGGTGACTAATCTGGGGGTGATAATGGACCCGTCCTTAAAACTCAACAGTCACGTAAACATGATGGTCAAATCCTGTTTTTTTCAGCTGAGACGGCTGTCTAAGCTGAAGCCTATACTCAACAAAAAGAACCTCGAGACAGTGATCCACGCCTTCATAACATCTAGGCTTGATTACTGCAATTCACTTCTGTTTGGAATCAGTCAGTCCTCCATTGCTCGTCTACAACTGGTCCAAAATGCTGCAGCCCGATTTTTAACTGGTACAGGCTATAGAGAGCACATCACGCCAGTTTTGGCCTCCCTGCACTGGCTACCCATTCACCTTCGGATCCATTTCAAAATTCTCATGTATGTTTTTAAATCACTGAACAGTTCCGCCCCATCCTATCTCACTGATCTTCTGCAGCCATATGTCCCACCGCGCTCTCTGAGGTCAGCAGACCAGATGCTTCTCTCAGTCCCAGAAACCCGTCGTAAGCTCAGAGGTGACAGGGCTTTCTCTGTTGCAGGTCCACGACTGTGGAATGAGTTGCCACTGAGTGTCCGGCAGGCTCCCACACTCTCAGTCTTTAAGTCTCGCTTGAAGACCCACTTCTATTCGCTTGCCTTTAACACGGTGTGATTTGTTTTGGTCCGGTCTGTTCTCTACTCTGTTGGCCATTTTAGTTAGCT